>NC_050457.1:66857289-67199382 GCF_903995425.1 Onychomys torridus | reverse complement strand
CTGACTGTGGGCCTGGCAGGAAAACTCTAACTACAATGGATAGATGGGGAACTGAAGATTTCAAAGGCAGTATTCAAATTACAGAGACAGCAATTTATTTCAAATAATTTTTAATTAATCCTTATTTTTCCATAATAATCCAGTCATTCTTCACAAAAAAATATTCTCAACATTACGAAGTAGAAAAATTAAAGCCCAAATTAAAGAGGGGATAGAAATGTAACATCATGGTAGTTGACGGTATTAGGGTGTTCAAAGCACTGGATCCAATCTTTAGCACCAAGTACCAATAAAATAAAAAGAAAGAACGAAAGAAAGAACGAAAGAAAGAAAGAAAGAAAGAAAGAAAGAAAGAAAGAAAGAAAGAAAGAAAGAAAGAAGCAGAGGGATGGAGGGAGGGAGGGATGGAGGGAGGGACGGAGTTTAGGGAAGGAAGGAGGGAAGTGATTCTAGATAGAAGGGAGGGCATGGAACTAAATGGTATAGAAATAAATGAAGAAAAGATACAGGAGGGAGACAAAAAGAGAAGGAAAAAAGAAGGAAGGGAGGGATGCAGGAAAAGAAAGGAAGGAAGGAAGGAAGGAAGGAAGGAAGGAAGGAAGGAAGGAAGGAAGGAAGGAAGGAAGGTTGGTTGTCTTGCCTTCCTGAATTTGCCTGGGGACTGAGACAATCTTCTTTAAGGCCATTCATCTTGTAAAGTTCACTGCAGCTCATGTTCTTCCACCCTTGCAGAGTCTGTCTTCAGCCTCACATCTGAAAGAGCCATGTTAGCACAAAGGAATCCCATGGAGGGTAAGTTTAACACTCAGATTTCTAAATGAAATTCCTCATCTACTAAGATACATACCATTCTATTACAAGATGATTGTAGAGAATAACTAGCATTTATAAAAAAAAAAACAACTTTCTTCTGCTTTTTAAAATATATTTAAGTATATTTTGTGAGTTTAGTCTGGAAACTTGCAAGTTCTGGTGTCACAGTGTCATATGTCATAGTTAAAAGTAAAAGAATTGCATTTTCTTTCCAGAAATCAGCCAGATGACCCTAATCTCAAACTAAACTGCAAAGCATAATTATTATGATGACTGGTCTGCTCAGAAGCCTGGAATAACTCTGGGGGAGGACTGGTAATGAGTAAACCACATTAACCTATACTTAATGTTGTTTTCAAGAAATTAAATTGTGATTTGCATTTAGATTACAATCAGAGCCTGAACATCTTTGTACCTTTGTCACTGTAATCCACACCACTAGCTTCCAGAGTACACAATACTAGCAATGAAATTTGTACTGTGACAATCTTCTTTAAGGCCATTCATCTTGTAAAGTTCACTGCAGTGTTCAGATAGGAGAATTTCAGATTGTTTTTCTATTTGTCCTTGGTTTATAATTGGTGTTATTTCAATCACCCAGTCCATGCTATTTTATTACAATAGAGCAAGCTGAATGAGATATGTTTCTTAGGCAGCTATTACAAGGGATAAATCATGTTTTTAAAATTATTTGGTCTTAATTGTGGATATGACTTAGGTACACCAAGGTTCTGGGAGCTTAGATCACAATGAATTAGAACATAGTATAATTAGAAATTTTTATTTTTGTAATTCTGTTGTTATTTTAGACATCTCCAATATCTCTCTCTCTCTCTCTCTCTCTCTCTCTCTCTCTCTCTCTCTCTCTCTCTCTCTCTCTCTCTCTCTCACACACACAAACACACACACACACATATTCTCTTTTAGTATAAACAACCCCAATACATTCCTTAGCTGATGATCCTTCTTATACCTGCCCCAAAGTGTCACTTCAGGCAGCTGCAGGATAGAATTACATAGAGAGAAATGTCTGTGATTTACTTAACTGAAGCTTTTCCACTGTGGGCATATTTTCTATCACATGTGCTCATATAGATTGGAATGTAAACGCCACAGGGAAAGGTGTGCACAGCAAGGGTGAAGAAAACCCTCAGGATAAGAGACTCTATATTGACCTTCCCTTTGAGGTTAGATCTTTCCCAGCCACAAGGCAAACCTCTATTCCTAAAGCTATAAACCTAGTGTGAGCCTGACCTTTGCACCACCACACTGATGAAGACATAATGAGCTAAGGGGGCCTCTTCCTGTACAACCTTGTTTTAGATGAAAACAGAAATCCTTTGTGCTATAAAAATTATGATGCACCTTGTTTTGGTCAATGGTTTATTTTGTTTCATGAGATAATCTTCAAGGAGTTTAGAGAAAATAGGAAAAATAATTAAGCTTCAGTTTGTCTCAAAGAGGAGAAATGAAGAAAATTATGTGCAACTATTTTTATTTCAGTCATTTGATTATTTTATATTATGAAAGATAATATATAGCCCAGATAAGTAATGCATTAGCTTCTTAGGACAAAGCTCAAACTTCTCTTCTTTATAATGGAGGACCAGGAAGAATTGAATAAAATCAGATTTTCAGTGTACAATAATAATTTTGTTTATTGAAAGACTTAATGGTAAGTCACGTACTTCTACTATGAATGCATGTGAGCTAAATTTTGAAGCAAAAGTAATTTTCCTGATAGATTTTATTTAGTGTGCTTTATGCATGCTCAGATTCATTTCCTGTTTTCATTATAACACAAGTTTCAAAATAATTAAAAAAAATACAGTTCATTCTAAAATATCCCATACGTAAAATGATGATTTGAGAATATGACAATTTACCAAATCTGTAATTGTATGTGTGTGTGTGTGTGTGTATGTGTATGTGTGTGTGTGTGTGTGTGTGTGTGTGTGTGTGTGTGTGTGTTATGTGTGAGGTTTGCAGAGGTGAGTGCAGATGCCCATAGAAACCACTGGAATTACAGGTAGTTGTGATTAAGTCAACACAAGTGCTGGGAAGCTTCCTCTGGTTCTTTTAAAGAGTAGTACATGCTTATAACCACAGAGCCATCACTCAAACTCCTTCTTTGCCTTTTACATAACTAGAATCATGGCATTCCATTTAAGACAACCTTTCCAATGCCAAACTATAGCATGATGTTTGTTTCATATCCATTAGTAATCTTAATGACTAGGATAATCCACAAAGCAATGGCAGGAAATGAGTGTTTTTCTTGGCCAAGAGAGAACATTTAGCCAGTATTTTCTGGATGGGTATTTAAGATAGAACCTCAAATAAGATCCCTCAAAATGATCCAAGTCAAAATTACACACACAGGTTGCAAAGTTGCTGTCAAGTATCACCCTTAACTCCATTTAAATATTTTTGGTAAATTTTATATATGTGTGTATATTTATGTATATCATATTAATTATTACAGAGTTATACAAAAATATATGAAATAAAGTTTAACCAATAAATGGAAATAATTAGGAGCATTAATTGAACTCGCAATGATGTAGAAGCACTACAACTACCTATTTCCAAAAGTCCCATCACCACATAGACACTTTACCTTCACAAGATAAAAACTCTATCCTCATTCTCTACCCTCAATATATACATATGTTCTACTTCCATAAACTTGTCTGCTCTGTATAAGTCTATAAGTATAAGAAGATTTTAAAGTTCTATTTCTCTATCATTTTCTTGAGTGACTCCAACCTTTATTCTATTGTAGCTGATCAACCTTCCCTAGGAACAGAACCCATCCAGGGAACTCAGAGTAATTACTTTTGTCAACTTATTCTCAAGAGAGCAGTTTGTGTTTTGACAACCCATGTGGGTTGTTGATGTTCATTCTCTAGTAATCCCCATCTATTAGTTGGTGTCTTCATTAGAGTTTTATTGTTGTGAACAGACACCATGACTGCAGCAACTATTATAAAGGAAAACATTTAATTGTGTGGTGATATTGTTTTCCTCAAAATATTGTGCATCCTAATAAACATATCTGGGGTCAGAGAACAGAACAGCCACTAGATAGATATAGAGGCCAGAAAATGGTGGCACAGACACCTTTAATCATAGCATTCTGGAGGCAAAGATCCATCCGGTTCAAAGCCACATTGGACTGGAAACAACCAGGCATAGTGACACACGCCTTTAATCCCAGGAAGTGATGGCAGGAAGCAGAAAGGTATATAAGACATGAAGAGCAGGAACTAGGGTCCATTAAGCTTTTAGACTTTTGAGTAGCCATTCAGCTGAGATCCATTCAGATGAGGACACAGAGGCTTCCAGTTTGAGGAAATGAGATCAGCTGAGTGAGTGGCAAGATGAGGTTATCTGTGACTGGTTCTGTTTCTCTGATCTTTCAGCATTTACCCCAATACCTGGCTCTGAGTTTGTTTTTATTAGTAAGACCTTTTAAGATTCCTGCTACATAACTGGGGCTGGCTTATAATTTCAGAGGTTTAGACCATTATCATCATGGCAAGGAGCATGCAGGCAGACATGGTACTGGAGAAGGAGCTCAGAGTTCTACATCTTGACCCACAGGGAGCAGAAGGGGACAGTGTGACATACTGGGCATACATGAGCATATGAGAACTCAAATCCTGTCTCCACAATGACACATTCCCTCCAACTAGGCCACACCTACTCCAACAAGGCCACACCTCCTAATTGTGCCATTCCTTATTGGCCAAGCATTCAAACATATGTGTCTTTGAGGGCCATTCCTATTCAAACCACCACAGTTGTACACAGTTAAAGATAAAATTCCTTCCAAAGGGTTTAGCATTTGTTTATGAGACTTTATAAATTTCTTCTGGATATATTTGTACCTCACTTGAGGAAATAAATTACATACTATGCAATTTCAGCAGTCTGAGCAAACATAATCAGTCTCATTATTTACCAGATATAGTTCTATCATCGTAGGACTATTTGAAGGAAGGAAATGAGGGGATATTTAATTGTAAATATGCAAAGTTATCAAGAATAAAGAAAAATTATAATTAAAAATAAGTAAGAGCCCAGAGATAGCAGCTACTGCCTTTGTCTAATACAAACCCTGTTCACAGCATTCCATGATAACTTATTTCCAACTCCTTTACTTGGTGCAATGTTTTAAAGACTAATCTACTTTGTAGCATTATCAGAGAAATATTTATGGTTAAATAGTTTTCCATTTTATGGAATAGTTTATTTTGTTTAGGAGATATGTGTCTGCAACACAAAACAATTTACTCACCTCCATGATAGCCATGATTCACACTGAGTCTCTGCTTTACTTGGTGAAGGGATTGCTCTTGGTAGAAGAGTTCATCTGTATTGAGTAACAGCTGCATGAATTTACAAGAACCCTCCATGGCCTACAATGATTGATTATGTCCCTGAAACTTTACCTTCCTGAACAGAACTTAAATGCAGTGGTCCCTGCCTCTCACATTTTATGTAGTAACAAACTGTGGTGGTTTGAATAAAAGTGGCCCCATGGGATCTTATATTTGAATGATTGTTTCTCAGTTGGCAGAACTTTTGGGGAAGAATTAGAAGTGGTCTTGTTGGAGGAAGTATGTACCTAGAGTTTTTCTTTCCAGGTCCCGCCAAGCCCTGGCAGTCCTGTAGCCCACTCATAAAATAAACACACAGACACTTATATTATGTAAACTGTTTGGCCTAATGGCTCAGGCTTCTTTCTATCTAGTTCTTCTATCTTAAATTAACCCACTTCTATTAATCTATAAGTTGCCACATGGCTTGTGGGTTACTGGTATCTTTACATGTTGCTTGTCATGGTGGCAGCTGGCAGCGTCTCTCTGACTCAGCCTTCAACTTCCCAGAATTCTCTTCTGTGCTTGCCCCACCTATACTTCCTGCCTGGCTACTGGTCAATCAGTATTTTATTTATACAGAGCAATATCCAAAACAGAAGTGTGTTACTGAGAGTAAGCTTTGAAGTTTCAAAATCCCATGTCATTCCCAGTAAGCATCCTCTCTCTACCTCTAAACTGAGGACTAGGATGTTACTGATGATTATGAAGTTCTTAGCTACTGCCCCAGCCCCATACCTGCCTGTCTGCTGCCATGCTCCCTGTCATAAAGATCATAAACTCTAACCCTCTGGAACTGTGAGCCCCAATAAACATTTTCTTTTTGCCTTGATCATTATGTCTCTGAACAGAAACAACAAAGTAGCCAAGACACCAAATGAAGAATAAGGTAATTAGAATGTTAGGATTCAAGTTACATAATAAGATATTCCTTTGCACACATGAAGTTTTGCACTCCATATGTGGAAATCATCTGATAATAAATGACCTTGACAATGGTCATCCACACATCTTATCTCTGTACTTGTTTCAGGTACTTCTCATCACTACAATTAGCAGTTTCTGTTTACTCAATGAGAAATAAGAATGTAGCTGCTAATTTCATGTAGTTTAGCAATAGGACAGAGTTTTGCAGAATAGAAAATGTTTGAAAAATATGTACTCCTAGAAAAGAGAACTTGCATGGCACTGTGGAATAAATCATATGAAGCTTCAATTCCCATTAAAATTATTATTTAAATCTCAAGATCCTACATATTCTTATTACATCATCCTGAAGATTTAGAATAAATCCCTGCCTTATGATTTTTAAATCTTTAAACATTGTCAATGGATTTATCATTCAATGCCCTTTTAAAAATATGAAGTTATCTATTTTACACCATCAAGAATAGTAAAAGACAAGGTCATAATAAAGTTCTGTATGTGTTGACCTGCATTTCATTCACTCAGAGTCATTTTTTGAAGATAAAAAATCCTTTTTTTTATGATTATTTGAATTTTTTAATGAGTATTTAAATTTTTTTAATGAGTGTGGTAGTTTGAAAAAAATGGCTTTCTAAGGGAGTGGTACTCTTGGATGGTGCGGCTTTGTTAGAGTAGGTGTGTTCTTATTGAAGGAAGTGTGTCACTGTGGCGGTGGGCTTTGAGGTCTCATGTATGCTCAAGCCACACCCAGTGAGATAGACCACTTCTTGTTGTCTGTCTGTCAAGATGTAGAACTCTCAGCACCAGAACCATGTCTGCCCGCACATCACCACATCACACCATGATAATGGACTAAACCTCCAAAAATGTAAGCCATACCAATTAAACATTTTTCCTTTATAAGAGATTCCATGGTCATGCTTTCTCTTCACAGCAATAGAGTCCCTAACAAAGACAATGAGAATAATAAATAATATGTTTTATTGTGATATTTCCATTCATATATAATTATGGAAATTTTCTTGTATTTAGCTTCCTTGCTTGCATAGGTCTAACATTTCCCTTTATATAAACAGTCTTCCTTAGGGGGAGTGGATTGGAGGAGGTAGCTAGGAGAAGAGAGGAGGTAATGGGAGGAGAGGATGGAGGGGAAACTATTCACAATGTAAAATAAACAATTAAATTAAATTAATATATAGAGAGATTTGAGGACATAACAATTAATGGAAAATGTAATATTTGCAATTCTTATGTACATTATCCTTTTGTACCCCTTAACTTTAGACCTATTCAATACCTTCCAAAAGGGTTTTATTTCAACTCTTCGTTCCAGAGGGATAAGAGTTGGTCAAGTAGGACAGGCACATCAGCAAGCAGTAGGCACGGTGATGAGGAAAGACTAGGAAACTGAAAAATCATGTACTTTGCACCAAGCACAAAGCAGAGAGAGTTATGCACTCTCAAAGCTCATCCTCAGGGATGTGCTACCTGCGGTAAGGCCACACCTATACCCTACCAACAGCACCACTAGTGGAGTATCAAGTGTTGAAATGCTTGAGCCTATGGAGGACATCCTTATTAAATATACCAATATGATATCTGGTTTTCTGAGCCTGGCTTATTTTGCTTAAAATGATGATCTCACCTTCCATTCATTTTCTACCAAATGTGGTAATTTCAGTCTTCTTTACAGCTGAATTAAAAATCTTATGTATATACCATTTATTGCTTATCCACTTATCTATTGATTGGTTTTTGCTTGACTTGATATTTTGGCTGTTATAAACAGAGTCCCAATAATCATGGACATGAATGTAACTGTGGTATACACACATACACACACAAACACAAACACACACACACACACACACACACACACACACACACACACACACACACAATGTATCTCAACCATATCTCCTCTACAATTTTCCACATGACCCCTCTACTTCATCCTTATCCTACTGTGCCTCCTTCCCATCTTTATGTCCTTCTTATATATTTATTTATTTGTTTATTTTTAATACACTGAGTTGATTATCACTCCCCATGTGCACATGAGCTGGGGGTCAATCGCTAGATTAAGGGACCCTACCAGTGGCCACATTCCTAAAGAAAAGTGATTCTTCCTCCTACATCAGCTGTCAATGACCAATAGTTCCTCACCCAAGTGTGGGACATGGAGAGCTCTTCCCTGCCACACACACTGGGATTACTAACTCTATTGACTTATAATGAGGTGGGTAATCACAGTTTCTGGGATTTCATGTGTGCAACAGCTGTGCCCTATCTGGAGGACGTCCTATTGCAGAAGTCTTCCCCAGCCTTCTACATTCATATTCTCTCCACACCCTCGTATGAAGTAGGACTCAAATCCAATTAATAGCATTTGTTTATCCCCATAAACAGTCTTGCCTGTATTACATCAGTAGGCATCTCGCCCAACAGGTCAGTAATGCAGTATGTAAATTGTCCAATACTATATAAATGCATATGTCTTGTATCCCCAGAAGCCTACATAGAATCTTCCAGCACTGTGAAAACTAGCCAAAGGGGAGAGTTTGCTGTTTGGTTCAAGATTAATCTATCTGACCTGCAAAAACAAATGTGTGATATCTTCAGCAATAGGAACCATGTAGTTATTATGGACAACCAAGAATAATGGCTATAGAATGTATTTTGGGTGGGAGGGGGTGTACCTTTAGGATATCTATGCCCAAAACTCATAGGGAAGGAACCCATGTCTGAAACTGAGAAAAGTCCATGTCCTCTAGGATCAGCAAAGTTTACTCATTTGTTACCTCCATTGGAACTACTTAAATCATTTAAATTAACTTACAAACCAATGGATTTTATAGGTGCTTTGATTTGGTTGAACCCCTTACTATTCCTCCTTTCTCCTAGCACCACACACCCACCCCTACCCAAATTGTTAGATCCCAGCATTCTTCCCTTATTATTTCATATCACAGATATTCTATATACCCTCCTAATGAGGTTCTTTTTTGTTGGTGGTGGTAATATGTATTTTTACATCTAGTATTATTTGTTTTATGAAATTGGATTTACTTGTGTTTGGCACATAAAGGATTAAAATAGTAACATCCACTCAGCTGATTGTGTTTTCAGTGAGTAAGAAGGGAATTTTATCTCTTCTGATACATTTTGGATTGATGCCTATTTTATAAGATACAGAATCTAATATGTGTGCATGCTTGTTTCCTGGTTCCATTTGCTTGGAACTTTTCCCATCCTTTTAGCCTTATGTTTTTATCTGTCATCGGCCTTAAGACATGTTTCTTGGAGGAAATAAAAAAATGTATCCTGTTTGCTAATTCAAACTAGCAGTCTGTGCATTTTTATTATGAAATGGAGATTTGTTAATGTGGGAAGTTATTAATGACAAATGTGTATCAGCACATGTCATTTTGATAATTTTTGTGCCATATTCTTAGTTCTATTTTATAACTCTCCTAGTATTATGTGTATATTAACTTTTACATCTGAGATGTGTTTATCCTTTTGTTCTTACTGAATAATTCCTTCTATTGTTTCCTATACAACTGTCATAGTGATCACAAGTTATTTAATCTATTTTTATCATTTAAAGTTTTTGATTCCCCATAAGTTTTAATGGTTAGTTTTTGCTGGGTATAATAGTCTGGTTTGACAGCTGTCACATTTCAGAACTTGGAATGCACTTTTCTACACTATTCTTTTCATAAAAATGTCAAATAAATGGGTATTGTTCTGATGGATTGCATTTATGCATGATGTGGTCTTCCCCACAGATTTCAATCTCCTTTCTTTTGCCTATTGGTTCACGATTTTAACAATAACATATTATGACCAGTTTCTTTTGTTCTCCTGTCTTTTTAGTGAGTGTTCTATATCTTCTCTTTCTCTAGGTTTGGAACTTTTCTCCTATGATTTTACTGAGAATGTATTCTCTGCTCTTTAGCAGGGTATCCTTCATGCTCTTCTGTGTCTATAATCTGTAAGTAATTTCCTGGCATCCTAGAACTCTCCAATATTCATATTTTAAAAAAATATATGAAACTTTTCTGAATGATTTGGTTCCTGCACCTTGTCTTGCAGCCCTGATACTCTGTTTTCCACACAACACATTATCCCAGTGAGGTTTCCCACTGAGAGCTTTAGTTTGTTTATGTTTCATTTCCTTCACAATTTCAATATGAGCTTTCTTCACCAGTTCTCTTTACTGAATTGTATCCTCATATCTTAGAATGATTTATTTTATTTATCTCCTTATTCTTTCTCTCTTGAAGTATATTCATGTCTTCATTGAATTGTTGATTTACTCTTATTTGTATATAAAATAATAGTCTAGGTAGGACAAAATTTGTGAGAAGGAATTCCTAAGTCATTGTTCTTTGACCACAAGTTTCTTCTAAAGCACAGACTTCTGCTTCAAGATGAAATCTTTGTGCAATTTAGTTTCCTTCAAACCTGGTTTACCAACAATGAGAAGAAAATATATAAATTGCATGAGGTAATTCAGATGATGAGGAACAGTTTTATGGAGAGTTGTTTTTTCTCTCAAGATGATTGTATATAGGTGCATACATTTGGGTTAGTTTCATGCAAAACTAGTTAGATTTTTTTAAAAATACCTACAGACTATTTTTTGAGAATTAAGACAGAATTACTGAATTCCCATTCTAATCATATTGTACATTTATGTTTCATTTTTTCTAAATTTCAAGAATTTATAGTATTTAAAAAGTTAATTGACTTAAATGATATTTACACTATGCCTACACATGAACGATGTAAATTAAAAGACCTCAGGATGGAGCTAATGTAGGTGAGTCCTGTATTCTCTACTTTCATAATACCTTATATAAGCTGGCATACTTTATGAAGCAGAGTGCTGCTCCCACTCTACACTAGGAATTCTGAGTCAGGAGGTCAAGGCAGGGCATGAATATGTATTTCTAATATACTCCAGGCAATGCCAGGATTTCTGAGTCAGTCCCAAAGCCTGCAGAGCATGGGGCAGAAAAAGTAAAGTTTGATTGCATCTTTTATTTGAAAAAGAAAAATGTGCTTGTGTCCAGCATACTTTATTTTAGAATTAAACATAGTGAATTGTGATTTCTATTTAGTCATCTGGAAGTTCCCTTAATCATGCAGTTGAATTTGTGAACATAGAATTTTCTTTTCTTTTTAAAATTAAGATGATTTAAAAAGTCATTGAAGATTCAATAAACATATATAAAATTTTCAAAATCATTTTGGAGGAAGAAATATAGAATAATACCCAGCCTTATACTGCTATTAAAAAGTATTTATAATACTATCTAAAACTCTTAGACAATAAAACAAAACAAAAATGACTGGAATTAAATTTTTCTATTCACAGATAAAAAGCTGAATTATCTGAAAACTCTAATAATACCAACCAAAATATTTATACCTGTTTAACAGAGCCAATGGAATAGAAAGAAAAAAAAGTTGATGTAAAAATTCCTATTGCATTGCTCAGTATAATCAACAACCCATCTGACATAGAAATTTAGAAAACAATACCATATTCAATATCATATTTTAGAGAAAAAAATAAATCAAGAACATTTCAATGAAAAGAATGAAGATTAAAATTGTTACAATGTCTCAGTATCTGAAGGAACTCTTTAATGATGAGTTTATGCTACCCTAGTTTGCATGGATACTCCGAGATACCAGGATGGTCACGAGGACCTCTCCAACTCTGTTTTGTAAATTTCCTCCCAGGTAAAAATATGCTATACTGCAGAGAAGCTTCTTAAAGCCAAAAGGTTAACAACTCAAAATATGTTCAGGAAGTCCCTGAAATGGAGCAGATTCATTAGACCCCCTTCTTCCCAAGAATAAACAAGTCTAGCTGTGAAGAACACTCTGAAATCAGATAATCTAACTGGAAGAAGCAGAAACCAACTGGGCTGCTTGGAAGAGGTTTAGATCAGGCACTTGGAAAGTATGCTCTCAACCTCTTGAGCTGCCTGTAGTTTGCACAGTGTACTCCAGCTTCCCAACATTTGTGAGCTAACACCCATGCTTGGGTGGGCTTTTGTGGGTGATGCAACTATCTGGGAGTCACTTTTCCTCCTGTAAGAGACACAAATAAAATTCATTGACTCAGCAAGTTGGACTTTGGTGATATCCATGATTTGGTCTGATGTAGATTCCCTATCTGAGGTGAGTGGACATGTGTAGTGCCTCCCCATTAAAAGTTTTGTCATAAAACATCCTCCTTGCTTCAATATCAACAGACTTACATCTACTAAATTTAATCTGCTTTTTGTAAATTTCTACCAACCAATTGCTTGGTAGATACATCCATTCTGAGTTGTTATTTTTAATTTTAGAGAGGAACATGAGATCTTAATAAGGCATTTTTACATTACAGTTCACAAAATAGAGAAGAATATCAGATATACACACTTGAGATTTGTGGTGGTATTGTGTTCCCCAAAATATTGTGTGTTCCCCGAAATAAATTTATCTGGGGCCAGAGAACAGGGCTGCCACAATATTAAACATGAGCATAGGCAGTGGTAGCACACGCCTTTAATTCTAGCATTTCAGAGACAGAAATACCTCTGGATCTCTGAGTTCAAGACCACCAGGCATGGTGATACATGTCTTTAATCCCTGAAATCCAGCCTTTAATCCCAGGGAGTGATGGTAGAAAGTAAAAAGATTATATAAGGCATGAAGAACAGAAACTACCAGCATTTGGCTAGTTAAGCTTTTAGGCTTTGGAGCAGCACAGTTCAGCTGAGATCCATTCTGGATGAGGACTCAGAGGCTTCCAGTCTGAGGAAACAGGATCAGCTGAGGAACTGGAGAAGTGAAGTAGCTGTGGCTTGTTCTATTTCTCTGATCTTCCAGCGTTCACCACAATAACTGACCTTGGGTTTGATTTTATTAATAAGAACCTTTAAGATTCATACTACAGAGATTTTGTAATTTAGGCAACAACAGAATTTCACATTTTTAAAAAATAATCACTGAAATGCTATTTGATAAACTGTCTTTCCATGAATCTAAATAGTGCTTGCTACAGGAAAAAGTTTACTCAGTTTGATTTACCATTGAGTCAGGAAACAGAATGATTTAATGCAGTTACAATTGTGTCAGCTCTCGGAGGACCTCATTTGTGCAATGTTACAGACATGGTGTTTGCATTTGGCAAACGTTGTCCTAGAAACAACTACCAGGAAGGACCATGTTACATAGAGAATGATATTGTCTATGTATTTTAAAATAAAAAAGACAATACTGTTGTGTCAAATGCTCTTGAACAAATTAATTCAATAAGTTTATGATTTGTATGTCTCATAGCACATCCCCCCAAACAGAAGACAAGAACAAATTTCCCACAAGAGCAGAAATGTATGAGTACTTTAGAAAATATTAAAAAATAGTCTGGCTATATTTAATATCCCAATTCTCTGTTTAGATCAGTGGTTCTCAATCAGTGGGTCACAACCTCTTCAAAGAGTCTCATATCATATATTCTGCATATACATTATAATTAATAACAATAGCAAAATTATAGTTATAAAGTAGCAACAAAATAATTTTATGGTTGTGGTAAAGCGTCACTGCATTAGGAAGACTGAGAACCACTGATCCAGATGATCAGTTCTAACACATCTGAATAGTCACAGAACATTGTTGTTGAAACATATTGTGAACCTAAGAGATCTTGTGGTTTTGTGGATGAAATAAGGCAAACCTTACACCACTGTAAATAATAACTGGAAGTTTTCAATATGTATCTATTCATTTTGATGATCTATAAATGGATTTAATGCTAGCATAGATAACTTTTTAAAAAGTTTCATATGTTAGGCAGACTCTACAGGCCCAGGAACAGTCCGCACCAATAGGAAGAACAAATGAGTGATCTTCCTCCCAGCTGAGCTGCCCCACTCCCCTGACCCTGGTTCCCAAGGCACATCCCATGTTCCTTCCACTCTTATCTCAACACCTGCACCACTGCTGGGCCCTGTCCCCTCACCTGGGAAATCTCTTGCTCTAGTATAGTTCTCACCAGCTGAGGGGCTGGTGAGTGATCCACTTGCCAGCTAAACGGCCCCTACCCCTGGATTCTGTTCCCATAAGACCCACTCTGCCACCCAACCACTCCCATCTCACCATCCTCCCCGTGGTAATCTCTTTCCCCCAATGCCGGCAGACTCCACAGGCCCAGGTACAGTCCACCCTGAAGAACAGGTGAGTGACTTATCTCCCAACCAAGCTGCCCCTATCCCCCCACCCTGATCTGGAGGGCATATCCCATGGTCTTCCCCCTCATCCAGAGCCCCGGCAGTTTTACCAGAGGCCAGGCTGGTCCTAGGGAATCCAGGTAAGATAACTGCCCAATGCTTGCTAATATTCTTTAAGGTCCACTCAGCAATCCCAGATTGCACCCCTTACCCTGGGCTCCATATTCCTGCCTACAACTTTGGAAGAAGACTCAGGTTCTGGAGTCCAGGCCAGATCTAGAGACCGAAGGTAAGACACTGTCTGCCAACTGCTAATGCTCCTTAAAAGCTCCCCAACAAACACAGACTGAACCTGCCTGTGGTGATATTTTGTGTATGCTTAACAAATAAAGCTTGCCTGAAGATCAAAGGGCAAAGCCAGCCACAGTTAGCAATGGAGGCCGGGCAGTGATGGCACATACCTTTAATTCCAACACTTGGGATCTCATGCCTTTGCTTCCAATACTTGGGAGGCACACATGCCTTTAATTCCAGCACTAGGGAGGTTGAGACTGGAAGTGATATGGCTGGGCAGACAACAAGATTATAAGATGGGAGGAGACAGGAGCTCCTATTCTTTCAGCTGAGGAGTTTGTGAGGTGAAAGTTGGCTGTGGCTTACTCCTTTTTCTCTAATCTTTCAGCATTTACCCCAATACCCAGATCTTTATTAAAACCAATTAGTTTTCACACTACACCTGACCCAGGCTCCACATTTTGATCTACAAATTTAGAAGAAGATTTTGCTTTACTGGAGGCCAGGCCAGATCTAGGGACCCAAGACCCCAAAACCTCAGTGAAGATACCATACTGGACCTGAAGACTTGCCAGTCACCAGAACCCTTGACCACTTAGGCCAAAATACCAGAGAAGAAACAGAAATCAAGGAACAAAACACCCATCCAACAAAGACAAATGCAGGAGTCAACACCTACACCTATAATCATCCCAAATTTGCATACTTAAACATCAGTGTAAGAATCCAATCAATAACAGAAATAAGGCACCACTAGAACCCAGGTATGTAGCAGATGTTTCTCCAGTCTCACCCAGCCCCGCAGTCCTGTAGCCACTTATAAAATAATCATTCAGAGGCTTATATTAATTACCAACTGTATGGCCTATGGTAGGCTTCTTTCTAACTAGCTCTTATAACTTAACTCATTTCTATTAATCTATAAGCTACCATGTGGCCTTGGCATTACCAGTCTGCTGGCATATTGCTGCTCCTTGGGTGGCAGCTGGCATCTCCCTCACCATGCCCTTCTTCTCTCTGTATCTCTACTTAGATTTCCCATCTGACTGTAAGTTTTCTTGCCATAGTCCAAAACAGTTTTATTTACTAACCAATAGGAACAACATATATTCACAGCATACAGAAAGATATCCCACAGCACAACTATCCTACAACATCAAGACCTAAACATTCCAACACAGCTGAAGCTCAAAAAAGGCACCTTAAAAACAACTTTCTAAAGATGATAGATATCATTAAAGAGTAAATGAAAAAAAAAATCCTTTAAAGAAATAGAGGGAAAGACACGTGTACTGCAGATGGCATCCATGCTTTGTGTGCCAGACTTTTATAATGACACAAGCTTTTCAAATTCTTAATTTTAATTTTATGTCTGTGGTTATTAACAAATTACCCTCAGGCCAAATATTGTCATCATGTGTAGTGTGCATTTTGTTTGATCAGCATAGCCTTTGAGGAAAATTGGGTCTGAATGCCTCAGGCAGGGTGCTCACTGCAGTCAGCTGGGCCTCCACTGTGCCTGTCTCACTGGTTTTCACTGCCTGCTGGACCCCAGAAGGCATCTGAGATCGAAACCTCTGCTCTGCACTGGCAAGAAATATTTTGCAAATAAACTGCATAGAGAGTTATAAAAAGAAAGAAAGAAATAGAGGGAAAGACAAACAAAATTTAGAGGAAATCAATATACCTTAAAGGATGCCAAGAAAGCCAAGAGAAAAAAAAAAAAACAGGTGAAAGAAATGACTCAAGACATAAAAATGGAAATAGAAGAAATAAAGAGAAAAGAAACTGAGGGAATTCTGGAAATGGAAAATCTGGGTAAGTGAACAGGAACTACAGATGACCAACATGACCAACAGAATACAAGAGATGAAAGAGAGAATCTCAGGTGTTGAAGATACAATAGAGGAAACAAATTCAATGGTCAAACAAAATAGAAAATTAAATAAATTCCTAACACAAAACATCCAGGAAATCTGAGACACTATGAAAAGACCAAAGATGTGTTGACCACTGAATGGAAACCAGGATATGTGTTACATTGAGGAAGAGGTTTTGCCTTTGTTTCCACAGGAGAAATAAATCTGAAGATACCATCAAGATTAATAAAGATTAAACTAGAACATGGTAGACATCCTGAATAAGAAGAGCCAATAGTTCATCAAACTGCTTGGCCATTCAGTCCAAACTAACTTACACTCTAACAAATGCTCAAACAGGCAAGACAGACAAAACATCTGAAAATGATGAAATAGTGGACAAATTGACATCAACTTTAACTAAAACTTGAATATTAACATTTTTCTTATGTTGAGGAAGAGCTTCTTCATTTACCTCCATAAGAGAAGAAAAGCTGTGAATATTATCAAGATTGGCAAATTTTAGATTTGAACAGGAGAACTTCCTACATAAAGAAAGGTGATAGTTCATCAGACAGCTTAGTCATTCAATCGAAGCTAATTTATAAAATCTGAACAAATGTATTTCATTTGATTAGGCATGAGAAAATAAAATGAAACAATAACAGTATTTTCTAATGATAATTTACCAAAGCCACACTTGCCTTAAAGGCATGAAATGAAAAATGGGTTTTCATGAAGCACATATCTTACTTCCATGTTAGAATTTTCAACTGTAGATTGTCAAGTTGCCCATGTCATCTTGGACATCAGCTTTTGAGTTTTCTTCCTAAATAGAGAGGATATTTTTTGTTTAGTATTAAAAATGAAGCTAAGATATTTAAAATGCTTTAAGTAAATTCAAAGCATTAAGGCAATCCAAACTTGTTTTCTCAATCACTAAGAGCTGGAGTGATTGGGAGATAGATAAAATATTTGAGCAGGGTGGTGACCCATTCCTTTAATGCCAGTGGAGACAGGTGGAATTAACTCTATAAATTAGTTGTTTTCTAAATTCTAGAGCAACGGTGAACAAGATAAGGATGGCACATGCCTTTAGTCCCACCACCTAAGGACAAAATCCAGATACAGCTCCTGATTGATGTGTTTGCACACTAGGGAAATCACATAGCCACATTTACAGATTATTATAAAAACTCTCTACAAGGTTACCTGAAAGGCAGCTAATTACCAATGGGGACAGGAACAAAGAGCAGCTTTTAAAACTGTGGCTCTTCTCTGTGCATGCAACCCTGACCAATATTGAATCAGATGATACCCTAATTAGAGATATCATACCATACCAGCTATCCTTGAAGCGACAGTCTCACTTCATCATTATTTTTGGAAAATCACTCTCAAATGCCAACATCAGTGGTTAAACAATAAAATATGATCACATTCTCCTCATTTTCTCCATGTAAATTCCCATATAGGCTCCTGGGCTGGTTAGTTTGGTTACCCTGACACAAACCTGGACATGTCTTGGAGGAAGCAACATCAGTTGAGAAACTGCTTCCAACATATTGAGCTTTAAGCAAGCCTCTGGGGAATTTTCTTGAGTAATGATGAATGTGGGAGACCTCAGCCTGTGCAGTAGGTGACACCAATGGACAAGTGCTTCTGAGAGATATAAGTAAGAAAACAACCATGGCAAGCAAGACAGAAAGCAGCATTCCTGTGTGGTCTCTGTGTCAGTTACTGCCCAAGTTTCCTGTCTGGAGTTCCTGCCTTGTCTTCCTACAACAGACTATTACTTAGATATGTAAGCCAATGAACCCTTTCCTCCTCGAGTTGCTTTCTGTTATTATCTTTGTAGCAGCAGTAGAAAAGCAACCTAGAACACTCACACAGACACAGAAACACACACACACACACACACACACACACACACACACACACACACACACGTTCTCCTTCCAACTATATTTCTTCATCCTTCTCCTTCCCAACTAAGTCATATTAGTTTTCCAGGGACTATATGTGTGCAGAGGTGGAGCCATACACTGGAGTATGGGAAATCTACTAAGGGTGACCTCCTCAAAAAGAACAGTTCTTCCTCCTTAAGCAGCTTCTAGTAGCTCCTCAGTAAAGAATGAGGGATAAAGAGCAAATCTCCCATCTATGCTAGAATGTGGATGGCTTGATCTAGCGTAAGTCTTATGCAAGTAGCCATAGCTGTTGTCATCTTATGGGTGCAACAGCCATCCCAGACCCAGAAGATAGCATTTCATAGCAATGGTCCCATCCTCAAGCTCTTGTATTCTTCTGCCTCTGTTCCCTGAACCTTGGTGTGCTAGGCCCGAGGGTGCTAGTGTTGGTAATGAAAATGTACAATTTGGAGCTGAACAGTTGGTCTTTCCTTCTACTCACTTTGATGTGTCTCTGCATTGGCTGCTCTCCACTGATTTCTGAATAAGGATGATAACAGTCCATGTCTGTGGGTATAAACATACATATTTAGAAGGTAATTCGACAGTGTTACCACTTAGCAAAGTAACAGTAAGAGAGTCTCCCTATAGGGCCCATGACTTCCCCAGCCATGGCCTTCTCATGCCTGATAGTGCAACCCTGCCTGTTCTTCACTTGAACCCTACAATAACAAGCCAGATTTTTGATATTAACAACTTACTACATATCACATAACTTATTCCTATATGTCAACTGTAAATTATTCATAGCTATTTTAAGAGCTACATGGATATGTTTGAGAATTAACAGTAAGCAAGTTTTTACAATTAGTTTTCAAAATAGCTTCAAACAAAACCAAAATCTATTCAAAATCCATTAAGGAATTCATTAGTATTCAAAACTTATTGTGTAGATAATGTTAAAATATGTTATAGTTGAATTCTATCTCCTTTGTATTGAAGCTGCCTAGATTAGTTGCAAATATGAACTTATATTTTTACAAAGCATGCAGAAGTAGTTGGATGGATGCTGGGAAGTAGTGAATAAAGCAACTGAATAGAAATAAAGAGATTATACCCCACTGGGACCATTGTGTGCAGCAAGGCACTCTCTAGTACTTCAGGATCCCTGGATTAGTGTCATACAATGATAGCGCTTTCAATCGTGGTGGAACTTGTGAACCACTTTTAAATGATGTTCTTAAGAATGTGAAAACACTGAAGTCAGATAATGTGTTGTAGAAAAGTATACAGATAAGCTTAAATAGAAGGGAGATGCTATTTATAACCCTAGCTGTGGATTAAAAGAAAGCAAAGAAGCTTCTAGTACTCTACTATGATTTTAAAAAGGTGTAAAGTATATAATAAAAAATTAATGTTTGCCCTGGAGGAGATGGGAGGCAGGGGTGGGGAGGCATGGGAATCCTTGGCTGATATGTAAAATTAAATTAAATTATAAAATAAAATAAAAAATAACTGAAATGAAAAAAAAAGAATGTTATATCTTAGCATTGAAGAGCATCTACTACGTTTCCAGGGGATACAGGTTTAGTTCCTAGGTCCCATGTTGGGCAGTTCATAACCAGTAACTCCAGCTCCAAGAGATACAACACCCTCTTTTTTTTGTTTGTTTGTTTTTTTGTTTGTTTTGTTTTGGTTTTTTGGGTTTTCTTTGTTGTTGTTTGTTTTCGAGACAGGGTTTCTCTGTGTAGTATTGCGCCTTTCCTGGAACTTGCTTTGTATCCCAGGCTGGCCTCAAACTCACAGAAATCCACCTGCGTCTGCCTCCCAAGTGCTGGAATTAAAGATGTGTGCCACCACCACCAGCACAACCCCCTCTTCTAGGCAGGACAGACACCTATACTCTCATGTGTGTTCCAACACCCACCTACACACACGCATACAATTAAAACTAGTGAGGTAAAGAATGATGATTTCACCCCTTATTCACTCCTCTCATCCATCCTTTTTCCCCCTTCTCCTTCACATCTTATTTACTTGCATATGCTTCATAAGTCTTAAATTTTATTTGAAGGAAAACACACGATACTTATGATTCTGAAGCAGGCTTTATTTGCTTAACAGATCATTGCCATCTCTGTCCATTTTCCTGAAAGCAATACAATCTCTTGTGTTAGTGGTTGTGGGCTACTATACAGATTTGACATTTTCTGGTTTTGTAATAAATCAGCATGAGTCTCATGATAGTAGTAGGTCTTTTATGAGAAGCACTTCAGTATGGTGGTAGAAGATGTATGCAAATGGATGTAGGGATGGGCAAATTTCCATAATCTGTCTACATGTTTTTGAATAATGTGTACATGCATAGGGTATATTTATATGCATATTCCAGAACAAGTAGCACAAAATTCAGTTATAAATCTACCTATGAGATGTTCAACATGAGGTTTCACTGTCTATTTGGAGGAATCAAGCTAAGAAAATCCTTAAAAGGTAGCTGTACCTTTCATGCTGAGCACATTTCTACTTGAAATACCTGTGCATGGTATGTGCATAATTTTCCCTGCTATAGTTCTCTACAATTTATACAGAAAAGACAAGGGAGGTGTTCCCATTATATACGATTGTACACTGTGGTCTTGCTAGGTCAGGTCTCTGCAGAAGCTGTTCAAATACACAACCTAAGTAAGCTTTATAAATCTAAGGAATTACTTTAAATATTATAGTAAGTTTCTAATGTTTTATACAAATTCTTCAGATATTAAGTATTCTTGATAGGAAATTTCATGGTCTGAATTCCATCAGCTCTAAATCTTGTGTTTTGTAGCAGTGTGCTTATTGACTGGCCTTTCATCATGAACTCTTAAGAATTCCTAGCATCTGTATTTTGTAAACATCTGCAGCTGTCAATACATCTTTGTGATAGCTTTAGTGTACCAGAATATCACAGATGCCCCAAATCCTAGATTTTTAATACTCCTTTTCCTCTTCTAAACTTGGTATCAAGAGTTCATATTTGGTGATCCCTGGGTCTTTCCTAGGGTCCCGTTTTCTAGGTAGCCTCCCTGGAGTTGTGTAGCAGTCTAGTCATCTTTGTTTTACATCTAGTATCCTAATATGAGTGAGTACATACCATGTTTGTCCTCCTGAGTCTGGGTTACCTCACTCAGGATGATTTTTTCTAGATCCATCAATTTGCCTGCAAACCTCTTGCTGTCATTGTTTTTCTCTGCAGAGTAGTACTCAATTGTGTATATGTACCACATTTTCTTTATCCATTCTTCAGTTGAAGGGCATCTAGGTTGTTTCCAGGTTCTGGCCATTACAAACAATGCTGATATGAACATAGCTGAGCAAATGCCCTTGTGGTATGATTGAGCATTCCTTGGGAATATGCCCAAGAGTGCTACAGCTGTGTCTTGGGGGAGATGGATTTCCAATTTTTTAAGGAAGCACCATATTGATTTCCAAAGTGGCTGTACAAGCTTGTATTCCCACCTGCAGTGGAGGAGAGTTCCCCTTGCTCCATATCCTCTCCAGCATAAGCTGTCTTCCGTGTTTTTGATCTTAGCCATTCTGACAGGTGTAAGGTGGTATCTCAGAGTCATTTTGATTTGCATTTCCTGGATCATTAGAGATGTTGAGCAATTCCTTAAATGTCTTTCAGCCATTTGAACTTCCTCTGTTGAGAATTCTTTGCTGAGTTCTATAGCCCATTTCTTAATTGGACTATAGGGTGTTTTGATGTTTAATTTCGTGAGTTCTTTATATAGTCTGGATATCAGCCCTCTGTCAGATTTCGGGTTGGTGAAGACCTTTTCCCATTCTGTAGGTTGTCACTTTGTCTTGATGACCATGTCCTTTGCTCTACAAAAGCTTCAATGACAGAGAAATGGATGAGATCTACATGAACAACCTGGACGACAGTGGGCGTAATGAGGGCAAGATTTGAGGGAAAGAAAGCTTAGGGGAGCAGGAGATACCAGCTGGATCAAGAACAGAAAGGGAGAACAAGGAATAACAGACCATGATAAATGAAGACCACATGAGAACAGGAATAGGCAGAGTGCTGGAGAGGTCCCTGTAAATCCACAATGATACATCCTCTGTAGACTGCTGGCAATGGTTGAGAAAAAGCCTGTTCTGACCTCGTCTGGTGAACAGATGGCCAAACACCCTACCAGTTGAGCTGGAACCCTCATCCAATAACTGATGGAAGTGGATGCAGAGATCCTCAGCCAGGCCCCAGGTGGAGCTCCAGGTGTCCAACTGTCGAGAAAGAGGAGGGACTATAAGTGTGAATTGTTGAGACCAAGATTGGAAAAAGCACAGGGACAAATAGCCAATCGAATGGAAGCACATGAATTATTAACCAAAGGCTGTGGAGCCCCCAACTGGATCAGGCCCTCTGGATAAGTGAGACAATTGAATAGCTAGAACTGTTTGGGAGGCATCCAGGCTGTGGGACCGGGACCTGTCCTTAGTGCATGAGCTGGCTGTTTGGAACCTTGGGCTTACACAGGGACACTTTGCTCAGCCTGGAAGGCAATGACAGGACCTGCCTGTACTGAATCCACCAGGTTTAAATGAATCCCCAGGGGAGTCTTGGCCCTGGAGGAGATGGGAATGGAGGGGAGGGGCTGGGGGGAAGGTGGGGATGGGGGCAGAAGTGGGGAGGACAGGGGAACCCATGGCTGATGTGTAAAATTAAAACACAAATATAATAATAAAAAAAGAGTTCACATTTATTCATGAGTAATGGATTTACAATAATCCTAGTAGGAAAACCCATCTAGAGATTTATATGAAATTACAGATCACATAAATGAAAATAATTTTCATAGTGGATTCTCTACAAATACTCTAATAGTAATTTTATATGATTGTCCAGGTAACATGTGGTTCTTTTCCTCAGTGACATCAACCTACAGAGATTTGTGATTTTCCAAGTACCTGCACTTATAGCACCCACCCAGCACAATCTTAATCACCCATATTAAAACTCTATAGCTGTTCTCTGTGTAAATGATTTCCCCAGCAGTGCCTAATCCCCTTGTCAGCAGGTTCTGTATTATGCTGCCTTCATATCCCATCGAGTGCCCTTTAATTCCACTCAGTATGTACTCAGAAGTGCTAATAGAATTCATTAACTAATGTCATAAATGGTAAATTATAAAGAATATTTAATCTTTCCAATTGTGAGCTCTCTCGACTTGAGTTCTTATTTGTATAAACCTCACTAAACTGAAACTTGAAAAGGATGTACATTGTCGACATATATATTCAGTTTCCGTACCAGTGATCTATAGAATAAAATGAGAGCTTAGAGAAGCCAAGGTTTAACTCTGTTTAACTTTCTATGCCCTAGACAGTTAAGGGCTTTTAGCTATTAGATGGATTCTGACATATTTCCAAATAATGGTTGGTATATAGTATCATACAGTGTGTTAGTATGTTTTTACCACACATTTCTCTTTTCTGAAAGGACTTCTTCCAGATGACAGACAAGACCCAGGGGCATTGCAGACCCTTTTAGCTTGTTATGTCATATTGAACCCACAGAGTAAATCTGACATGAGCAAGTCAGTCAAATTCTTCCTCATTTTTATAGACATATCTTTTGGGGACTGTGCTAGACTTTGGGGTGACTGAAGATGGCAGGTATGAAGGTATTTGGAAGAAAATATGTGAAGGTAAAAAATAAATGTTGCTAAGACAGAAGGAGAATCATACGGTGTGGGGAAGCCTCATGCCAGCAGCTTACCTGGCCCTGATCTCCTTAAAGGTGTGTTTACCTCCTATTTCTGTTTCCAAGATTCACTCTGGGGCAAATGATATGATACTTTCAGTGTTCCTTATTACCTTCATACCTGAAACATCTTAATAGCTCCAATGCTGAACAATCTGTGAGGCAAAGCATAGACTTAGCCATGAAGGGACTTAGAATTAACACCACATGTTTCAGCTTTGTGAGCAATTGCCTGCTCTCTGTTGTATTGGTAAAAGATACAGAATCAATTTACAGTCCTAGATGTTTCTGACCACCCCCAAAGCTCTGTGATTCTGCCATGGTACCAGTCATGTAAATGAATATAATACATCTGACGAGCCAAATATCACTGAGTACTCAGTTATTTCATGGACATGTCTATATTTTTAAATTAATTAACTTAATTTTTTTTATATCCTGACCACAATCTCCCCTCCCTTCTCTCCTTTCATGCCCACCACTCCCCTCCAATCCACTCCCCCTGTTCCTGTTCAGAAAGAGGCAGGCCTCCCATGGGTATCAACAAAGCATGACATACCAAGTTGCAGTAGGACTGAGCACCTCCCCTTGTAGTAAGACTTTCAAGGCAACTGAGTATGAAGAACAGGTTCCCAAAAGCCATCCAAAGCATTAGGGACAGCCTCTACTCCCACTATCAGGAGTCCCACATTTATTTTTTAGTTTTTATTTAAAAGATTTTGCTTTAATTTGTACAGTTTTTTAAATTAATTTCATGTTCTTGCGCATGTATATATCACCAGAATATTTTCCTGAGATTTTCCACAAATAGTGCTCATGAAATCATAATTATATTTTTTAATGGAGGAAGGGTTTATTTTGACTTACAGATCAAAGGGATGCTGTGGATCATGGTGGGGAAAGGATGAATTAAGTTTAGATGTGCATGGAACACCTGCATTTTGTTATCTACAGAGGACAATTTTATTAAAACATTAGTAATGAAATTTTATGTTCTTTTTGCTCAAGTGGCTTTTCCAAGAGAAGATTTCCTGGGAAAATGTAAATGTAACATCTGGGACAAAATCCTGGGACAATCAATGACAAAATAAGATATAAAACAAAAAGTTAATCACCATCACATTCAACTCAGTTCTATGAATAAGCCCTCCATATTTATTACTATATATTAGATGATGATTCTTTTTTTTTTTTTTTGGAGCTGAGGATCGAACCCAGGGCCTTGTGCTTGCCAGGCAAGTGCTGTACTACTGAGCTAAATCCCCAATCCTAGATGATAATTCTTAATTGCTAAAAAAAAAATCACACATTTTGAAATAATAATCCATTTTTCTTTCTTTCATTAAGTAACTAAAGAATATATATCCTGACCCAAATAAAAGTGTGTACACAAAATTATGTCTGTTGTGCAACAATACTTGCCTAAAACAAGGTTTAAAATACTTTTTCATACTTTAGTACAAAATTCAAAATGCTGGCTTTGTTCATGCAGTTATTTGTGATATGATCATATTGTATATTTACTTGGAATAATGGAGGAATTATGTGTGAACCCTGAACTAATGTCTATAGCCACAACATTATCTCAATGACCTTATCTGTACCATGAAACTGTTCATTTCTATGGCCGGTAACTATTTGTTCCATATCAGATTCACATAGGTAGTTAAAGGGCTATGTATGGCCAGCTGACCTCCCCTGGTGAGAGACCTCCAGTGTCAGTATCCACTTTCCAGTGGGACAAACTGTTTACAGTGGTGGCTGGTAGTAAGTGTGGGTAGAGCTCACTGACTATCGGGCAGAAGGAAAAACTAAGAATGTGAATAAATTAGGACTCTGGGAAGTCAGAAACTTTGCAAAAAGTAAGAAACAGTTCTATTTAGCAAACATCAATTTGGATGTTTCAGCAAGTGGTCAGCAAAAACTAAACTTACAAACTTGAGATTGTAGATGTCATTCATTACTAAGCTAAGGAACACAATGTAAAAGAATAGAAATCATCATTTAAAGTAGATAACTGGCTTAAAACAATGGAAATAGAAATAGCAATATTTGAACCTATCAACATATTGTAATTGTCTACATTTGTGAATAATAGTATATAATCAAGATAATTGAGACATAGTAAATACTCAGAAAGTACAGGACACAGATGCCTATGGAAAAAAAATTAATAAATTATGCCTTTTATGTAAGGCAGAAAAATACTAACTTTCATAAGAAAATGCAGAATGCTTTAGGGCTTGCCTTAATTCTGTACATTTCTTGATACCTCTGATACCTCTGAGTATCCCATAGATGTTGGTTATAATCTTAGACATTTTTGCAAGCCTCTCTATCAATTTTCTTATTCAAAGTATTAATTATATGTGACTCACCATCAACTCTGTCCTACTTTCAGTATTCAGAAACAAATAAATCTTCAGAAACAAAACAAAATAGATCAAATATAGATAGATAGATAGATAGTTAGATAGATAGATAGATAGATAGATAGATAGATAGATGTGTGTGTGTGTGTGTGTTTCACTGACAGTTTGATACATATTTTGTTCATATTCAGCCCTAACTCCTTGATACAACTATTCTTCCCTACCCACCCAATGCATAATCTTCTAATTTTTAAACTTATCAAGGCCAATGTATGCCGCTAATGAATTCTTATGACTGACCTTTTGGTGGAGTTTGGTCAACTTATTCTCATCTTAGAACAAATTAACTCTCCCTCTCACAGTAGCTATCAGCTGCCAGTACTTCTGTAGCTATGAGTGGAACTTTATGTCTACCTCCTGTCTGCATGCTTGGTGTTTGTGTGGCTTGAGATGTCACAGATCTTGTGCATGCTGTCACAACAGCTATGAATTTCTAAATTCAGCTTTGTAATCTTGGGATCAACCTTAATCCAATACTCCAAGACAACAAAAATAACTGGCTTCCCAAGCCTAACCATAGCTTGCATCCTCTGAGTATCCCATAGATGTTAGGTATAATCTTAGTCATTTTTGCAAGCCTTATATAATTAAATGTTTCTACAAACCATGCAATGCCTTCTAAGGTCTTTTTCATCTTAAGTGAAGCAAAAATATTGGAAATTTTACCCAAGGCCACAGAGTCTATGTTCTTTGTTCTTAGTCAATACATACACCACATACTATGTAATTTAAAATTAAAATATGCAGGTCAAGAGTCCTTATGTCTTCATAGCCTATGCTTTTTCCCTCTGATCATGTCTGTTTCTTGTATTCAGATGTTCTTTAAGGATTATTATGTTCTTTCATTTTTAATGCCTATGGCATAACTTACCCCTGATCACTCACATCCAGTGCCCCATATAATAGTATCAGTTATGCTTTCTCTCCTGCTGTCAGCTTCTAAATTGTATGGCATATAATATAATGAATAAGTTCTTTGCTGTTGCACTCATTTTATTTTATTTTTACAAACTGAATTATTTGACATTTGGTTGTGTGTGGGATCCCATTTGAGTTCAAGATATTTTCAATAATTTCAAACAATAGATGTATCTGAGGCCACATAGGCAGGGAGGCAAACATAAGCCTGTGTGTGTTTGTGTGTGTGTGTGTGTGTGTGTGTGTGTGTGTGTGTGTTTTCAGTCCAATCATAATGAAAAACCTGTTCTTTCACTTAGAAGAGGATCAATAGAATGACGAGAAAGGAAGCTTGCTCTGCTTCTAGAAGATTAAACTCTAGGTAACAGCAAATCTTCTTGGTGAGTAGGGATATCATGCTGGTAACAGGTACATGCTAGAGTCTTGCAATCCAGAACACTATGCAGGTCTAATGTGTACACACACCAATAAAATGGCAGTAAAACATGGTGATATATACATATATATATATATATATATATATATATATATATATATCAACTTGCCACATAGTGTACTTAGTTTGGTTAGTGCATATATCTCATGAATGGTGCTATATTTAGACATTGTGTGATGTCTAAAGATCAGAAACTGTGTGTTTATTTTTTGATAGCCAGAAATTTCTGTTTCTCTATGGATCTCCATGTCTGTGACCATCAAACATTTTTCACTGCTAACTCCTTACTAATCAGACAAGCCATATTTCTTGTTCTATAAGTCAAATATGGTTTTTCTTCAGGCCATATTTATTTCTAAACAACAAGAAGGCATGAAGTATTACCTGAAAGTTGGTCAATGAGAAGATTTCATTTCACTGGACCATTAGTCATGAAATTAGTCATTTTCATTTTGCACATATTACTCATGTGCCAAACAACATTGATTGTGTGTTTTCCGTCTCCTATTTGCTATTCATAAGGAAACCTTCATGTGGCTTAGATGTTGAGTTAACTGGAAGCACTAGTGAAATATGTGTGTCTAATATACTCACTCACAGTTTTTTTTGTGTGCTTCATGTCCTTGCCTACGACTAATCCTCAATGTGCTATTTCAGTTTTCTTCCAAGTTGGAGCAGGGTCAACCTACCTAACTTATTTTGAGGGTTCTGACAAACCTAGCTCATAATTATATAATGATACATTGCCATTTTCTTCGGTCTCTCAGACCTCAGCAACCTATTATGGCTCATAATTCTGACATTCACATCAATATTTGTTTTTATACTTCAAGTTTAAATATGATGCCCCTCTTCTGAAATGTGAAAGAAACTACATGGCATCTTTTCCTATATCACCACAGGGACTTCAGGCTTACATGAGCCAACTGTTATGCTGTCTAGGAATGTACTAACAATTTCTGTACTTTCCTTATCTACTCTAATGAATGAGAAGAAAGTATATACAATGATAATGGTTGCATATTAGGTATATCCTTCAAGA
The DNA here is from genome assembly GCF_903995425.1 of Onychomys torridus. NCBI lineage: Eukaryota > Metazoa > Chordata > Mammalia > Rodentia > Cricetidae > Onychomys > Onychomys torridus. The sequence continues at coordinate 67,170,377 of NC_050457.1, read as the reverse complement.
CTGATGCTGTAATTGTGTGTATGTGGTATATGTCTTTGTATGTGTGTGTGCTTTCTTTGCATATTAAATAAGATTAAGATAATTCCATATTTTCAACAACTTGTATCTCTTCATTATTACTGCAAATATTCTTAGTTAACACAGAAGACAATAGTGTTCAAGTATTGAAAATCCTGGTACTTTCTGAGATTCTTCTGATATTTATCCATCTTATAACTCCTAATAGAAGGCACAGAGATGAGGTGATTAATTCTATTATGGAATATAGGAAAGAAGAAATGACCACAAAGTCAACCTTGGGCTCATGACAACAATATAGAAAACAGCTAGGTTTCCATTTATTGCTCCAATATGCATCCTCCTTTAAAAAGATAATCTGTAATGGCAATGATTATTGAAATTCCCAAATACAAATCTGAAGGTTGACCTAAGAAAAATAGTCTTAAAAAATAAAGCTATACATCCATCTAGGGAAGAAGTGGATATATTGCTGCTATTATTTCCTTATTTTGACTTGTCTATCCCTTCATTAGTTAGGTTGGGGCATGACTTTCCATTGTGTTACTGACCCTCTTACTCCAGATCACACAGACATTTCTACTTAATGAGCAAGAATTTTATTGGTTACACCATTTAAAAAGTATTTATTATATGTGCATCAGTGTTTGCCTGTATGTATACATATAAGCCATATGTATCTGATATCCCAGAGGTCAGAAACAACTGACAGATTCCCTGGAACTGAAGTTATGAATGGTTATGAACCACCAGTTGGGTGCTTGGAACCAATGTGGATGCTCTGAAAGAGCTACAAGTGTTTTTTATAACTTGAGTCATCACTCTGGATCCGGTCATCCACATATTTTGTTTCTGATGTTTTGCATACCACTAAATTGATCCAAAGTACTTTGAAGTCATTACCTCCATTTCTCACTATTACAGTTATTCCATAGAACTAATTAACTCATAATGAATAAAAACATATTTTCTTAACTAATCTAGAGGAGAAGAATTCTAATTTAAAAGTTCTAGCTATTGATGAGGTTCTTCTTATATTAGAACATAGTGGATGTCAAAGGCATACACTTAGGAATAAGAAAGAGGAAGCTGGGCAGTGGTGGTACACACCTTTAATTACAGAACTCAGAAGGCAGAGGCAGGTGGATCCTGATGAGTTCAAGGCCAGCTTAGTCTACAGAGCAAGATCCAGGAAAGGCACAAAGCTACACAGAGAAACCCTGTCTCGAAAAACAAACAAACAAAAAACAAAACAAAACAAAACAAAAATAAAATGAGAGTCCTGACCATGTCACTGAATCAGTGAAGTGCTGAAGATGCACTTCTTTCTAGACTTTTGAAAAATCCCTGGCCTGGATCTTAATCTTTAACTGGCCATGGGCAAGGCTGTCCCATTGTACAGCAACAGCAGCTTCAGTCCTTGTGCGCTGCCTTGTATTGGAGCTTTTCAGTTGTAGCTTTGGATTATCTGTCTTCAATGTATTGATGACACCCAGAAAGGGCCATCCTTCAAATCTGCCAAACTCCTGATATAGTGTGCACACCACACAGTCCCATTAGAATTTCATTGCAGGGCACCACGAGTAAAAGCTGAGTGCTTTTCTCACAGTCATATGCCATGACCAGTCAGCACTCCATCTTTCAGAAATTTTCATTGCTAACTGGCCACTGAATAATTCATGTTCCAGACAATATTTCAGACTTGACTCAACAGTCATAAATACAATTCCCAGAGTACAGACATATTGAGTCTCTGAAGTTTTTAGACAAATATCTTATTCGGGAGAAGAGAGGGGAACAGCAGGGTTGGCCTTTGGAGAGATAGAGCTGTGATGAAATTTTGAGGAAGGTTTCATCTGAATACTGTGGTGAGTTCTGGAGCTGAGCTTTGTCATCTTTCAAATAGGCAACAGAGCCATACCTTTCTATTCCTTCATCAGTTTGCTGTGTGATGCATGCCAAAATAATGTGGACATAAACTTGGGCAAAGAAAAAAACAACTTCTTTCAACTGTGGGAAGTTCTTAGACAGAGACTGAGATGTAGGCTATTAGTAGACAAGGTAGACAGAACAAGAAACTGGAAATGAATACTAATCCTAAAGCAAAATAGGATTGTTAACATCCCTGCAGAATAGTGAACCCAGCTAATGTGAGAATTGTTTTGCTAAATTTTATATTCATTATTCACCATGGCTAGTTTTCTTCAGCCCATTTATTTGGTCTAGTATTAAAGGTATTTTATTCTACTGCTCCAATGCTCCCATGACACACTGAAATGGAACATTGTTTTTCTTGGTTTTAGTATACATTATTCACAGACAATAATTGTGCTGTAATTGTATCCATCCCAAATGGCCTCTGTTGTTCTCTTTTTCTTATCACTAATGCCCTTCCTCTTCTCAAACAGCCTGCCATCTACTTTTGTGACTATTTTCTTTTCTTTATTTACTTTTGTTTTTCTAGTGGTCATGGATGGAAGGTTGTTTTCAGGAATATAGGCAACATTTAAAAGGATGCACTACTAAAGGCACCATCTCTCCCTTTCCATCAATGGTTAACTAGCTATGACTATCTCTTCTGTAAGGTATGGAGCCTTGGAAACCCTTCACACATCCATGCCAGAATGTTAGTAGACTCATTCTTGTGTAAGAAATTACAGCTAATCTGAGTTCATGAGCACAATGATTACATTCTCCCTGGAAGAAAGTGTTTTATTTCCCTAGTGCTCTTCTGCTGTTTCATTTGTTGTTTCATTAATAATTTTTATTTTAATTATACTATAACTATGTCATTTCTCCTCTTTCCCTTTCCTCCCTTCAGCCCCGTCCATGATTTGCCTTACTCTCTCTCAAATGCATAGCCTCTTTTTCTTTGATTAGTACATGGACTACACACACACACACACACACACACACACACACACACACACACATATATATATAGCATTATTATAGAAATATAAACTGCTAAGCCTGTTTAATATTGCTTGTGTGTACATGAATTTAGGAGCTGACTACTTTATATTTAATAACCAATTCATGGTTACCAACAGCCATATGATTGGACTTAAAGCTCACTCAACAAGAGGGAAGTAAGATCTGATGCAATAAACCTTGCCAATTATAACCAGGCTAGTGGGATCATGACACTTAGAAGAGAACCTACCGCTACCATTTTAGATTAGAATAATTCCTAACTAAATTGTAGATATTCTAATATCTACAGATAAATGCAACTCTCACACCTCCTCAAAGAAGCTTCTCTTTGCAACAGATGATGACTATCACAGAAAACCACCAGTGATCAAAACACAGAGGACAAGTGATCATTGGATGCCCAGCCCCAGTGATGGAACACAAACCCTGCCTCTAAGGCTAAGGGAACATCAAGGAAGAGGGATGCAGAAAGATGGCAAGAGACTGAGGATCAGGAAGTCTACTGTGAGATGTTTCCTGGAAATGATGGGGAAGCTACACTCATAATATCTCAACAATATGGCTCTCTAAAGAAGAATCAAATAATAATGATACCTACAGTCATGCTAATATGGAAGAGGGAAATCAAAGATCCAACCTCCAGACAAAGGACTATAGGAAACTAATGACTGCCAAGAGGGAGAATCAGTCTTCTCCATGGATGCATCTTTCTTTCTGTCTCTTCTATTCTTTTGGCATGCTTTTCCACAATGTTACCAGAGCCTTGTAGAGGGTGGTATAGATGTTAAATTTATGCCTGAGCATTCAGCAATCACTTATTCACTGCACTTTGACCACTTAGGCATCTCTGCAATGTCACTGCCTCCTGGATAAAGAAGCTTGTCTCTTCTAGCTGAGAGCAGCACTAATCTTTGTGCATAAACATGAGTGTTTAGAAGGCAGTAAGATGGTTCCTACCTACATGTCCATTTTGTAAAATTATAGCGGTAGCTTCCCATTAGTGCCTATGACCTTCATAACTCTGGGCTTTTGATCAGGTTTACAGTAACAGGCCTATAGAGCAGCCTCAAATCCAATCAGAATCAGCTGGTTAACCCATGTCCTCTATTAAACCTGTGGGCACACTTTGCATGTCGTCTTGAGAATACAGCACACATTGTTCACAGCCAGGTCATTTTAGTTATGAACTTTCTCCCGCTGCAACTTGCATAGCATGCTTTGGTACTGTGAAAGCTATCCAACACAGAAATCCCTGCAAAATATGATTCAGAATGATTCTCCCCCTCCCCTACAAACAAAGAATGTGATGTTTATAGAACCTATGCCTTACTGTCTGATTCTGATGAACACCTAAGAAGAATAAGAACCTTCTATACTGCTTTGGAGGGCTGAGGGTCTCCCTCACTGTTATGCTGCAGTTTCCTCTGAGATAAAAATTTAAACTTAGATGGAAGTTCCTTAAGACACAAGATCACCTTAGGGGTGTTTTGTGAAATGTCCCATCCTGCAGGAAAGTTCCTTAAACTTAGCAAGTAAGCAATTCAGTGTCTTCAAGGAGTTTGAGAAATTGAACAGATTCAGATTCATTAGACCCATCCTTCCCAAGCATATACAATCTGTAAGGACTGCTGGAAGACACTGTCTGACCACCTGCACTGTCTGGAAGACTCAGATCAGCTGGGCTGCCTGGAATAGATCCTGTCCAATGGAGCTGCCTGGAAGAGGTACAGCTGCAGAGCACCTGCAAGTCATTCAGGGCACTCCCAGTTTCTAGTTTTTGTGAGTTGTCACCCATGCTATGGTCAGCTTTAGTGAGGAAATCATCTTTGAGTCATTTCTGCTCTTGTAAGTAAACCCTCATCCAAAGACCTGCAGGTAATCTGTTTCTCCACCTATCAAGGTACAACCTTTCATTCAAATTCTGATTTCTTATTTATTTTTAATTAACATACAAAGTAGCAGGTCTCCTTATGGCTTTTTCATGCATTCTTAGTTTTGGCTGCTCAACTCCTTCCACTCCTACTCTCTTTTTGCAAAATGAGAATAATAAGATTTGATAGCAACATGATGCTATGTGTGTTTTGTCTGCAGTAAATGTGAAATTCAAAACATTAGTAATGGGTCAGTTGTTAGCAGGGGAGTCATTCTTTAGGGAGAGGTAGTTGATAGTAGGTGAGTTGAAAGCAGAGAGAAAGAATACTGGAGGAAGAAAAGCTCAAGCATCACTGGAGAGATGGGGTAACGTAAGTGCAAGGGAAAGGTTTAACCAAAATGAAGTGTACATGAAGAACCTGCATAGGAACCTATGATCTTACAATCCAAGCACACATAATACAAAGAGTAAGTCTAACGTGGTATGTGTAAAAACAGTAGTGGAAGAATATTGAGAGCTAAAGGTTTAAGTTGTGATGGGGCCAAGTGATAAAGGAAATAATTAGTGGTGTGCTAGGAAACACTAAAGATCTTTATACCCTGAAACATCCAACTAGCTCATATGCTAATACAAGGATAATTTAAATGTGGAAAAAAGTGAGCAGAAATATCCTGCATGGGCAAACAATGCTGTTCCAAGAAGGCATGGATTATTAAATGAAGCCCCAGTTCCAGGCACAGGCCACCTTCCAATGAGTTATTGATTATGGAAGCCCAGGTGTCTCTCAACAACACTGGCTATTGCTCATGGTTGATCTAACCAGATAGGAAGACCCTATTAATACACACACACACACACACACACACACACACACACACACACACACACATTAGTTGTACAACACAAAGAAATCAATATTAAACTTACTAGAAAATTCTCTCCCTGTGGTTGTACTTCATAGGACTGGAAGGCATAATATAGAATGCTGGGAGAGAAAAGACATCAGTGGTTTTATCCAGCACTGGACCCTACACACTACAATACCCACCTGCAAGTTATGCCCACTTAGGTACAATAGTAGCAAGACTATTTGTGAGAATAGGCAATTGCTTTCCTGATAGAATTTGAGGTAAACAGGAGGGAATTCATGCCTGATAGTGTACAAATAGTAAAATCCATGACTAAGGAAGCCATATGCCCTAGAGGAGAACCTGTTGACATAGCCCTGTTGTCAAAAATCCCTCTGAAATATTTATATTTGCACATATTGATTTGTGCTCTTTTGGGAGACAGTGAGAGAGATTCTTCACTTGACAAAGTACTGAGAATACGTGATTGGGAGTACCTAGCCATTAGCAGTGATTCCTATATCAATTCCCTCCCCAAGACTGCGGAAACACCACAGAAGAGGAAGAGGACATAAAAATGTTGTGAGAGCAAGAGGATGGAGAGGGAAGCTGTAAACATCCAGCTTCTGGCTGTGACATGAGTGCACCGCATCTGTAGCTAACCCAAGAGGCATCCTTAGTATCATGGACAGAGTGTGGAGAAGTTCCCAATGCTTAACCCCTGGTAAATGCTGAAGGAAGGAAAATTAATTTTCTTTGAGGTACAGGATGACCATTGTTAAGTTACCCTTGTCCCATGTGATGACCCCACAAGCATTTCATATGGGCAGTACTACATAGACATATCGTGGGTTTTTTTGTTTTTTGTTTTAAGTCATGATGGTGAAATATGACCAAGATATGTTGTATACAATGTATGAAATTTTTAAAAGAAATTAAAGAACCAAGCAGAAGTAATAGGAGAACAAATTCTTCTAAGCAAAATACAACATTGTCTCTAATATTCTGCATGTTTGAGTATTTTTATATTGATAAGTTGTTGGCAGATTTCAGATGAATTAAGATACCAACCAGAAGCATATAGGTCAGGGAGTGAAAATATGTAGACCAGAAATCAATAGCCTGTATTCTGGTAATGTTTGTTTCACCAAAAAAGAAAACAAATATCAAGAGAAAGTTTGATTAAAAATGATTATTGTATTATATCCCAAAGATGACAACATTGATGTTACAAACTGTAAATAAAACTAATTATCCAAGGAGTTTTTGGCAAATCAAAGTCTAATGTAGTCATTTCCAGGGACATGTAATAAAAGAACTGTGCTGCATTTCATTACCTTAAAGCTAATGGCTGCATCATATCTGCCAGTAAAACACAGTAAGGGTTACACCACACAAATGAGGATATGTGAACTATACAATGAGAACCTATTTCTTTGGAAATATTTGAAGTTTCCTACCATACTTAAAATGCTACATTCAGCCATTAAAATTGCAAACATTAGCATGTATCTTATTTTCTTTGGATCCTATTAGAATTTTTTAAAGTTGACGTAAATTACTGTTGGTTTATAGAGCTTCTTTAGATTTTCTTTATTTAACATATTCAGTTTATCTACTGTGTATAAAGAAGTTATTCAGACATATGGAGGCTTTGTGAATATCTATCCTATGCTTATCATTTAAACTTGTTAGAGATTTTGCATGTGTATATATGTACATATATTCCTTTTCTAAATAACAGAAATAAGAATGTAACAAAACAAACTGTTTCAAATGCATTAAGTACAACATAACTGAGCCTGTTTTCTAAAAAATATTTACTGCTAACCAAAATTTTTCAGTCATATTTTTCTTTTTTGATTAATTGAGACTTCTAGAGATTACATTATATGCCCAAGCATGAAAAGAAATATCTAAGCAGCCAGACATATTATATAATATTACAGAGTTCTAATTGTGCCACTCTCTGCGAGTAGAAAATTCCTCAGCAGGCTTTTACAGGTATTTACAAAAGTTTTTGTTCAAGGTTAACTATAAAAGAAACAAAGCAGTTAGCAGAGAAATCACTCAGCTCATGTTTGACATTTCTGTAATGAAGGATGATTATCCTTGATTTGTATTATGATTATGATTATAACTTTCATAATGGGCTGTTCAAAAATTCCAAAAGAGAGTGAGTCTCACAAAATATCCCCACATTTGAATTGCACCTGATGATAAGCTTCTATGATCTCACTGTATTCTCAGTAGATCTCAAATTCTGATTGCAGTTCTACTTAAAACACAGGAGAAATTTTACAATGGCTGTGAGTTTATGATTCATCTCAGCTATAAGCAAACAAAACAGAGCAGGGTCCTATAAAGAGACCTTAATAATTTTAACTGGATTTTAAAATTATAATTCTAACATTCATAGAAAATTACAAACCTTAATCATCTTCAGCACTTCCTTCCTGAAGAAGAGGAAGTTGTTAGATGTTCTACAATGACTCTCGATTGAAGACTGAGAATATGGAGCATAGGAAATAGATTGTATTTAAGAAAATTTTGAAGTCTCTATTCCTTTTCCCATTATGCTCTTTCCCAAAGTTTCCTACAATAGAGGTGAGAGTCACTGAGGATGCAAACTATCCTTTTTAGACCACGTGACTATCTCATGGAGATTATGGTGAGGATAGTTTGAGCAGAGCAGGGAGTTCTCCAGCTGAGGTGCCTCCTGTAACTTCTGCTCTTTCCTTTGAATTCTCACTTCTATTTCCAATTTCTACCACTTTCAACAACCAAAAGTTAATTTTGCAGAATCATTGTCCAAAAGAAAAATGTTATTTTGTTGTTCTCAAATCATAAGCAAGAATACACTAAGTATCCATTGACAATTCACTAAGGATCCTTTTTTATCCATCTTCTACCTATACTGATTTAGATCATAATCATTCTCATAGGAATTTGGAATACTTTTCACTCAACAAAAATCATAACATGCTGATACTATCTGAAAATCAGACTTTGCATGAATGAGGGAAATACTAAAAATCATAAGATTAGAATATTCAATAAAGAAAGGAAAATAGTGATAAAATAGAAACCACGAATCAACATTATCTGGAGAATTGGATAGATGTGATAGTTCAGCAGCTAAAGGTGCTTCCTGTGTGAGCTTTTGTCACCCTAAGTTTGATCCCTGTATTTTGAAGTGGAATGAGAAATCAGAATCCAAATGTTGTCCTCTGGCCCTCATATGTGCCTTGTGGCATGCACACATGCGCATTCACATACATACACAATAATAATAGCAATAATAATCAACATTTTAAAAAGACTCAAAATGTTGACTTGTATTTATGTCTTTGTTAAATAAGCATAAAATGTAACTACTGCTCAAAATACTATAAAATGCTTTCAAATTTTCCTTATTGTAATAAAGACAAAACAGTGGTGTATGTAAATATATGCTCCTAAATGCACAAAATTAGTTGTCAGATACATAACAAAACTATTATCTAAACCTTTTGTAGACCTTCATTTCAAATGCATCTGATGACTTTCTTGTCCCTTAGCTCTCCATATTTAAGCTAAAAAGCCGTGTAATCCTGTGACTCCAAATCTGTGGATATGAACTGGAAAAACCCTATGGATCCTGAAATCATCAAATGCTCCAAAGGGCATAATATTGGTGCTCAAACAATATGCAACTTCCTTCCCACTTTAAAATTCTAGATAAACATCTTACCTAATGCAATGTAAATACTTTCAAGACAGTTGTTATGTTCTATTGTTAAAGGGATGAAAATAAAAGAAAGAATTGGACACTTGTTCAGTCTGGACCCAACCCAACCATAATATCCTTAACTACACAGACAGTACACATAGAAAACATAGGAAGAGTGCTTTCCATACAGCGTATGCTGGCTAGGGGTGGAGAATCTGAGTAGTGTAAATAGCCATGCAGGTCACAGCTAAAATTAATTTCACTGGATTCATCATAGTACTTGGCATGTGTCAGATTCAGATTTCCTTTTAGGAAGTTTCAAGAGAGTAAACTGCTCTCTTTTGACTACTGTCAGTACAGAGATGATTGCTGGGAGCCCAGTGGTCTAGGCTATCACATCATTGAGAAACTGAAGCAACCCAGCAAGTTTTCTAGCAGAGATTTTTATGTGAGAAGCATTATGTCATATTTTATGATCCAAAATCATAGCATCATTTTCCTGATTGCAAAGACGTATTTCTTAAGTGAATCTCAGATTTCTGGTGGTGTATTTCCTTGATTTTATCATTACATAAGTTATACACACTGATAAATTGGTATGCGTGGACAAACAGACTAATCGAAAAGTAATGCACACCAAATGGAGGTAAGTGGGGAAGGAGTATTTGAGATCAGGGTGTTTTGGTTCAAATCTCTGATATAATATTCAATAACTTCTCATTTCCATTCTATTAATTTCTGCCCAAATTTTTATATTTTTTTTCTCCCATCCTAACCACAATTTCCCCTTCTTCCACCCTTCCCAGTCTTCCTCCCACATCCTCCCTACCCCAGGTCCACTCCTCTGTTTCCCTTCAAGAAAAAAGCAGATCTCCCAGGGACATCAACCAAACATGGCATAATAAGATACAATAAGATTAAGCACAAACTCTCATATCAAGGCTGAATGAGGCAATCCAGTAGAAGGAAAAGGGTCCTAAGAGGAGGTAAAAGAACAAGAAACATCTCTACTTCCACTGTTAGGAGTCCCAAAAGAATACCAACCTACATAACCCTAAGGTATATGCAGAGGACCTAGCTCAGCCCCATGTAGGATCTGTAATTATTGCTTCAGTCTCTATGATCCCCTATGAGCCCTGCTTAGTTGATTCTGTGAGCTGTGTTCTCATGGTGTCACAAAATTTACAGACAAATGGATGTAACTATAAAAAAAATCATTCTGAAATAAAGATAAGCATGGTATATACTCACTTATAAGTGGACATTAGCTGTTAAGTAAATGATAATTATGCTAGAATCCACAGATGTAGAGAGGCTAAGTAACAAGGAGGGCTCTGAGGGGTGATTCATGGATCTCCCTGGGAAGGAGAAATAAAACAGATTTTGCTAGTGGACTGGAGGAAGGTGGGGATGGGAACAGGAAGGTGAGAGTTTGAAGGGAGAGAGTACCGTAGGGGACAACTGAAATTTGGGGGGGGGGTCATTTGGAGGATGATGTGGAAACATAGTGGAAACTCCCTGGGATCTTTGAGAGTGACCCTAGTGAAGATTCCTAAAAATGAGGGTTATGGAGCCTGAACTGGCCATCTTTTATGAACAGGCAAGCCTTCTAGCAGTGGGACTGGGACATCAACCCAGCCATGAAACCTTTGACCTACAATCCATCCTGCCTCCTATATGTCCTGGGGTAATGGTGGCACAGAACTTGCTGGGGTAGCCAACCAATGACTAGTCCAACTTAAGGCCCATGCCATGAGAGTGAGTCTGTGCTTGACAACACCTGGAGTGTAATGAACCAAAGGCTGGACAGCCCAGAGATTCAGGACAGCCCAGAACCAAACACAACTTGGAAAAATTCTGCCCTAATGTTGTAATTTATCTCAATATACTGATTCAAGATTTGGCTTGTTCTTGTTTTTCTAAGATATTGAGGCACATCATTTTTTGTTTTTGTTTTTTATTTTTTATTTCTTTTATAATTTTTTATATTCTTTTATATATTTTTTCTTTGTTATAATTTAATTTAATTTTACATATCAGCCATGGGTTCCCCTGTCCTCCCCCTCCCACCTCTGTCCCCACCTTCCTCCCAGAACACCCCCCATTCCCATCACCTCCAGGGGAAAGACTCCTTTGGGGATTTAGCTCAGCCTGGTAGATTCAGTCCAGGCAGGTCCAGTCCCCTCCTCCCAGGCTGAGCAAAGTACCCCTGTATAAGCCCCAGGTTCCAAACAGCCAGCTCATGCACTAAGGACAGGTCCTGGTCCACAGCCTGGATGCCTCCCAAGCAGTTCAAGCTATTCAACTGTCTCACTTATCCAAAGGGCCTGATCCAGCTGGGGGCTCTTCAGCTTTTGGTTCATATTTCATGTGTTTCCATTAGTTTGGCTATTTGTCCCTGTGCTTTTCCAATCTTGGTCTCAACAATTCTCGCTCATACAATCCCTCCTCTTTCTCACCAATTGGACTCTTGGAGCTCCACCTGAGGCCTGGCCGAGGATCTCTGCATCCACTTCCATCAGTTATTGGATGAGAGTTCACAACTCCAGGCAGGCTACCTAGAAAACAGGACCCTAAGAAAGACACAGGGATTGCCCAATGACAGAGAAATGGATGAGATCTACGTGAACAACCTGGATGTGAATGGGGGTACTGAAGGACAAGGTTCAAAGGAAAGAGAGCTTAGGGGGGCAGGAGATCCCAGATGGATCAAGAACAGAAAGGGAGAACAAAAAATAAGAGATCATGATAAATGAAGACCACATGAGAACAGGAAGAAGCAAAATGCTAGAGAGGTCCCCAGAAATCCACAAAGATACCTCCACTATAGACTACTGGCAATGGTTGAGAGAAAGCCTGAACTGACCTAGTTTGGTGATCAGATGGCCAAACACCCTAATTGTCATTCTTTTATATTTTTAAAGATTGTAATTACATCATTTCTCTCTTCCCTTTCCTCTCCCTCCAAACCTTTCAATAAACCCCTCCTTGCTCTGTTTCAAATTCATGGCCTCTGTTTTCATCAATTGTTGGTGAGTGGCAGGATGGGAGTGTGATTCCTCAATACATAAATACACCCTAATCAGTCTGTATAATGTTACTTGTATGTTCTTTGCTGAAAATATATACATACAAGATTTCTTTGATTCCTAACATTGGCAGTTAGAGCTACCAGCTTTCCTCTTATAATTACTCTGATATAAACCCTAAGAAGGTTTTATGAACAGAGCTAAGTCTTGATTTTATTCTAACATATATATCAAAATTTGAATCAATTAGTTGCCAAAGAGGGAGAAACTTAAATATTGAAATGAAGAAATATTTGGGTCAAGCTGCTGCAACCATAAGATACGTGATATTTTCTGCTTAATTGAACTTAGTAGTTAGTGTTACGATAAATGCAAAATATTCAGTGAGTAATATTCCAACTGTCCCAGTTGAAGATAGTCTTTGTCTGCAGGACTCTGAAATGGTGTTTACCTATCCACCTCTCTGCTACGTTTTATTAGCACAGTAGGGGACATGAAGCTTCTTGCTTCTTTTAATGTTAAAACAGGAAGTACATAATCTTTTCTATCTGAAAAGTGGATGCAAAGCTAGTATCTGAGTACACAAACTGGTGTGCACTGTGCAAGCAAGAGGTGAATGAATGTAAGGGAGTATGAGAATGATAGGAAGAAAATTGTGTCTGTCTGACATGTCTTGATGTGATCTTCACCTACAGCTATCCACCACAGTCTTCTCATCTACAGTTTTACTTCCATTGTACCTGGTGGTCTTCTTAAAGTCAAGTACACTGTTAGTCCATGATAAATGATCCCATGCTGTAGAAGCTTTATTGTTATGGCTGCGATATGTGTATATATTGTTTTGGCATGAATGTAGAGGAAAATATGGTATATTCTTTAGCACAGAATGATTTATTCCTTCATTTACTAAGCAAGAGGTTTTGAGATTGGCAAAATAATTTTGCACATTGCTATGGCAACTCCTAATATTCTATGTGATTATGTTGAACCGATCAATCAACTTACATATTTATTATCTTGTAATTTTGTTTACTCCTGAATTTACTGGTTCACTGTCTAAATTGATTCACTACATGCATTTTAACAATTATTGCTCCTTTGTGTGAATTTCAAATGAGATGCAGAAGAGAAAATATGATTCTCATGCCTGAGATTTTTAATTTTTTTCTATTTCCATATATTTGTTAAAAAGCTCTGTTCACCCATGAACCAACTCTCCTCATTGTCTGCATATGTTACTCTACTAACAATTACATGTTTAGGTTAAACTTCTGGAAATAGTCCTTATGCTTCTCACAGTATAGCTTCAGAAAGAGCAACTACTAGTCAATGAAGCCAATTTTTGAAGCTCAGAACTTGAACAACAGCAGTGGGTTGCATGCAGAACACATACAGAAACAGCAAAACATTATAACTTAAATGTCAACTACAGCAACAGACAAGAGAATACAAACTTTGGTCATCTTCTCAACATTGTATCCATTTCCAAAAATTTCTTTTCATATTAATTGACTCATACTCAGTATGTGTTTGCTTGGTGAGTGGGTCAGGAAAACCAGGCCTGCCACCAAAAGTTTATGTAATGTCATGCGTTATGAATAAAATGATGGAGCCATGACAATTTGGGATTTTAAGACCCTGGAGTCTTCCATCCAGGGCCTCCGGATAATGTGAAGCCGGGGGAGCCTCTGCCATCCAGCATGCAGAGCGGGCCAGGGCTGAGCACACTGCCGTTCGCTTGGTGGTGAGGATCGCCGGCTGTGGAAACACTGTCACACTATCAAGCAACTAGCATGTGTTTGTGTGGGTCTAAGACAGCAGGGGTTTCTTTTCGTTTTTTCATCTGTTTAGTTGTTTTGATTTTGCTATCTCATTCCATTTTGACCAAAGCTTCTCTTGAAGTACTTTATTATGGAAGATTGTCACACTAACTTAAAAGGTGAGGAAGGTGTGTGTTGTCTGCTAAAAAATTAAAGATCCCAAGTGTGCAAAAAAAAAAAAAAAAAAAAAAAGAATAAAAGAATAAAATGTAGCCAGGAACTCCCATCTGGACCAGAGGAAAGTGCCTGGGGTTACAGTCAGAGAGGCATCCACCCCTGGGCACCAGCCATCCCGGGAGGACCTGCCCGACTTGGCCCCAGTTTCCAGCCATTCGGTGGGTACTGCGGGAAGACTCCCCTTTTCCAAGACTGCAGGCAGACCCTTCAATCCACACACCCTGCCTCCACACACATTTGCCTGAGACCCCAGCGACTTCCTGAGACTCAGAGACCAGTCCCCAGCTCCCATCCACCCCGGAACACCCATCTGGACCAGAGAGACCCACTGGTGGACACTACAACCTCAACGCCTTGCCCCCACACCCATCTGCCAGAGACCCCAGCCACCAGCCTCCAGCATTCCATCCTGCCCCAGAACTCCCATCTGGACAAGAGGAGCTCCCATTTGGACAAGATAAGGAGACCCCAGGGACATCCTGAGACTCAGAGCCCAGCCCCCCCACCCCAGCTCCTAACCAGACAGCACTCTCATCTGGACCAGAGCTCCCATCTTGCCCAGATCTTCCGTCTGGACCAGAGAGAGGCTCCCTCCATCTGTCAGCTCTGTCTGGACCAAGTACTCTGATAAGACCAAGAACAAATCCACAAGGAGATGGGGAGATGTCAAGGCAGAAGTACATACAACAAAATAAAGAGCAATACAGCATCACCAGAACCAAGCCCTTCTCCAACAGCTAGACCTGAACATCATGGAATGGAAGAAGCAGAAGAAAACAACCTTATAAGTAACATCATGAAGAGGCTAGAGCCTTATATAGAAGAAATCAAAAATAAAGTGGAGGAACAGACAAACAAAAAATGGTAAGAATGCTATAAAAAAAACTAGAAGAAAGGACAATTATAGCTGAAGAAAACAATAAGTTCCTGAAAGAAAAATCATGAAAAAGCAACAAAACAGTCGAGGGAAACATTCCAAGACCTGAAGAGGGAAATAGAAAAAATGAAGAACACACTAGCAGAAGGAATGCTGGAAATAGAAAATCTGAGTAAACGAACAGGAACTTCAGATGCAAGTATAACCGACAGAATGCAAGAAATGGAAGAGAGGATCTCTGGTGTTGATGATACTTTGGAAGAAATAGATTCATCAGTCAAAGAAAACACCAAAACAAACAAAGTCATGACCAAAAATGTCCAAGAAATTTGGGACACCATGAAAAGACCAAATCTACTAATAATAGGGATAGAGGAAGGAGAAGAATACCAACTCAAAGGCACAGAAAATATATTTAACAAGATCATAGAAGAAAACTTTCCCAACTTATAGAAGGAAATGCCTATGAAGATACAAGAAGCCTATAGAACAACAAACGGACTAGACCCCCCCCCCAAAAAAAAAGTCCCCTCACCACATAATAATTAAACAACTAAACATACAGAATAAAGAAAGAATATTAAGGGCAGCAAAGGAAAAATGCCAAGTGACTTATAAAGGCAAACCCATCAGAATAACACCCGATTTCTCAATGGAGACTTTGAAAGCCAGAAGGACCTGGACAGATATAATGCAGACACTAGGAGACCATGGATGCCAGCCTAGACTAATATACCCAGCAAAACTTTCAATCATCATAGATGGAGTGAACAAGACCTTCCAAGACAAAACCAGATTTAAACAATATTTATCCACAAACCCAGCCCTACAGAAAGCAGGAGAAGGAAAATTCCAACCTAAGGAAGTCAGATACACCCTCAAAAACACAGGCAATAGATAACACCACAGCAGTAAACCCCAAAGAAGAGAAGTACACACACACTACCACCAAAAAATAAAAATGATAACAGGAATGAACAATCACTGGTCTTTACTATCCCTCAATATCAATGGACTTAATTCACCTATAAAAAGACACAGACTAACAGAATGGATATGAAAACAGGACCCATCTTTCTGCTATATACAAGAAACACACCTCAAATTCAAAGATAGACACCTCCTAAGAATTAAAGGCTGGGAAAAGACTTTCCAATCAAATGGTTTTAAGAAGCAAGCTGGTGTAGCCATCCTAATATCCAGCAAAATAGACTTCAAACTAAAATCAATTAAAAGAGATGATGAAGGATACCCAATGCAGGAAAGATCCACCAAGATGAAGTCTCAATTCTGAACATTTATGCCCCAAACACAAGGGCACCCACATATGTAAAAGAAACATTATTAAAGCTTAAATCACACATAAAACCCCACACATTTATAGTGGGAGACTTCAATACCCCACTTTTACCTCTGGACAGATCAGCCAAATTGAAACTTAACAGGGAAATAATGGTCTTAACTGATGTTATGACTCAGATGGACTTAATCGATATCTACAGAACATTCCACCCAAACAAAAAAGAATATACCTTCTTCTCAGCACCCCATGGAACCTTCTCTAAGATCAACCACATACTTGGCCACTAAGCAAATCTCAACAGATACAAAAAAATTGGAATAATCTTCTGTGTTCCATTAGACCACCATGGTTTAAAGTTAGATTTCAACAACAACAAAAACTACAGAAATACTACAATCTCATGGAAACTGAATAATGCTCAACTGAATCACCAATGGGTTAAGGAAGAAATAAAGAAATTAAAGACTTCCCAGAGATCAATGGGAATCAATAATTATTTATAAAATCTGAGATCCTGCCACTAAACTTTGACTTATTAGTTAAAATCTACTAGTGCCTTTGATGAATTTTTGTTTTGTTTTATTTTTAGCATTGAACTGATATATATATATGTATATATATTGCATGATATTTTAATATTCTACCTTGTTAATTTAGAAAACAGTTCACTAAATTCTTCTGAATTTTAACACATTCAGACATTTATTTACAAAGCAACATGAAACTTTGTTAGTATCACTGACCATCCTATCATATTAAATCTTATAATTTGAGTTACAGTGGTTTTATATATATATATATATATATATATATATATATATATATATATATATATACGTATAATACATGTTATATATGTATATATAGTGATTATGTAAAGATTGTGCTATAAATTTTTGTATCAACTTGACACAAACTAAAGTTATCTGAGAGGAACCTCAACTGAGAAAATATCCTGTAAGATACTGTTTATCTGTAAGACATTTTCTCAATTAGTGATCAGTGAGGGAAGGCCCAGCCTATTGTGGGTGGTGCCTCCCTTGGTTTATGGCCTGAGTTCTAAAGTAGACAGAGCAAGCCATGGGAGGCAACCATTAAGCAGCTCCCCTCCATGGCATCTGCCTCTGCTCCTGCCTCCAGGTTCCTGCCCTGCTTGAGTTCTTGTCCTGACTTCCTTCAGTGGTTAACAGTTCTGTGGAAGTATAAGCCACATCAACCCTTTCCTCCTACAGATGCTTTGCTCATGGTGTTTCATCATAGCAATAGTAGCCCCAAGACAAACACACACACACACACACACACACACACACACACACACACACACTCACACACATTCTAATTTCCCCTCATGAGTGTGTGATATACCATTTTCTTAAACATTATTCTTTGTTTCCTTTGCAGAGAAAATCTTATTTGGCTCTTTTTTTGGAAAATTTACAACAGAGAATTAGGTCTAAAAATGTCATGGTCCATTTTGTCATTGTCTTTTCTTTTCTTTTTTCAAGAAAGAAAAGAGATAAGAGTGTTTTGATAACTGCTTAAAACTAAGTGAGCTCAGAAGTCCATTTTTTGGACAGCATCATACTTTCAAGAGGAGTGAAGTGGTTGAGGTGTATGTAGTTCATCAGCAGAAACCAAAAGAAGTAGAATTTAATAGGCAATGTATGACATTGAAGTTAGGCTCTGGGGGCCATTGATAATAATAAATAGGATCCATTAATTTGGGAGGCAGACTGGGGTTAAGACAGTAGGTGGAGTTGGGCTGTGGTAGTGGTTGGTTGACTATTATAAAAAATTGTACAAATATATGAAATATTCAGATAACAAATATAAAAATAAAATAGTCAAACACATCAAGAGAAGATGTGAATTGTAATAATATTGATTTATCCAAATTTAAAATATGAAATTCACTTTACGCACCACACAATACATTTATTTGATGAGATGTGAAATTTTAGTTGTGGGAAGATAGGTTATGTTTTCATATGCATGAATTCTCTTTAAAATGGTAAAGTGAACATAGGTAAGTGATAAGAATGCTTATGTTTAAAAATTAATCAAATTAAAATCATTTAGCTAATGCATTATCAAGTGACTTTTGTGTGATTTAATTTTAACTTTCAGAGAATATCAGAAATTTAAATGTCTAAATAGCTAGCTCCCCCAAAAAATTACTGGAAAGGAAGTTGGTGTTTTGACCTATATTGTGTTTCTTCCAAGTTTCATCTCTTATTCTTTCCTTTTAAATTGTTATTTCCTTTGTCACTCTGCCTTTAAGGTGTGCTTGTATCATAATGCACAGACAGCTCTTAAATGCATTAATTTTTCTTTTATTTCTATGCAAATGTTTTATTTCTTAATTCATTGTTTGTGACCTTTTTTCCTTGAGTCTTTTATCTAAGTTTCACTTATTATATTTGAATACTCCAAGTATTATCCATAGTATTTTATTTATTAAACTAAAATATTATTTCTTATGGAAACTTCTTTCTTGAAAGCAGTGTTTTGCTACCTCTGTAGATCGTCCTGTATTTTCACATTAAGCATTCCTGTTTATAATACCTACCCTTTATTTCTCTCCACCACTACAAAATGCAAGTCTATTTCTGCTATAAATCTAACTCTACAAGCTCTAAAATGGATGTTTATTGTTCAATGCAATATTATTTATGAGAACAAATCATTGAATACAAGCTGGTATACATAAAAAGACATGACAAAATATGGAACATGTCAACACAACTGTGTCCCCCTGTGACAAAAAAAGGAGAAAGACATAAACATGGAGTGCACACAAAAAAAGAGATTAGAACCTACAGATAGTATATGGTTGGAAATGATATTAGCTTACATGGCATGATATGCAACATAACTGATTACAGCATCTGATAAGTGTTTACCTTCAATTCCATAAAAATAATTGTATTGTGATTATGTACCCACATGTCTATCTATTTGTTGACTCTAAATTGAGAAAAAAATATGACATACTACAGAGGTTCTATACATAGTGTCTGACAGGATGTATCTCTAGAAGAAAGCATACAATCCATCAATGATAGTAACAACTACACTGAATCCATGAAGAAATGTCGCGAGAAGCAAGTGTTTATGATCTTTGATAAGTTCCATGTTATTTATATATCATCTATGGCATGTTAGGAAGTTATATCATGTATGCATAGAACCTCTGTAGCTGCAGTGATGGTTCATATATGTGTGTGCACAGAATCACTGTAATTACTGTGTCTTAGTTAAAGTTTCTATTGCCATGAAGAGATACCATGACCATGGCAACTCTTATAAAGAAAACATTTAATTGTGGTGGCTCACTTACAGTTCAGAGGTTCAGTCCATTATCATCATAGTGGAACATGGCAGCATACAGGTAGATATGGTGGTGGAGAGGAGGCTGAGAGTTCTACATCTTGTGCAGGCAATAGGAAGTAGTTTGAGACACTGGATATGGCTTGAGCATATATGAGACCTCAAAGCCTGCCTCCACAGTAACACAGTTTCTCCCACAAGGCAACACAACTCCAACAAAGCCACACCTCCTAATAGTACCACTCCCTCTGGGGGTCATTTTCTTTCAAGTTGATGATGCGTATGTTTGTATGCATAGATCCACTGTAACTACAGTGATGGAGTAGTGTTTTTCCTTCGGCTTAGTGGCTATACCTGAATCTACTGATATTTTAACTACCACACTGCATCCCCACAGCCCTGATGCACTCAGTGCCCTGCCACTCAGGCCATGGCCTGGCAGGATTTCTGGTCCTGCTGGCACCAGCTCTGCAACTGCGGTCAAGTGTAGTTTTTTTACTAAGTCTATATCATTCTGTTTCCCAATAAAGACTCAGGAGTCAGACGTTGGGGTGAAAACCTGATAGCTCAGAAATGTTGAGAAGCAACCAGCTGACTTTCAGTTTTGGCCTGAAACCCAGCAAGAGAGCATTTCTTCAGATGACTCAAACCAAAAAGACAATGAAACTCCAAGTCCCTCCCTACTCCTTCCTGTGCTTCTCTATACCCATCTTCCAGGCTCCTTCATACTCTACAGCTAATCACTATGAATTAGGTGCTGGCTTTGCCCCATCCATGATTTTGTTAACAGTCTCAGATCACAGTGTTATTAAATATCCTGCAACAGTGGAGCATGTGTGGATGTGTGCATAGAATCACTGTAATTACAGTGATACCTCAGATGTATTTGTACATAAAACCACTGTAACTATAGTGATAGTGCATGTGTGTGTGTGTGTGTGTGTGTGTGTGTGTGTGTAGAACCACTATAACCACAATGATGGAATATACATGTGTGTATACTATAATTAGAATGATGGAGCATGTGTATGCGTGTATAGAACCTATGGATAAGATCCCTGTAAAATGCTGGAAAATCAATGAGAAAATATGGCATCTAGGCTAAAGGAGGTGAGTAATGAGGATAGACAAATTAGTGGTCTATGTCTCAGTAATTTGGGGTCCTCAGTAACATTGGACATGGATTGTGTGAAGAATTGGGTTCAGGGGAGTTAAGCAAATAGTTTGTATGCTAGAAAGAGGAACAAGTACAAGTGCAGGAGCATCATCTAGTGCCCATACTCACTTTGGATTGGCTCTCAATGCTTTGATGCTGGCTCATGAATTTAATCTCCAGTTTTTACTTCCTTTTATTTACTTTCTCAGTTGTGGGATACCCCACATGCATAGACACAGATTTCATACTCCCTAAATCTAAATGGAATATATTTAATAAGTGGTATTAAGAGCGCACAGGATTTCTCAATATTGGGAGAATAATCTAGGTTGAACTCCTCGAAGAGACTCTGTACTTACACCCCAGTGCTCCACCTGTACACAAGTGCCACCCTGGTGTGAAACTCCAAAAGCTCTTTCTGGCAGGTGTAACCCAATGACTCCCTGATATATAGTTTAGAAAATTAGATATGAATGTTTCTACATATTTATTCAGTAAGTTTGCTATGGGATGTTGTTCTGTACACTATGAATATGTGTTGCTTTGATTGGTTGATAAATAAGGATGTTTTGCCTATGGCAGGGTGGTTTAGAGGCACGCAGGAAATTCAAGCAGATGGAGAGAAAGAAGAAAAGAGAGAGAGAGGAGGTGCTGCTAGCTGCCACTAGGAGAAGCAAGATGTAAAAGTACTGGTATGCCACAAGCCACATGACAAATTATAGATTTATAGAAATGGGATAATTTAAGAAGTAATAGCTAGTTAGTGAGAAGCCTGGGCCATTATACCATACAGTTTATAAGTAATATAAGACTGTATGTGTTTATTTGGGTCTGAGTAGCTGCAGGACTGGGTGGAACACAGGAAATCTTCTGACTGCATTTGGCACTCTCTATTGGGCATTGATCCACATAGACCTAAGAAAGCTAAAAGATTCTGAATGCACAGAAATGGAGCCACAATAGGCTTCCTAGTCTCATAGTTTCTTGCCAGTAGCAGTGTAGAGACTCATCTTTCAACAACTTTTTGTGAGATGGAGCTGGTCACCAGCCAGACACAGAGAAAGCATGATGACAAGGCAGAAGTAAGGAAAGGTACCAAGCCACATGGCTAAACATAGATAAGAATTATGGGTTAATTTAAGCATAAGGGCTAGTCAGTAATAAGCCTGAGCCAATGACCAGGCAGTTATAATTAATATAAGCTTCTGAGTGATTATTTTATAATCCGGCCACAGGACTGCATGGGCCTGGCAGGACCAGAGAAACATTCCAGCTGCATAAGTTCATTGTTTAATTCAAAGACTGCAGTGTACATGTGTGATTGCTAAGAATTAAGCTACGTATTTTCTCTTCCCATAGTTGAGAAGGTATGAAGGGCAGCAATTTGGTTCCAGGAAGGGAGTGACAACACTGGTATTAAGAAAATGTGAAAAAGAGGAACAACCAACTTTGGCTAAACTTGAAAAAGGCTAAGGATGAGGAGCCTGAGTTAATCTTTCCAATGGTAGGTATCTGGTTTTGCATGCTGTTTGCAGTCCTTAAACTGTAAGTTTGGCATTATTATATCACATGGTTATTTATTTATTGCTTTTTAAAAATTTATTTCATTTTTTTTTTATTTTATTGAGGCTATGGTAAATTGGATTGTTTCTCTGGTTTCTTTTTCAACTTTTTATTGATTCTTTGCGAACTTTGCATCCAGCATGTAACTCCCACTCATCTCTACATCCCTCTGTATATGCCCTCTGCCCTTGCAACCTCTACCCAAAAGAAAACAAAAAAAAATAAAAATGATAAAAAATAAAAACAATAATGAAAACAATGTCACTATGGAAGCTGTGGTGTGTCATGGTCTGTCACCCAGGCTACCCTTTTGCCCAAACATCTTTACTTGAAAATATTTCCTGTAATGAGTAATTGATCTGGTTCAAGGCCACTTTTGCTACAGTATCAGTACTGGAACCTCACCAGGACTCCTCTAAGATATCTTGTTGTTGCACTGTGTCATGGAGATCCTCCAGCTTAGTTTCCTCAGGACCAGCCCCTTCACATGCTACAGCAGTTCTTAGATGGGGTAGATGTTGTTGAGGTGGGCCAACTCAAAGCCCTGGATCTGGGCCTGAGTGGTAGCTAAGTTGGTCAGTCTGCCTGCTCTCCTGCACTGGAGTTAGCAGGACCAGTTCATCCTTCTTTGCCCTGATGAGGGTCTGGGCTAGCTCTCCTGCCTCTGGCAGCTGGCAAGGGAGAGGACTTTCTCCTACTTTCAGACCACCAGGGCCAACTCTATGCCTGTGTTCAGGCAAAGTGCAGGGCCTGCTCTCCCAAGTGCTGCAGTTGGCAAGGGGTGGAGCCAGCTTTCCTGAATCCAGACCTCCAGAGCCAGCCCCAAGGGCATGAGGTGAGAGACTCACATGTTTATTTAAACAGTATCACATAGAAAACTTTTCCAGCAATGAGAACTTTGTGATGACAAAGATAAAAATGAGCAGAAATGACTCAGGTCCCTCTGGAAGTCTCCCCACATGAACTATCCATGTAGTACTGTCAAAAGAAAACAATTTACTGGCATATTTTTTTGTCTAGACCACAAATGTAGAGTTATGTCACAAATTCCATACTGTAAAATATTTCATGAGAAAATGACTCAGAGTGCCAAATTGGATTCTTAAAGTCAGAATTATTAGGATTTTGGAGGTATAATAAAATTATTTCACTAGCTAATCTGAAAAGGATTAATATCAAATTCTGTAGTAAGAACTCCACATAAAAAAAGAAGGATGAGGGCTGGAGACACTTCAACCAGTAAAGGACAAGGCTCCTATTTCTAGACCAAAACAGAATTGTACAAATATTTCTTTTTACCTTAACAAATAACTCAGGCAAGTACACATTTTTTAGACTAAATTCATGCAACCGTCTCAATTCTGGATCATTTAGCTCCTACTGTGAAGCTTCTCATACCACCAAAATGAAGTTGGAAAAACACTTCTGGGAAAATATATCTTTACACAAGATAGAGAAACCCTGTAATTTTCAGCAAGATGATTACATAAAGGATTACCTATAATTTCATTTAATTGTACTTTTTATTTCATTTTCTTAACCTAGCTCCTTTTTCTCCCCTTGTCTCAAAAGGAACATGTTGAACTACCTTCAAAGCAAAATGTTCAGGTGTATTTATACTGCTAACTATTCTCAATTTGTATCTAAAATTACAGCACTTTCAACAAAGAAGTTAAAATTTGTTCTACATCTTCTGCATTGGTATCTGTGCAGAGAAAAGTTATTTTCAAATGATGAGCATAAACTATTAGATCATGTGCTGTGAACGTAAGTAAAAGTAATAAGAAGAACATACATAAAAATTAAAAAACTGGATCAGTGGCAAAAAGTGCACATATATCTTAAGAAACCACATTCATATCCACATTTTGTAGTAATGGATTTGATGTGCTAAAATGTCCTGGTGTAACAAATGAGAGGGGTTTCTATACTTTTAAACTAATTCTCATTTTTTTTTTTGTTTTGTTTTATCAATAAAGACTCG
Source organism: Onychomys torridus (assembly GCF_903995425.1). Classification (NCBI taxonomy): domain Eukaryota; kingdom Metazoa; phylum Chordata; class Mammalia; order Rodentia; family Cricetidae; genus Onychomys; species Onychomys torridus. The sequence continues at coordinate 67,145,750 of NC_050457.1, read as the reverse complement.
AGAGCCAGATGCTGGGGTGAGAACCTGCTATCTCAGAGAGGCAGAGAAGTACCCAGCTGCTCCTTCCTCGGCCATTTTCCCAGCAAGAGCTTTCATTTATGCCATCTCAAAGCTCCTCCAGCTGAATGTCCCTGCCTCCTACTTCATGTGTATATCTCTATCTGTCCTCCTAATTTCCTCTTAGTCTCTATGTTTTTTTTTTTTTTCCTGTCAATGGGTGGCTTGCTCTGCCTCTTGACCTGTGGTTGATTTTATTTAATTGTGTTTATAATATTCAAACAGAAAGTTCTTGTTTTAAAGGTGTGTGCTAAGGCTGAGCCGCACTACAATCAGAACCAGATTTTTCCAGTAAATAATGCAATCTCAGGGTTCCACCATGTAATCAGATTTATCATTTTTCCTAAATGATATGCCATTCAGCCTGCATACACAAGGTCTTGAGTGTGTGTGTGTGTGGGGGGGGGAACTGTTGTGTCGCATGTTGGTTTCACTTTAAATTTTCTGGAGAACTTTCATAATGTGTCCCAAAGCAATTCAAATATCTTTTTACATTATCACCACCAGCGGTGAGCAAGAGATCCACTTTCTCCTTATCCTTGTCATGATTGTTATCATTTGGTTTTGATAAACAGAAAAATGAAACACACCAGTCCTATAAAATCAAACACAATGTCATTGCACTAGTAAGAGGGATACAAAATACTTTCTCCCTTAAAGATCTAGAAGTACTGGAGGGAAAAATTAAGACCTGTGCTTCAAAAGGTAGGAAACTTCAAGTATGTGAGATAAAAGATCTGATAATTTTCTATAATGAATAGTACCTGCAGGAAACAGCGTAAAGTCAGCCCCCTACTTGATAAAATAGCAAAACTCATGTTAAGGATTCTTGTTACATTTACACCAAACAGAATAACATGAGGGAAATGTTGATGCTGATAGATTTACAAATATCATCTTATCTATGGTGATGGTATCAATGTTTCTATAAATTCAAATTTCCATTAGTAAGTTGATCAGTGCCTAGACATGCTGAGAAAATATCTGAGAAATAATTCTACTTGCAATAGCTTAAAAATAATTGGAATAAATATAAAAAATGATTATTAAAACTTTACAACACTGAAGAAGAAAATTGAATACACTAGAAGATGGGAAGGTTCCCACCTACCAATGTTCATGGAGTAGAAGTATTAGTCTTGTAAAAATGGCCATCCTACCAAAAGCAATCAACAGATTTGTGAAAATCCCAATAAAAATCTTCAGGATGAGGGTAAATAAAAGGCTAGGGAGTTGAGAATACTGGGTGCTTTTTCAAAGTACCTGAGTTTAGTTCCCAGAATGTACATGGTGCCTGAGTACAATTGGTAACTTGAGTTACAAGGGAACTCCTGTCCTCCTCTGGTCTCTGTGGGCACAGAACATGCAGGTGGTACACAAGCACACACGCCAGCAAACATTCATATACATAAAATGAGAATAAATATTTTTTTTAGAAATTCTAGTAGCATTCTTCACCAATACAGAAGAAAGCAATCTTAAAATTCCTATGGAAGCATAGAAGATTCTGAATAGCTGATTCAGTCCTGATCAGGAAGAAACCTTCCAGAATTAGCACCATGCATGGTTTCAACAAGGCATAGAACTATAAAAATCACAGTACAGGCACAAAAACAGAAATGTTGATCAATGGAATAGAATAAGGCTCCCCACAGAAAAATACACAACTATAGCCCTCTGGTAATTTACCCAGATGACATCTGTACACACCTAGAAAATAGTGTTGGGAAACATGGATATCAGCAATGTGAAACATAAAAATAGATGATTATTTCACATGCTGAATAAAATTTAGCTATAAACTAATCAAGGACCTCAAAATAAGACCTGAATCTCTAAAGTTGGAGAAGACAAAGTATGGACTACATGGTAAGAAATAGATGTTACTTAAGAATTATCTGATTAAGATGCCAATTTGTTAGCAAATAATATCAACAAAGTTGAGGGTCTATTAAAGTGAAAAAGCTTTTTAGAACATGGCGTTTGTCTTTCTCAGTCTGGATTAATTTATTCATTTTCCTGACTAAGAGCATAAACATTGAGTTAAGACAGTAAAGAAATGAAAAACTTTTTCTTTGCATATTTGTTCATGTTTTATAAAAACCAAAAGTTTAAATAAAGAGAAATGCATCATCATCATGGCTAAATAGAAGCTAATTTGGTGATTAAGACTATTGATGCTCAGTCATGTTTCCTCATTTCGCATCTAGCTATGCAAAGGTCAACTGCATGAACATTATTCACTATTTATCAAGATAATCTTCATCTACAAAGAGATCAAAGAATGGTAAATATATCAATGTATGTAATATACATGTATATTGAATCCATTATTCGGTATAATCAATATACACTAATAAAAATCAATTCCTATCTCATAGAACCATTGTTTTGCTTAGTTAAGACAGCAAATGTATAGAACATAAACCAAATGTTACATGGTGAATTCCTTGTATGAATGAGTTTTCTCAATGGTATCCATGTAACAATAGTTATGACTATCTAGGTGAAACCAATCAAGGACTTCTATATAAGTATGTCTGTTAAAATTTCCTGTTCCAGGAATAAAATTGTGTCTTCAATATAATTTCAGCTAAATATCTTCATTGTTATATTCATAATACTGAACTGAACCTTCTAAAATGTGAGCTATATATATATCTTCTGCCAAGTACCAGTCGATCAGGAATATTTTTGCAAGCCTTGCACTTTCCATGATAAATATTCAACTTTCACATCATGGTACAAACACAGTCATGGTCTATACTTAAGTCTGATATCAAAAGTTGTGATATCAAGCCAGGAAGTTAGGGCAGGAAGTCAAGGAAGGAATCTGAAGGTAGGAACTGAAGCCGAGACCCTGGAGAAACAGTTCTCTAAAGTTAGAGTTCTCTAAAGGAACAGAATTACAGTATGTCTGCCTGTCTGTCTCATCTCTCTCTCTCTCTCTCTCTCTCTCTCTCTCTCTCTCTCTCTCTCTCTCTCTCTTTCCCTCCAGTCCTCCCACAGAGAGTATTTATTAGAGTAGATGACAATCTGTTATCCAACTAGTCAAACAATGGCTGTCTACTAATGGAAATTCTAAGAATCTGGTAGTTAGGGAGTTGTTCTACCCACAAGCAGCATGTCAACTGTTTTCCATACGTGTTGGAATCCTGAAGAAGTAGGCTTTAATATAAGTGAAGAAATGAACTTGCCAGTGAAGAGCGAGGGTAAGCAAGCAAAGAGCAAGTCCTTCCTTCTTTGGAATCCATTAGGTAGGCTGCCACCAGATGGTCTGGCCCAGATATAAATTGAACCTTCCCACCTTAAAAGATCTTGATTAAATTTTACCACTTCAAATGATTCAATTAAGAAGAATCCCTCACAGATTGTCTTAGTCAGTGTTGTATTGTTGTGGAAAGATACCATGGCCACTGAAACTGTTAGAAAAGAAAGCATTTAATGGGGTTTGCTCACAATTTCAGAGGTTTAATCCATTTCATCATAGTATAAAATGAGTGGTCGTGCCGCTGGAGAAGTAGTGAAGAGTTCTGCATCTAAATCCAGGTAACAGGAAGACAGAGGCACTGGGACTTGCTTAGACTTTTGAAATCTCAAAGCCCACTTACAGTGACACACCTCTTCAGACAAGACCACATCTAATCCATGCCTCATAATCCCTGTCAAGTAATGCTATTCCCTGATAACCAAGCATTCAAATATATGAGACTATGGGGGGACATTCTTATGTAAACCACCACACAAGTGTACCTAGCTACTTGAGTTATTCCTAATTCCAGATGCAATAAAGTTGACAACCAAGAATAGCTATCACACAGACTTGTTAGACAAAGCATTAATTAAGAAGATATCCCACTGCCTTGCCTATGGGTTTAGACTAATGAGCCATTGTCTAAATAAAATTCCCTCTTCCTAAATGATTATGCCTTGTGTTGAGAAAATATCTAAGCAAGAGAGTACTTGAATATTTTAACTATATTTAATCTTTTCTAAAAAAAATAATAAACTCAGTGAAAATCCCATGAGATCTCAACCCTACATAAAGAACTACAGACAACTAACAAATACAGAGAGCAGAAAAAATAGTCCTCCCCAAGGAAGAGCACACCCATTGGTTATCCAATAGAAAATAGTCATCCCTGAATGCATACATACAAGTTCCTTTATACAAATTGTCCACATCATATTCAGGATTATATATGTATATACAATATTCAAATATAGCAATTAATAAAAGAAGAAGCCATGACTTTAAAATATAGCAAGATGTGGTATACAGAAAGGTTCATAAGGAGGGAAAATAAGAGTAAAATATAATTACAATCTCAATAACAAAATATTTAAAAATATATCAACTCAAAGATGTTATGTTCCCATGGTTATACTTCTATAATGTATGCATATAAACCCTGAATTCATTTTAAGGCTATCAAAACATGCAATGTTTCCTGCTATCACATGTATACATAAATACATGTTGTATCATTATGTATACATAAATGACAGTTTGCAGACTGAAATAGGCCTGAACTCTTAACTAATAAGATAAAATTATATGTCTTCTCTTCCTATCACTTTGTGCCAATATTAACATTTGTGTATGTATAGCTACAGATAGATAGGTAGATAGATGCTAATACTGATATACTATTAATCCAATAATGGTCTAAAAAATGCAAAAGTGTTTGAGAAAACTTTGTTTAGAGTACATAACATTTTTAAAAATAAAAATCAACTTTTATTTATTTGTTTGTTCATTTTTACATCTAGACTGCAGTTTCCCAGTCCTCTCGTCCTTCCAGTCTCCCTACCCACTCCTCCTATGTTTCTCTTTCGAAAAGAGTGGGCCTCCCATGGATATCAACCAGCCATAGTATATCAAGGTGCAGTGAGACCTAGGCACTTCCTCTCCTACTAAGGCTGGATGGGGAAATCCAGTAGGAGGAAAGGGTCCCAAAAGTAGGCAAGAGTCAGAAACAGCCCCTTCTCCCACTGTTAGGAGTCCCACAAGAAGATCAAGCTACACTATTTTAAAATATGAGCAGTGGGCTTAGATCAGACCCATATAAGTTTCCTGGTTGTCAGTTCAGTCTCTGTGAGCTTCTATGAGCCTAGATTAGCTGATTTTGTAAGTTTTCTTGTGGTGTCCTTGACCCCTCTGTCTATTTCAATCTTTTCTCCCTTCTTCTGCATATATGTGCCTGTGTATATGAAATATATATATGTATACACACACATATGTGTGTGTGCACTCCTAATTAATATATAGTGCCATCCAAGATTTCTCCCTTGTAGAGTAGGTTTCAAGTCCAATTAGAGAGTTGTTGGTAACTGCCAGGGTCTGTGTGCTCACCACTTCTATCCAAAAATATATATATTCATTAGGAAGCCACACCTCCTATCTATCAACTGGCAACCAAACATTCAAACATATGAATATATATGTAGTATATATGCATATTGCATATATTCACATATTATATATACACTCATAAATACAACCTACTTTGTCTATATGGCTTTACTTGTATACATGTTTAAGGATCATTTGATATTAAATAATTAGTGTGATCATCCTGGTTAAGGCTATTTCTTCTATTCTTAGTGTTCCTTAGTTCCCTCTGGTTCTCTACGTAGAACTGAAGCCAAATGTGCTTTCCCCCAACCATTTGACATGTCTATTATTGTTGTCTTTATTCTGTTCATATTTAGGCAGTAATGTTGGTGAGACTTTATTTTTTTTCTTTATTAAGAAATTTTCTACTCACTCTACACACTATCCACAGATCCCCCTCCTCCCTCCTCCCCCCCCCCGGCCCTCTTTCCCAAGCCACCCTGCATCCCCACATCCTCCAAATCGAGGTCTCCCATGAGGAGTCAGCAGAGTGCAGCACACTGAGCCTAGGCAGGTCCAAGTCCCTTCCCACTGCACCAAGGCTACGCAAGGTATCACAACACAGGCACCAGATTCCAGAAGCCTGCCCATGCACCAGGGACAGATCCCGATCCCCCTGCCTGGGTGCCCCCCAAAAAGTTTGAGCCAAACAACTGTCTTCTGTATCCAGAGAGCCTAGTCCAGTTCCATGGGAGCTCCACAGCCACCAGTCCACAGTTCATGGGCTTCCACTAGTGTAGCCAGTCATCTCTGCACGTCCTCTCATCATGATCTCCATGTCCCTCGCCTACAGTATCTCTCCTTTCTCTCGTCAATTGGATTCCTGGTGTGGGACGGGGTGGCAGAGGGCAAGGAGTGGAGAACGAGAACAGGGAAATGGGAGGGTCAAGCTGGAACAGGGACAAAGTGGTGAGACGTTTTGAGTGTAGCTTCTGACATTCTTAGGAGACACAATCTCACAGGAAACTCCCTGTTACTCTGGCTTTTGCAATCTCTCTGCCCCACTTCTGCAATGATATCTGAGCACTAGGTGCAGGACTTGTGCTGTAGATATGTAAGTTCAGATTAGGGAGCTCTACAACTTTACATGTTGGTTGGTTTGGTTTTCTGTAATTATCTCTGTCTATTGAAAAGAAATTTCTTGATGAGGAGTAAAGACTAAGTCAACTCTTATAAAAAGAAGAATTTAAGTGGAGGCTTGCTTACAGTTTTAGAGGGATAGTTCATAACCATCATTGGGAAGTAGACAGTCATGCCACCAGCCCAGTAAGTGAGAGTTTTACATCCCAGGTGGGAGGGAGAGAGAGAGAGAGAGAGAGAGAGAGAGAGAGAGAGAGAGAGAGAGACTGGGGTAGAAACTTCAAAGCCCATACCCTGTTGACACTCCTGCTCCAACAAGACCACACCTTATAATACTTCCCAACTTCCCAGCAACTGCAAAGCAAGCATTCAAACATATGAGCCTATTGGAAGGATTCTTATTCAAACCACCACACTTGTTCTCATATTGAACCTGGCTACTATCCACAATATGGAGACAGCCCTTACCTGTGTCCCTTACACTGTATACTAAGCCTTATTGGTGTATGCTTGCACCTGACTGAGTGAAGGAGGAATCTCTTCAATCTTTCTGAGGCTTATTAGTATACCTCAAACATCACATAGGCTCATTGTTACACTGTAGCATTCACAGGCTAATAGTTACATTGTAGACATTGCATAAAGTCATTGCTACACAGTAGAGATCACATAGGTTTATTGTTACATCATAGCAACTATAGGCTAATTGTTACATTGTAGATATTACATAAAGTCATTGCTACACAGTAGACATCACATGGGTTCATTGTTGCACCATAGGTATTACATAGGCTCATTCTTACACCCTAGACTTTACATAGGCATATTTTTACACTGTAGACATTATATACACATGCATCTGACTCAGAGAATCTAAGCAAGCTTCTGTTTGACCTTACTCAAAAATATCAAGTTGTCAGTTGCAAGAGGTTGCAAGAATATTTTCTGTAACAAGCTCAGCTTTCCTCCATGAGTGACAGTCTTGTGCTGAAGAAACTTGGTCTTTGTAGTGCTTTAAACTGTGTGACAACTTAGAACACCAATACCAATAAGACAAGGTGATAAACCTAGGATGACCCCTTTTTATAGTCTACTGAACATGGTCAATATACCACAACATTAATGAAAACTCATTATCCCTTCCTAAATGCTAGGAATGGCCATTAGCTCTTCAGCATGGGATTTGGGTTACTGAGCCTTCCTCCAACATTCTGGGGCATTGACTTGCTTGATCCTGTACCTGTCATGTACAAGTAACTACAGTTCATGAGTGTAAAGCCCTTCCATGTCCAGAATTTAGAAAGGAATACACAAATTGAGAAGAGATGGCAAAGTAGCAAATGAAACTTTGAGTTGACTGGGGGAGCAGGATGGGGCAAATATGACATAAATACATTGTATACATGCATAAAATTTTAAAAGAATTAAAATTATTATATTTAATAATGCAAAAGGAATTGATGTGAGTACTATGTGGCTCCTTGGGACATACTACCATCACATCTATAATTATATTATAAAGTATATTAAAAACAAATAAAACATCTCTTTCTGTTACTGGTGCCAGCTGTCCAATACATAATGAAAGAACTAAAGACTGAATTTAGCATTTCAAGTGTTTCTTTTCTCCTTCACCAAATAAAATTATTGACTCAGGCCAACAGTCTTTCTGAACACTGGTCCTATTCATGGTGCAGGGACATCAGCCTGAATCAAACTCAGGCATCTGGTGTTCCTGCCAGGTAAAGCCTTTCTTACAGTGTCTTGACCCAGGATAAGGCCTGGTAATATACAGTATGTATGAAATACAAATCAATTAGTATCAACTGTTGTGGTTTTTTTTTCCTGCAGAATTTTACATATCCATAAAAAAAGATTCAATGTTGGTAGTATGTTTCAGCATATGAGGTGATAATATGATGATGAGTAGCAATGGTCAATGTTACGTTTACATTACTTACTTGCTATTATTGTTTCATGATCTAGGAATTATTAAAGGAATGACACTTTATGATCAACTAAATGCATAACCTATTTCTATAAAATAAAAAAAATTCAGAAGTGACAGGAAAGAAGAAATTTCCTTCATTAAAGAAAAAGGCTGTTTCAAGCAAGTCTAACACACCAAGGAACCAATAAGTTATCCATTACACTTAGTTCTGAAAACGTCAAATGTGAATGGGACCAGCACACATTAATTGTCTTGGTGTTTCTCAGTTGGAGGCCAAAGTCAGTGTGGTGGTTTAAATAGGAACAGCCTCCATAAACTTATGTGCTTGAATTCTTGGCCCATAGGGACTAGCACTGTTAGGTGGTATGTCCTTGTTGGAGTAGGTGTGGTCTTGTTGGAGGAAGAAGTGTATCACTGTGGGGACAAGCTTTGTAGTCTTATATATGCTCAAGCAATACCAAATAGGCAGTCTCTCCCTACTGATGGCAGATCAAGATGTAGAACTCTCAGCTCCTTCTCCAACACCATGTCTGCCTGCATGATACCCAACGTGATAGTAATGGACTAAGCCTCTGAAAATGTTAGCTAGCTTCAATGGAATGTTTTTCTTTATAAGAGTTGCTGTGGTCATGGTGTCTCTTCATAGCAGTAAAAACCCTAAGAAGTTGGTACCAGGGAGTAGGGTATTGATGTGATAGGCCTGACCATGTTTTTGTTTGAAGGAATGTGGACTTGGCAAATTTGTATTAGAAAAGCAGTTGAAACCTTTAATTGGGGCTTAATCGATCATGCTAGTAGAAGTATGAAAGACAGTGGTGCTGAGAGTGATTTGAACTATGGGGACCTGGTTCAGAGGGCTCAGAGATAAAGAATATTAATATGTAACCTAGAGACTGTTTTGGAGAAATTTTGGCCAACAATGTGGCTACTTTTGCCCTTGTCCAAAATATCTGTCAGAGTCTAAAGTGAAGAATTTTGTATTAATTCCAGTAGCAAAGGAAATTTCAAGACAGCCTAATATTAACTATGTCGTATGGTTATTAGAGTTCACTCTTATGAAAATCTATAATGAAAAGAGCAAGCTGAGTAAGGAAAAAAAATACAAAATGTACAAGGGGGACCGGGAAGTGAAATGGAGATAAATCTGTATTCAAGGAGATAAGTAGACTAAAGGAAAGCCTGATATTAAATGGAATAAAGAGAATGGATACCTCAGGGCAAGCAAGACCTTACCCAGTTAAACTTCCAACTTATAAAAACAAACCAACCAACAAACAAACAAACAAAAACAACAACAAAAACAAAAAAGCTTAGAACTGACTGTGGTGGTGCACACCTTTAATCCCAGTACTCCCGAGGCAGAGGCTGGCAGATCTCTAAATTCAAGGCAAGTTTTATCTACAGAGCAAGTTCCAGGACAGCCAAGCTTAGGCAGTGAAGGAAACCATGGAAAACAGAAAGCTATTGAGGATGTAAATGAATAAAGGGAGTATATTCCAGTCCCAGCAAGTGGCAGAACTTAGCAGCTTGGCCATGTGGTTCTGGGTTTAGAGTAAAGGATAGAAGGAAGGGACTATGTAATTGCCTTTAAGGAAAGCTGCTAAGGTCAGGTATATGGCAGGAGTATTCCCACATGGAGGCCCAGAGAGTTCATTGCATAAATCTGTGAAGCTGAACCCTGTATGACCTTGGAGACCCCAAGATGTTACAGATGCCAGAACTGTGGGGTACCTGCTGAGTAGAGCTGCTAACAGTGAGTGAAAACAGCCCAAAAGAAAGGAGTGAAACATGCTCAAAAGAAAGAAGTGTGTTGCTGTCAACAAAGCTGAAAAGAGTTGGAGATCTGGTGTGTTTTGACAACAGATGTGGAGATGCAGAGTTTGGAGTTTGCCCAGCTAGTTTTCAGTCTGTCTTTGGTCCAGAATTTCTTTACCATGCATCCTTTACTCCATTTTGGAACAGTAATGAATATCCTGTGCCATTATATGTTGGAAGTATGTGATCTGAGTTTTCAGCATGTCTTTTCATGATACTTGTCCTCTCTTTGCATATCGCCCATTCACTTAAAAGTTTAGAGCTATTCTTCTTGGTGTGAGGATTTATAGTTCAGTGAAGTTAATAAACTAAAGTTTTAAAAGGTTAGTAGTATTATAGAACAGAAAGAATGGGAAATAAAGAATAGGGCAACTATGCAATTTGTATTTAAACCAATAAAGTTTAGGGATTTCAGGTATATAAAATTCTCAGTGGATTTTTTAAATATCTTTCTTTTGTCTGTACATATAAGCAAGTCTGCTGCCTGGGGAAGGGAGGCTCACTGGGATAAGGCCTCACCCTATTGCCCAACCTGGTCTAGAATTTATTTTATGTATTCCATGCTTGCCTGAAACTCACAGCAACCCTCCTGCCTTGGTGTCTCTAATATTGGCATGATAGGTATGAGCCAGCATGCCAAAACTATAAATGTTATCTTTATGTAGGTTCAGCTTTATGTTTTGAGTTTTCAGTACTATACTTTTATATTAGAAGAGATTAAAGATCCAAAGAGCCTGCAAAGGAAAAATAATGAACAACCATGAGAGATGGTTTGATCATCATGCAAAGATTCTGACCTCCACCTCAGTATACGGAAAGACTGCAGTTTTCCTCAAAGCAGAAAGTTAGGCAGGCCCATGTAGGTTATACTGGCCAATAAAATGTACCATGTGACACACTTGTGTCATACATGTACTGTACTGAAACTGAGTTTTTTGTGTGACATTTACTGTTTTTTTTCCTCCCTCTTATTCTCCATCTCATTCTCCTTCTCTCTTCCACGGATCTCTTTCTTCCTTCCCCAACCCACCCTGCATTCCGTCCTCCAACAAGGTAAGGCCTCCCGTGGGTAGTCAGTGAGCCTGATACATTCAGCAGAGGCAGGTCCAAGCCTTCCACCCTGCCTCAAGGCTGTTCGAGGGGTTCCACCATAGGTAGTAGGCTCCACAAAGCCAGCTCATTATGATAGACTCTTTTGATGATTAAGTGTACAGACTCCTTGAAATGAATGTCAAATCAATGGGAACAAAACAACAGATGATTACTCAGAGCAAAATTTAGGGTTCAATATACTGAATAAAAATGAACAAGTCAGAATTTTTTTCTTAAGGTAATTCATTACTCTTACTCAAGTTTTAATTGTCTTCGCATTTTTGTTAATCACTGTTGATATATAAATGACCATTGCTACATACTTGATAGCAGTTTCTCTATACTGCAGACAGACCCATCCTATATGAGTGGTAGCATTCTGGATCAAGGGCATTTGGTTCTGCATTTTGAAACCTTCTCTTAGTGATTATAAGTTTTGTTGAGACAAATGTAGTAACTACAATTTGCTTTCATAGCAACATATAAGAAATCTAAACATGAATGATAAAAATACCATATGGAGAGTGAAATTCAGCAAAATTAACAATTTATTTTCAAAACAGCATGGTATACACATTATCTTTCCATTATGGTAAAAAAACAAAAACAAAAACAAAAAACAAACAAAAACAAAACAAAAAAACCTACCTGAGTTAATCAAGTTATAAGGAAAAAAAGGTTTATTCTGGCTCATGGTTTTACACATTTCGGTCAGTCTTATTCAGTTAGTCTTTGGGATCTGCCTGAGGGTAGAGCATCACAATGGGTGAATACACTGGAGCAAAGCTTTATACTTGAGAGTGGCCAAAAGCAAAGATCCAGATATTTTCTTCAAGCAAATACCCACAATAAACTAAATTCTTTCTGTTGGGGCCTTCATCCCCCAAAATCCAACTTTTCCCAGTAGTGCTACAGACTATGAACAGACATTCCAATACATAGTCTTTTGGTGACATTTGTGATCCAATTAATTATAGCATAAAATAATACAAATGTGTGAGTTTGTAACCACAACATTATGTTCTATGACCACTGGTTCAGATGATATGGGTTAAAACACTATGCTCAGGTTCTGTCAAAAAATTGATCAGGCAAAGTCTGTGGTCCATCTTGAAATGTCCCATGGTTTTAGCTTTGCCCCCACCTGTAAACATCAATAAAGAGGTTATATCATATTGAATCTTCGATTAAAAATCTAAGGTTACATTCACTAAAATTATCAGATCTACTATTAGCTAGAATTTTATAAATAGTTGGCCTGAAAATGAGTAAGTTGAAAAATAATTTAATTGACAGTAACTGAGTGAATCAAAATCGCCACCTACTGTGACATAATATAAACTTCCCTAATTCATGGAATGGGAAATCATTTTAAGTTCACAATTCTTGTGACCTACTTTCAGAAGAAAGTTAAAGTATAGTGTTTCATTATAGCTTTTGTTAACTCACAATATCTTTAGATAAATGTTGATTTTCTAGAAAATTTATGGAAAATGGTTAGTAAATTTAACCTAGCTATTATAAACTAGAACTATTATTTTATCAAAATAAGAAAGATGTCTTTATAATATAACTTAGGTCAAGTGTATAATTTTTTTTTCTCTTGACTGTTTCTGTGTACTCAAAAGAAATTCTTGTAGGATACTACAGAATGAATTTCCATTTAAATTATATATAGATCATAAACACTCACAATGCTTGTCTGTACCCAGCTGTCACAATGTGTACTGTGAGACCCAGTACAGAATGACCATGAGGAATGGCATATTTGGAACATGCATATGCTAAAAACAGAACTAATTATTTCTCTGAAATTTATATTTGCATTCAGTGTAGATAGTCCAATGATAATATGGTTCTTAGAAATATAAAAAGATTAAGTTAAATAACTTAATAATTCTCCTGTTTTCTCTGCTTGAAATAAATTATTCATTCATGCTGTGCAGTGTGCAAACAATAATAAAGTCAAGCCCATATTTTTATGACACTCATGACAAACTGCTACTATATTAAAGAAATAAATTACAGCTGCATGTCTGTCATGGCTCTTTTTGAGGCATTTCAATCTACTCTGCAATCTTCACCAAGTTATGATATATTAAGTATATACTTCATCTGTCTTGAAGTAGTATTGATTTTGAAACTGTGATAACTTTAATTTTTTTTCTTCTAGATAATGGTCAGTTTGGCCCAATGGATTATAAATTAGGTTTTTCATGGCTAATGGACTTTGCATCATCACTTATTCAACAGGCTGCAATTATGTCATCGCAAGGCTCTGGTACAGCACAAAAGTAGTGTAAATGTCAGAATTGATGATGATGGCTTGGAGCCAGCTCATTAAAGGCAGTGGTGTGAATAATACATCTGTGTTGCTTTGCAAGGAAGCAAATATGTGTTATCCACCTATCGATGCACCAAAGCAGCATCATAAACAGGGATCTCTAACCGCATCCCATTTAAATGATGGAAGGATAGATATTAATCTGTGAAATAGATTTCACCCAGGAGGAAACATTGTTCTTGCTATTTATGGAAGTGAAAAAATTCACTGCACAGAGAAGCGCTGATCAGGACAGCATCCACAGTATGCAGATGTAGCTCACTAATGCTTCCCGCAAAGATAAATAGACCACGATCATAAAAATAAAAAAAGTCATCATAATTTACTAGAAGTAAAGGAAGCAAAGAGAACATTGGGTAGCCAGATCTTTGTAGAGCACAAAAAGTGTGTATTTTAAAATCCTTGGCTTCTATGTTGGATATATATAATCCAAAGGTTTTTGATAATTTGTGACAAAAAATATAACTGTAGATGGGTTATATGACAATTATCTAAATGGTTTTCCCTATTTAATGACCAGTAAAGGAAAATCAATAAACCTTTTGGCAATAATTACAAGCTTCAGACTGACCTTTAGCCTCAGAATAATAACACCACATTATAATGTTTTCAAATTATATCACTATGTGGATCATTTTGTAGTCTTAGTATTCATTAGATCATGAAATTCCAGAATAGCTATATAACTTGAGTATTGGCCAAGAAAACACACCAGATTCTGTGCATAATAAGCACTATTCAGAATATTTGTCTGCTGCAAAGAACAATCTAAGCTTGAATTTAAGGGGTACCTTTTAAAAACTGAAAAGAATTAAAAAGAATCCACAAATCATTCTGGTTTCCATCCTTAACTGTTGCCATTCAATTTACAGATTCCAGTGAGAAATTAAATTTCAAATTACATAAGAAATCATCATTTATATTTCAGAGAAGTATGTGCCTATTATCTATTCACCCTTCACTCAGTATCTGTGGGATTGACTTCAGGACCCTTCACAGTTAATGAATTCTTCAGATCCTAAGTCCCTTATGTAAGTGAGGTATTATCAACAAATGGCCTGTGTGCCTTGTCTTGTATTATTTATATCATGATGGTTTTCCTATAATATCTGATAAAACATAAGTCCTACTTCAATAGTTGCTGTAGTAATACTGCCCAAGAAATCACAGTAGAATAGTCCTACAGGATAAGGATAGATAGTGATTTTCAGCTACGCCTAATCTGTTGTTGGATGGATTCACAAATGCAGAATCTAAGGATATGGAGGACTGGCTGCACTTTCTCCTCCTGAATCCCCAGGTAGTTCTTCAGAATCAGTGGGCTTATTTTCAGTGTTTAGAGAAAGCCACTGATAATTCAAAACATGATGTGTGCTTCCAGCCATGCCCAAGATAACAGGCGAGGTGACATAAAACACCTGAAACATGGACTTCTTCGTTAAGCACATCCTCTCCCCAGAGGGAGATGCTGTGAAACAGTATCGGCTTTTGGGTTAATCTGACTGTGACACATCCTTTTTTCATAGGGTGGGGTTGCTTAACTGCTTGACATCGCAATGGGATATCGTTATTTACAAGTGATTTTGAACACATTCACAGCTATCCTGGAGCACGTGAAGTAATGGGCTACAGGTGGGACACAAGTGTGTTGTATTAGAACATTTTGTCCTTGTATTTAAGTTCCATTGGATGGTACTTGCTATGGCTTCAATGTGTTCCAAGAAAATTCAGGTGTTGTCAATATGAAAGTATTTTGAAGTGAGTTTAAGAGATGATTGGACCATGAAAGCTCCTTCTGTGGGGTTGGAATTTGGATCCTAAAGAAATTTCACACAGTATAGTTTGTTGTCTTACCCTCCCTCCTACTCCTGAGGACTCATCAAAGAGGCACACCCTTGGAAGGAAAAGGATATTCAAATCAGATCCCTTGATACCATAATTGTGGACTTTAGTCATCAGAATTGCAAGAATCATGATCTTGACAAATTTCATGCAGATTTGTGTGGTTCAGTTGTTGTGTCAACTTCGTGTGTTTTTTTGGTCAAATGATCAGTAACCTGTGTCAAGGCACCTTCCTGAGTGTTCCTCAAACTTGATTACTGCTGCATTTGTTTGGTTGCTTAGAATAGATCACAACTGGAACTACTATGCTAATACTTTCACTAGCCTTTCTTATAAATAAGTAAAATTCCCCTTTGTTCACTACTACATATTTTCAAAGGAAATCTCACCCCATTGAAGCCAAGCTACTATCCTGCTTAAATTATTTCAATGCCATCTAAATTTTCTATGAATAAAACCCAGAAGCCTTTATATGGCCTGTGTAAGCTTCTTAGTGGCCTAGCCATCTACATAACGTTTAGCCTTGTTTCATACTGTGATTTGTAGGAAACTTACTTTGAATTACTTCCAATTTCAGGAGTGTTCTCTCTAATTCTCTAACACCAGATTTTTGTACTATTGCCATTTTCTCCCCTGGACTAGTATTGATCTCTAGGTCCAACAATACAATGTTACACAGATTGTGTTTACATTTTAAAATTAGAAAATTTTTATTCATTTTACATACCAATCACAGATCTTCCCTCTTCTCTCATCCCACCCCTCCAGCCTCTCCCCCAACCCACCCCCCATTCCCTCCTCCAACAAGGTAATGCCTCCCATGGGGAGTCAACAGAAGCTGGTCCACTCATTAGAGACAGGTCCAAGACCCTCCTCCTGCATCAAGACTGTGCAACTTGTCCCACCATACGAAGTAGACTCCAAAAAGCTAGCTCACTCACCAGGAATGGATCCTGATCCTACTGCCAGGGGGCCCCTTACGCAGATCAAGTTACACAACTGTCTTGCTTACGCAGAGAGCCTACTCCAGTGCAATGGGGACCCCACAACTGTTGGTCTAAAGTTCATGAGTTCCCACTAGTTTTGTTTGGTTGTCTCTGTAGGTTTCTCTGTCATGATCTTGATGCCCCTTGCTCATAGAATACCTCTTCTCTCACTTTGACTGGACTCCTAGAGCTTGGCCTGGTGCTTGGCTGTGGATCTCTGCATCTGCATCCATCAGTTACTGGATGAAAGCTCTATGATGACAGGGTATTCACCGATCTGATTACTGGGATAAGCCAGTTCAGGCACCCTCTCCATTATTGCTAGTAGTCTATGTAGTTTGAGTTTTCCTGCCTGGTCCAGTCAGGACAAATCTCTCTTAACCGCCAGTCCCACAGTCGCTCAGACCCAACCAAGAAAGCACACAGAAACTTACATTGTTTAGAAACTGTATGGCCGTGGCAGGCTTCTTGTTATCTACTTCTTCTATCTTAAATTTACCCATTTATGTTAGTCTATACTTTGCCACATGGCTTGTGGCTTACCAGTGTCTTTACATGTTGCTTTTCATGGTGGCGGCTGGCGGTGTCTCTCTCCAGCCTTCTACTTCCCAGAATTCTCTTCTCTCTTGTCCTGCCTATACTTCCTGCCTGGCCACTGGCCAATCAGAACTTTATTTACACAGAGCGATATCCACAGCAAGTCTAAGCTGAGGTCATCCTTGTGGATTCAGGGGAACTTTCCTAGGTCCAGGTTTCTCCCTATCCCCATGATTTCTCCCTCTATCATGGTATGTTTTTCATTGCTCTCCCACTCTGTCCCTGTTACAGTTTGACCATCCCATTCTCTTATCTCCATGAGTAAA
This sequence comes from Onychomys torridus, assembly GCF_903995425.1. Lineage (NCBI taxonomy): Eukaryota > Metazoa > Chordata > Mammalia > Rodentia > Cricetidae > Onychomys > Onychomys torridus. The sequence continues at coordinate 67,128,322 of NC_050457.1, read as the reverse complement.
CTGGGGATGGGGGGCAATGGAGGGTAGGGGATGGGGGATGAAACATGAAGTACTGTATTTAAACATGGAACAATCTCTGTCTCTCTCATCTCTGTCCTGTCATCCTCCATTTTTATCTCTTTCTTTCTATATATATACACATATATGCTTATTACTGTGTCATATATATATATATATATATATATATATATATATATATATGCTTATGACTGAGTCCTCAAAAAATTTTAAGTTCTGAAAATGTACACTATTTTTAAGACTATCAAACCTTTTCTTTAAGGCCTGCCTCCTGGATTCCCTGAGGCATGCTATCTTTTTAGAATAGCATACAAGGCACAACCTTGTTTACCTTTCTAGTCTCAGCTCTCATTTTATTTGGATCTCACCAGCCTTTTGTGATCTCTCTAAACACATCTTTCATGAATACTTCCAGAATGGTCTTATCACCTTCTTTCCTTTACTGGAAAACATCCAGCTTATTCACAATCTTCTAAATGTGTAATTATCACAATGTGAGAAGTACTGTTTACTAGCACAGTCTGACTTTGGCACCATATAAAAATCTCTCAGTTGTGCATGATGTCATGTCTTGCACTCTTTGAGGTAATAGGCTGATGTTTTACTTATCGTAATATTCCATGTGTCCTGCTCCATTATGGAACCATTATGGAATGTCTAAAGGACTTAATAATATTTGAACTTACTTTTATATGTTAAACAGGAAGAACAAAATATCATGGTAGAAACACAAAACATGATTTTAAATTGTGTCTTGGATTTAATTTTCATCAGAACCTGCCATACACCGTTAAACAAGCAACCTCATGGACAAGTAAACCTTAACTCAAGGTAGTGTATATGTTATGGCAATAGCTAGGGATGAGTAAGCGTTTTATTGGAAATATGAGTGACTATTTGTAAATAATTACTCAAATACTTCTGTTCACCTTCTTAATTAAATTCATTCAAATTATTTATCTCTAGAGCCATTCTCTTTTATTAAGGAAATGTGACTTGTTTAGCTTTGTATCTCCCCAACCTATTGAAACTCCTGAAACACAATAACATTCATAATTAGTAGCCAAATAAATTATTGGATAGATGAATGGGTGAATGAAAGAAGGGAAAAATGATGCAACTTTAACAATGTTGTGTTGTAATTAGCTTTGGGCACTTGTATTGTCCTGGAACATAACCCACAATTTCTTGAGGCTAGATATGTTATTAAATTTCTATCATTGAGTTTCTCCCTATTTTCTCAAAAGCTTGATATCATGAGAGTGTATATTCAGAAACCCCCCCCAAGTGATGTAGAATAAATAAATGTCGCAAATAAGCAACTGTTGACGTCTCCATGTGATGCTCTCCTCACCTACAGCTGAGGCTTTGTTCCCATCCTCTCTGACTCAGCCATGTCAAGAAGACTACACCCTCTGCTGCTCTGCCAGACATTTTCAGATATATACTCAACTTTTGCTTTATCAACTCTATCTCTGAGAACAATGCTGAAACTCATGTTCCTTTGATTTGACTTGGTTTAAATTAATCTATATAGTTTGAAACTCCATGAGGAGGGAATGCATATTTTTAAAAGCTATATAGGCACAATACATTTCTGTATTTACAAACCCACAGAATGAAATAACACACTTTCAGATCTTATTCTGGTACAAGTCTAAATATATTCTTTCATGGGATTTTCTTGAGAAATTATGTGTTGTATTTGAGTGGGAAAGGAACTTCAAAAATAGTTCAGTTATTAAAAAATTAGGAAGAAATAATTTTAATGTAAGTCTATAGAACTGTGAAGATTCTTTCTGCTCTGAGTGTGAAATCTGGGCTGTGCTATCATCTGCTTACTCATGTAGACATTTGGTTGTCTCAAAAGTGATGACAGAGCTATTATTGGTGTAGATGCTGGCACTCAGCACTGAGTATGCCTGAGTGCCATTAATCCTCTCCTTGGCTTGCAGTGCCATTTACTTCCCTTCAGACTGTCAGATAAAATGTCTCACTAAGTCTCCCACTGCAACTCTAATAAGTTTTCCTACTCTGGTGTTCAGTTTCAAATGTGATTTTTTTTTCTAGATGCTAAATTAAGTGCCTGGTGAGAAAAGAAGGGAAATAAAAATTTCTAATTTATTTGTCACATTTGGGGAGTGAGCTTCTGAAGGTTTGGGAACATCATAGATATAACCACTTTCAGAATCATAAAAAGTAACTTCTTAAGGAAGTATTTCCCAGATACAAGAAATAGCTTTTAAAATGAACATCTATCCTGATGACTTTCCATCATTGCTACAATAATGTCACCACTCACGTGCCCATGCTGGCATTCATATTCATGTAGCAAAACATAATTTTATAATAGAAATTCATCTATTTATTTAGTTATAGGAGACTTTGGCAATATATAGTGCTAACCATGAATTTAAATAATTTTAATATATTTTATTATTTATTAGTTGAGAATATTACACATGTGAACAAATTCATTCCCCATGCCCACCCACACAAGTCTTTACAGAAGGACAAATATTAACTTCCCCTCCAAACTTAATATACTCTTTTTGAACAATTTTTCTTCAATTTTTTTCATGCAATACCCTTTGGTTATATTAGCTCCCCTCCCACAACTCCCTCCAGATCCTTCCTATCTGCCTACCTACCAATTTTGTGTTCTTTCTCTCTCTCTCCCTCAAAAAGAAAAGAACAAGAAAAACAACCAAAAAATAAAGCCTTCCAAAAGGCCAAAGAGATGAACCAAAGATAAAATATCAACAAGACAAAAAATAATGCAATAAAACAAAACAAAAATCAAACACAAAAATCATGGTGTCTGCTTTGTGTTGACCAACTACTGCTGGGCATGGGCCAGACCTGGAATGTGGTTGGTTTACACAGGGACACATCAGCGGATAAAACTGGTTTCTCCTTTACCAGCAGGTATCAATTGAAAATGCTATTTTATTTCTTCTCCCCCTTCTCAGTGCTGTGTAGATCTTGTGCATGCTGTCATAATCTCTGGGCATTCATTTGTATGTGCGTGAGCACTGTTATGCCTGGAGGGTGCTGTTTCCTTGGGTTTATCAATCTCCTCTGACTCTTACAGTCTCTGGCCTCCTCTTCCACATAGATCCCTGAGCCTTGAAGATATGGTTTGATAAAGACATCCCATGTAGGGCTAAGTGCTCTAAAGTCTCCTACCATTTGAACTTTTTGCTGTTGTGGATCTCTGTGTTAATTACCATCTACTCTAAGAAGAAGGTTCTCTGATGAGGGTTAGGTAGTGCACTGAGGTATGAGTATGCCAAGATATCATTAGGAGTCACTTTATTACTATGCTCCTCTAGTAGAATAATAGTTGTAAGTATTTCCTCTAGACCTACTACCTATCAGCTCTCAGGCTCTTGACCACACAGTGTCAGGTATGAGTTCCATGTATGTCATGGGTTTTAAATTCAACCAAAAAGTAGCTGTTTATTCCTCTTACATTTGCACCACTATTATACCAGTATTTCTAGCAGGAAGGATGCTACTGTAGGTCACCACATTTGTAGCTGGATGATACTGATGATTACTTTTCTCCTCAGGTAGTGTGTGAAGTACCTTCCAGTACCAGTAACACTAGTCAGTACCAGTGAAGTCAGTGTTTGGGTACCAGCTTGATTTCTGCATGGCCAATGGCATAAGTAAGTTGTATTGTCAGAGGGTAGGGCCTTATCATCAGGTTATGGAGAGTTACCAAAAGCTTGGCAAATAGCCTGTGATATTTGCAGGGATCTATGAATTTCTTTGGCCAATGATTCAATAGGATGTAAGCCATTCCTGGGTCTGAGGGTTTTACTTAGTAGCATAACATGTATAATTTGGACATTGCCTCGCCTATTACTTCGTGACTCCATTTAGATTCTTTTAATATGTGTATCTATTTCATGAAGCTTCTAAAATAGTAGGTTTCCAGCTGGGTGGTGATGGCACACGCCTTTAATCCCAGCACTCAGGGAGGCAGAGGCAGGCAGATCTCTGTGAGTTTGAAGCCAGCCTGGTCTACAGAGTGAGAACCAGGAAAGGCACCAAAACTACACAGAGAAACCCTGCCTTGAAAAACCAAAATAAAATAAATTAAAATAAAATAGCAGTTTTCCATATTGCTTTTCAAATGGCTTTCAATGTTAGTAGTCCCTCCCCAAATGTTTTCCCTTTTTTATCCTCTTCTCCTATTACCCTCCCTATTAATCCTCCTCTAGTTCCCCTATATCTCTTTATAACACTACACTATCTGCCTCAGTCTTGGTCCCTTAATAGCTACCTAACATTTATGGTTATTTGGATTGAAAAATACATATCAAAAGCTTAAAAAATAATATCCATATGTGGAGGAAAACATGAAATACTTGTCCTTTTGCTTCTATGTTACCTCAGTCAAAGCAATTATTTCTAATTTCATTTATTTACCTACAAATTCATAATTTAATTTTTGTATTAGCTGAATATTATTTTGTGTAAATAAAACTCACTTTACTTATCCATTCCTCAGTTGTTGGACTTCTAATCTGTTTCCAATTTCTGGGTGTTATCAATAGCATAGCTATCAACATGAATGAGCAAATATCTCTGTAGTGGAGTGTGGAGGACTTTGAGTATATTCTCTAGAGTAGTATATAGTGGAATCTAGTGGTTGATTGATTTTCACCTTTTGTGAGGAAGATCCACATTGTTTCTATAGTGACTATCCCAGTTTACACTCCCACTAGTAATGGATAAGTATTCTGCTTTCCCCTCTCTCTCACCAGCATATCATTTATTTTATGGATCTTGAGCATTTTGAATGGGATAAGATCTGATATCAAAGCAGTGTTAACTTGCATTTCCCTGAGGGCTAAATATGTTGAACATCTTAAGTGCTTCTTAGGTATTTGTGTTTCATCATTGAGAATGCTGTTTAATTCTATATGACATTTTTAATTGGGTTTTTTATTTTCTTTTTCAATGTCTTTATTTTTTATTATATTTGCTAATTTTATTTTATACCTATGATTGTTTTGCCTGCATGAATGCATGTGTAACTTATGTGTACAAATGGATGTTTTCAACTATCATGTGGGTTATGGGAACTGAATCTGGGTTCTCTGTAGGAATAAAATACATTTTTAACCACTGAACCATATTTCTAGTCCCTAGTTGTTTTCTTGATTTTTCAGATTTTTTTAAGTTCTTTATATATTCTACAAACTAACTCTCCATCAGATGTATATTTGGCAAAGAAATTTTTAAAACCCGCTGAGGCCAATTAGTGTTTTCAGTACATGTATGAGTACATCCCCATCCACTGGAGCTGTCCAACATATATTTTTAATTTGCTACTTGTCAATGATAACTGAAAGACAGAAAGTCTTGATTGTAAATTATATACTCACATTGAATAAACATGCTAAGGATAAAAGCAATTTGTACAAAGTGAAATTCAATTCTAATTATATTGTTTCTGATTGCTTTCTACTCTACCAGTTTTTACAAGTTTTGCCCAATTATTTGTCCTTTTGATAGTTATGCTTACTAAAGATTTATATCGTTTCTACTCTGAATCTAATGCACAGTTTATCTAAAAATAATGTACAGAAAATGTAGGCCACCATGTATTATAAAATGCATTATTATTTTATTACCCTCTGTAGCACGAATTTTAAAAGGTCTTAATATAAACAAACCTAGAACCAGGTATTGGGGTGAATGCTGGAAGATCAGAGAAGCAGAACAAGCCACAGTTACCTCACCTTGCTAATTCCTCAGCTGATCCTGTTTCCTCAGACTGGAAGATTCTGAGTCCTCATCCAAATGGATCTCAGCTGAATTGCTCCTCAAAAGCTTGAAGTTTAGCCAGCCCGACTTCCTGGCTTTCACACCTTATACCTTTCTGCTTTCTGACATCACGTCCTGGGATTAAAGGCTCTCTTCTTGGAATAAAGGCATGAGTCACCATGCCTGGCTCTTTCCAGTGTGGCTTTAAACTCATAGAGATCCATGCCTCCAGAAGGCTAGGATTAAAGGTGTGAGTGCCACCATTTTCTACCCTCTGTATCTAGTGGCTGTTCTGTTCTCTGACCCCAGATAAGTTTATTAGGGTGCACAATATTTTGGGGAACACAATACCACCACAATCCTCTAAAAGGGAAAGATACTTCCAATTAAGCTTTTCTAATCAGTGAGAATGTTTCATTACATATTCAATAAATGGCCCCTTACAATCTTATTTCCACAGGCAGTCTTGCACAGACAGAAGAACAGAGGCATATAAATGTAATTAGTTGATTGATATCCCCATATATTTCTTGAGCAGCTTCACTGTGTGAGTCTACCCCTCATCATCATTTTTACCTTCACAGTGGTATTGTTTCAATAGTTATCTCTCTAGTAATTCTCATCATTTTTGTCAGTTTTCTCTCAGTAATAAACAGCAGCCCAAATATGATACTCAAAAAATATAACACAGTGTCCAAGTTTATCTTTATGGATTAATTACAAGGAAACAACAACTCTGTATGACAAAATGTTGACTGTAGTTTTGCTCTGGAACTTACAAACTTTATCTTACATAATTCCAATTTTCTTCATAAACACGTGTGTGTCTGTCTATGTGTGTGTGTGTACACGCGCACACGCACAGAGCAAAGCAGTTGCCCAGGCACCTGAATTAAATGCTATATCAATGCAGTATTGACTTACATTATCAACTATTGTTTTTGTTTTACTATGAATGCCCAATGCATATCCATATGTCTAGACATACATGATCTATCAAATCCATCAGGTTCTGAACAGCCTCTAGATTTGCTGTCTTTGCTGTCAAAAGATAAACTTTTGTAATGTCCTTTCCACTTGTCATCACTGTCCTGGAAAATAATCCATATGATGATGGTAAACAGGTCATCAGCTTTTGGAGCTTTTGGGGACTTCTGCCTGTTGGCATCCATCTTTGATGTGCTTAGATATCCTCCCACAATAGTCACTTTCTTTCTGCTGTAAGACAGGTCTATTGTGATTATAAGGATTCTTATAGTGAGTATCTTAGCATGAGACAAACTCAAGGATCCACTTCTGGTGTCAAGATTCCTTAAATGCATTCTGTCCTTGTCATTACTCTGCTAAGGTCACAATGTTATCTGATATCTTCTTTAGATGAGAGATTCAGAATATAATATATGGTAAATATTGTAGCACAAATCCCCCTGCAAATTTTTAACAAGAATAAATTAAGCATATAGAGCTTAAAATAAATAAATGAATTACATTTAAAATAGAACAAGATCCACCTATCTAGGCTGATGCAATAAGTAAGCCTCAGCTGCTCACATAACAGCCCTTGAAATCAATAGCAATTATAGCTTTGATCCAAGACAAGCCAGATGGGACACATGTTTAGCTACAGTGGGCATAATGTTGCCAAAGAATTTCAGTAATGATTCCCCCTATCAACAGGTCTGCCCTGTCTTTGGATAGCATGAAGGCATGAACATGAACTAGGGATGGAGCATAATTTCCTAGTGTCAGTGTGGAAAGCAGAACTCACAGTCTAATAGACAGTATTATATTGTAATAGAGTTATTAGTGAGCTCAAACTGACAAGCAGCTGGATTGTAGCAGTCAAAATGCTATAGCTTCAGGCTTGAATGGGAATGTGCATAGATGTAGAAAAGTTGCATCAAATGTTCTTTTCCTCAGCACAATGGAGCTGAAAGGAAAGGTGTACTGCTTCTTGCTCAAGGGAAGAGGCGACTCATTATTTGGAAAGCCTTACCCAGGATTTTCTCCCAGGGAACAGCAGTGATGATATCTGAGTGAGTCTTTTTTGACAAAAGTGTTTCTGGTTGAAATATTGGAATCTTCAGGGCACGTCTCTGGAGAAATGAGGAGAACTTAAGAAATCTCTAATAGTACTTCTGGGAGATAAGAATTTCCCAAGGCTCTCATACTACGGCCATGAATGCATAAATCTGAGAGTGGCAAGATTATCTTGCTGTGACATTAGGCTTACCAGCTTACATGGCAATGTATGTAGACAGTGATATGTTGTGAGTACTTAATATGTGACCTATGGCATGATAGTACAGTCACCCACATTGCTATAATTAATGCACAACAAGGAAGAGTTTAATGGCTGATAAATTATGTTATGGAAACTTCCTTCTGTGATAGTAGTGTTTGTATTGAAGTAGAGGTAATTGTTTATTAAATATAATAATTTCTGACTATAGTTCTCTGACTGAAAAAATAGTAAACATAAAGCAAAAGTTTGCAAAAAGCCATAGGTGCTACACTCAGAGAGAGTGACTCTTCTCCCAGCATCAAACAACTGAGAATCACTCCTGGGCTAAGGGTAGGACTGTGTGCCCAGCTCCCCTCTTCATTTTTTTCTAGCTCTTGGAATAGTGGACATTCAGCAGAAGAAAACTGAAATTGATTTGCTTTGCACCTGACACAAAAAGTAACTAAAAGCCAGACACAGACATGAACACGTACAATCCCAGACAGACTCGAGAATAGGGAGTGGGATTTTAAGTTTGAGGCCTGCCTGGCCAACATGGAAAGTCCCTATCTCAAGATATTAATGGTCATCTCAATGTAGCTGGAGTTTTCCTGTGTCCCGGCTTGCCAGCAGTTGGGACAAATCTCTCTCACTCGCGTCCCCCAAGTAAACACACAGAGACTCATATTACTTATAAACTGTATGGCCATGGCAGGCTGCTTGTTATCTGTTCTTATATCTTAAATTAACCCATTTCTATAAATCTATACCTTTCCATGTGGCTCATGGCTTACCAGTATCTTACATCATGCTTCTCCTTGTGGTGGCTGGCAGGATCTCTCTGCCTCAGCCTACCGCCTCCCAGAATTTTCCTCTCTCCTTGTCCTGCCTACACTATTCTTACTGCCTGGCTACTGGCCAATCAGCATTTTATTTATTAATCAATCATAGCAACATACATTCACAGCCTACAGGAAATCCCACAGCATCTCAAAACAGAAGATGTGAAAGTGCTAGAAATAGGAAAGTGAATGCTCTGAGAAGTTGGCGTAGGCGATGATTTCTATGACCACCCAAAAGCAAATTTGCATTAATGAGATCAAACTTAAATATTATTTATTGATCATCAAATGAAAGACAAAAGTTAGATGTGAGAAGACACTGCTCAGTTGACAAGATACAAATATTAAGGATTTATAAGGGATCAAAAGATTTTTTAATTGATTCTTTGTGGATTCCACATTTTTTCAAAATTTTCAACATAAAAGGAATCTCTAATTTAAAAATGGGCAAATTATTTGAATAATTATCCTTAAAGGGAGAAACACAAATTGCCCACAAATATGTAAAAAAAAATTCATTATCATTAGCCATTGGAGAAAGCAAAGAAAATTATAATTATTTCATGTATCTTTTTATACAGTTGAGGATATTGAGAAAATTTACTAAGATTGAGGATATGGAGAATAAAAGAACCATGGTATTGGTGGGTGTAAGTTTTATTAGTGCAATCAGTATGAAAAGCATTGTCCTCAAAATAGTAAAATCTTGTATATTATATACCATACGACTTAGCTATCCCATTTCTGGTTTTATATACAAAGATGTTAAGTCATTGTGCCTCAGAGATAAATCTGTGTCCCATGTCTGTGTTTGTTGTGACACCATTAGCTATGATATTGTTCTTCAATGTTAATATTGTTAGCTGTTCTTCAATGGATGAATGGATAAAATAGACATATGTATACACAATGAGAAAATATTCTGCCACAAAGAATATCTGTTCTTTCATTCACTGCAAATTTCATAGACTTGGTAGATATTGTGTTAAGTGAAACAAGCCAGACACAGAAAAGCAAGTACTGCATGTGCTTCCTCATGAGTGGAAGTTTAAAAACAAACTCAACTTGAAACTGGAATGAGCTTTGCTAGAGATGTGGGCATTATAGTGGATAAAGAAGGCTGGATTTGATCAATGCCCATCTTATGAATGTACTGAAATATACCTATGAATGTTATTAATCTAAATAGTTAACATACTTTAAATAATAATTGCAATGGATTATAAAAAGAACAAGCTCCATATGCTGTGGATATCACTCTGTATAAATAAAATGCTGTTTGGCCAGTGGTCAGGCAGGAAGTATAGGCAGGACAAGAGAGAAGAGAATTCTGGCAGGTGGAGCAGAGAGACGCTGCCAGCCACTGCCATGACAAGGAAGATGTAAGGTACCAGTAAGCCACAAGCCACATGGCAGCTTATAGACTAATAGAAATGGGTTAATTTAAGATAGAAGAACTAGATAACAAGAAGCCTGTCATGGCCATACAGTTTTAAACAATATAAGTTTCTGTGTGTTTACTTGGTTGAGTCTGAGCATCTATGGGCCTGGTGAGTGAGAGAGATTTGTCCTGACTTTGGGCCAACTCTAACTACATCCGTAGGTAAAAGAATAAAGCTTTTCTTGTTTCTGGCTTTAACATGTTGAACAAATTCCCCTAGGCAACAGAATACTTTAGCAATAATGTTTACATTTCCTTCAGTTTGCATAATTCTGTTGCTAAGGAGATCTTGAACACCATGAATAAGTAATAAATAACTCTTTTTAATAAATTATTTATCCCTATAAGAATTTTTTACATGTTTCTTCAGAATTAAAGTATTATTTCAGTACTCCAAATAAACTGAGCATGCTCTCAACACCATTACTAAAAGGGTCAGTGAATTTTAAATGTGAAATAATGAGAGATTTGAAACTCTAAATGTTTTACAGAAATTTTACCTGAAATTTAAAGAGCAGGTTAATCTTATGCAGATTAATTTATTAAACATGCTATCCAGTGTATTTCAAAAGTTAAATCCAAATATTAATTTACAAACCAAGTTTTATTAATTGCTGAAATGATTTGAGTACATACACAAAAGACTCATCTGTTAGAAACTTGGTCTTCAGCTCAGTAATGTTGGGGGATAGCAACCCATCATTTGCAGCCATGTTCAGGTGCTGCTCTCAGAGTAAACTAAAATTTCAAATATCATGGATGAATGAATTAACACCTTCTTATTCATTTCTACCATTGCTAAAGTTTTTAACTTTTAAACAGCTCAGATTCTAGAAAATATAAATGCATGCAATTTCTAATAAATACAACAAAATACAATGATGGAAGTGGTAGAAGCCAGTTTCAACAGTAGAATCAGGGGCCTCCCAGCTGTGAGAGCTTCAAGTATTTAGTTCACTCATAAAATGTCACTCACCATAAGTTAAGGGTGGGCAAAGAAATACTAAAAACCAACTTAAATGAATAAAGCCAATTTTACTTTTACATTGAAAAATACAATGTGTTTCTTGCTTAGGCTAAATAGTGTAAAGTAAATAATAAAGCAAAAGAATTACAAAGATTTGAATCTTCAGTAGCATTTAAAACCCAACAAAAGTATGCTACACAGTTGAAACGTAAGAACTAGGTATACTATATTACTGATGTCTATGAAATTTAAATAAGCTCATTTCCCTGTATTAGAAAATCTCAACATTTGTGTGATGCTGTATGAAACCTCTGGGACCACACTTCAAAGGAAATGGTTTCTTAGGAATGATTCTATTTTTAATGTATATACATATTACATATTGTGATGAGCTTCAGGAAGCCATTTCCACTTAAGTATATCCTGTTCCTGACAGTACTAACTTCCCCTTTCTCCCTGTTCGAACCTTTCCTTTCTTCCTGATCTTGCTTTTGATTTCATATATATATATATATATATATATAATTATATAAGTACTATATATGTATATGAACATGAATATGGTACTCCTATAATTTTTGTTTCCTTTTCCTTTAGTACCTATTGCTACCCTCTATGTGCAGCTGCTATGAGACCTTTACCCTTACATTGCACCCCCCATTCCTCCCTCTCAGTAACTCTCTCTCCTTTCCTCCTTCCCTCTTCCCTTTTCCTCACTGCCTGCATTGGACATTTTCTTGGAATGAGAGTAATCACACATTTTCAGAGATCTCCCTTAAAACACAGTTCTATGTCTACAGATGCGCTCACTAGGAGGGGATCACTCCTCCTCTGGAGACTAAGCCCTTTAAAACAAGCCAGAGATCCACTTTTTTCTCTTTGATTGCTGCTGAAGTGAGTGTTGGACCCCTGTCACCCACCCATGTCATTAGATAGCTAATCTTCAGCTCTCTCCAGTTTATCCTTATAAAGAAGCCCAGCCCATGTTCCCTATCACCTGCTTCTCCCTCACAGGAAAATATGTCAGTTGAAAAGACCCACAAAATTTACAAAGACAATTATATATAACTCTCATTAAAATACTATATAGATATTTATTTGTGATATAGCAATGGTGTGTCTGTTAGCATACTATATAGCAAGACATATTAAGTAAAATTGTAGGAAGAAATAAATAACTTTTTTAAAAATAAAAGATTGTTGGGAAACTACAGCTGCTTGTACTAAATCACATTAACTCTGGGATGAATTTAGACAGGATTATATTAGTAACATGCTAGGCAGTTGTGATTTGTACATTAGAAGGCTTGCAATTACCTGTTTCCAGGAACATATTGCTGCCATTGTTATTAAAGCACAAACTGCTTGTTTTCTAAGATAATGGTGACATCTTTCATAGAATATAAGTCTGTAAAGATTTGTGAGCGGAATTTTACAAAGCAAATAAGAATAAAACTACCCAAAGTTGACAAGCCATTGATTCTATAATTGAGAGCATACAAAAGAAGTCTGATTTGAGATTAGTTGTTAATACAAATAAACTTATAAGATAACAGCATGTTTCAGACTTAAGACAATAGTCATGATTTCTGTTGATTCCAATACCACAGATATAAATGTTCAATGTTAGTGTGGGTTTTTGTATATGTTCATAATCTAAGGAAATACCACATTTCTCTGAAAAAAAATCTGAAAGTTAATAAAAAAAATTAAAAACATATTATTTTTCCATACAAGTCCAAATATCTTGAATTGTAACCTTAACTCTAACCCCAAGGAATGACAGATAAGAAACTGTACCTTTCCATCACACTGCATCTCCATGCTATATTGTTCCTGACAATTTGATTTGTGTCTGCCTTCTACCATCTATGTGTTGTTCACCAACAAAGTGCTGGATTATTATGTCTGCTCAAGATAAATGTTAAAACACATAAAATGGTGTTCAATGAATTAGTATAAAGTTGGATAGAATCATCTGGCAATTTTCCTAATGTAGGAATAATATCATAGGTAGTTTACCAATGCCATCAGTTAAGCTGTGTGTTTATGACAGGAACATGCAATCATAGCATAGCGATAATTATTGTGCAAGCAGCCCACCTGTGTAGTGTCACACAATGACACACCTGTCTCCTTAGAACATCTGAGTACAGTTATGTCTCTCTAGATATTAAACCTCCAACGACCAAACAAAATATTGGGATTTTTTTTGTCTTTACAATTCACATTAAGTAAGAATGCCTCCCTTAAGAATAGGCAAAATGTGTTATTTTAAAGCTATTTTGAAATGTAGCCCCCTGTTCAGACACATGTTGTATTTTTAGCAAAGAAAAAGGGTTAGAAAACCATATGATCACTATGATTTCTGGGACCTTGTGCTTTGTTGTTATGATTAATATATTATTCTCATATGAAGTAATACATGGACAAATACAAAGTCAAAAGTTAAATTTTATAGAGAGTTATTGTCATTTTCTGAATATATTTTCTAGTGCATTTAACAACTGTAATTTGAGGCATAGCAGAACTAAATGAATTAGACCTATACTTCACACTAAATTCTATTCACAAAATAATCTAAAAGAGCCCCTTTCCCAGCCAGACTAGCCAAAGCAGCAGGCTTCCAGTCCAATGAAAGACTCTGTCTGAAGGCAATAAGAGACAAGCAGATAAGTCACCAAACATCCCTTTGGCTCTGGCCTCCTCCTGTGCACACACAGGATTTGCACACTTAGAACTCCAAACACCAAGGACACTGGAAAATGGAATTGTCCAGCACGAAAACCTTCCTGAAAGATGTGTTTGTAAAAATGTAGTCATTTTTGCTAATATGCATATTCCAGCATGGATTTCAGATAAATCAAGAGTGTAAATAACGAACTTTGGGTCACTTGAGCATTGAGTACATAATGGAAGATAAACAGGCATGCAAACCTATTAGATACTTATCATTTGAAATATTTTCAGTCTATATTTTTTGATATTGTAAAAGTTAAAAGCAATGATGAACATGTTAAGTTACTCTTTTTAATTAATTAATTAATTAATTTTATATCTCAGGTGCAGTTTCTCTTCCCTCCTCTCCTTCCAGTACTTCCTCAAAATCCCCTCTGTTCCCAACCCTAGTCCACTCCTCCTCCACTTTTGTTCAGGAAAGGGCAAGTCTCCCACGGATATCAACAAAACATGGCATATCAAGTTGCAGAACTAAGCAGCTCCCCATGTATTACTTGTAATCCTGGGCAAGATGATGCAGTATGAAGAGTAGGGTCCCAAAAGTCAGTGGAAATGTCAGAGACAGGCCCTGATCCCACCATTAGGAGTCCCAGAGCAAGGTACACAGCTCTAACATATATACAGAGAGCTATGTCAGTTGCATGCAGACACCCTGGTTGTTTGTTCAGTCTTTGTGAGTCCCTGTGAATCCAGATTAGTTGATTCTGTGCATTTTCTTGTGGTGTCTTTGGCCTCTGCCTCCCACAATCCTTTCTCCCCTGCTTTTGCAAGATTCCTGTGGTTCCACCTAATGTTTGGCTGTGGATCTGTGTCTCTTTCCATCATTGTTGCATGAAGCCTCTCTGATGTCAGTCGGGCTAGGCACCAATCTCTGAATATAGCAGAATATCATCAGGCATCATTAGATTGACGTTTTTCCCCTCCAGATGTGTTTGACTCTATCCTAGGTCTCCGGGCCATCCAGCCTATGGGTCCTGGTGCTCCAGACAGTGTGGGCTTACTCTCTTGGCATGGGTTTTAGGGTAAACCATGCATTATTTGGCCAATTCCTCAATCTGTAACCCAGACCCAGAAAGACAACATTTTATGTACTCAGTCATAAGTGGATATTAGTTGTAAAATAAAGAATAACTGTGCTACAACCCACAGACCCAGAGAGACTAGGTGATGAGCAGGGATCAAAGGAGAATTCTCTGGATCTCCCTGGGAAGGGAAAATAAAAGAGATTTTGTTAGTGGACTGCAAGCCTGTGGAGATGGGAACATTAGCGTTCAAATTGTGGGGAGAAGAGAAGAAGAGAAGTGAAAGGGACTACTGGAAAGGGGAGGGGGTACTTCAGTATCAGGTCAAAACCTGGTGTAAGGGAACCTCCCAGGAATCTACAAGGATGACCCTAGCTAAGATGCCTAGCAACAGCAGATATGTAGCCTGAGTTGGCCATCTCCTGTGGCCAAAGACTCCAAGTGGAGTGAGTGGGAAACCAACCCAGACTCTTAGCCTTTGACCTACAGTCTATGCTGGCTATGGGGAGTGCTAGAGTAAGGATGGCTAAGATGTTCTTAATGACAGCCTATTTGCAAATCTATCTCTTTTCATGGTTTGTAGCTGTTTTGCAGGTAGCATACAAATGTCCAACATACAAGTGAGTGGCATAAAGGCAGTAGGATCAGAATCCATCCATCCCTGGTGCATGAGCAGGCCTTTTAGAGCTCACTGCTATGATGGGACACCTAGTACAGCCTTGAGGCAGGGAGAGGGGCTTGGACCTGCCTCTATTAAATGTACCTCCCCATGAGAGGCCTTATCTTCTTGTAGGATGGAATATGGGATGGTTTGGGAAGGGGAGGCTGGAGGGGCAGGATGAGGAAAGAGGGGGATCTTGGGTATGTAAAATAAGTTTAAAAAATTTAAATAAAAATAAATTAAATAATCAGATACAGAAACCCAGAAGGAGGAGGAGGAGGAGGAGGAGGGGAAGGGGAAGGGGAAGGGGAAGGGGAAGGGGAAGGGGAAGGGGAAGAAGAAGCAGCAGCCATATTTGGAGTTTGACCTCTAGGCCCAGTCACTGAAAGTGATATCTTGTGAATGAGAGATCAACCACCTATTTAGCCCATTTCACAAATGCCTAATTCTTGGCATCTAGAACAGAATAAAATGGACTATTTTTAGTTACCACACTCAGAAGTCAGCCATAAATTATACCAGGAATCAAGATTTGAGCTTTACACAGGCTAACTTAAGAAATTTGTAACGAGTCAAGTGGCAATGTGTTCAAATTTGTACATATTTAACAAATTTTGTTTCTGAAGATTACATGAAGTAGTATGTACAGAGTATCTAATTAAAGACCTCTCAACAAAAAATTCCATGACCTTTAATTTTTAATGACCTAGTAGCTAAAGGATAGAGGGAATTATGTTGCAAACCAGATGCCTCCCTACACTGGATAATGGTGAAGTAATAAAAGGATGAATAGAAAGAAAGGGGATTAAATATATGGCTCCTTACTGTTTTAGAATCCAGAGCAAGCATATATTTTAATAGTATAAGTAGTTTAATTGAATACGTAAATACAGTTATGACTTTTAACTCATATCTTATCCAATTAATCTATAAAAATAACCTGAAATTAGTATTTTTAAGTAGAGTGGGAAAATAAAATAAAAAATATTAAGACAATGGAAATCATAACTAATTCTTTTGTAGGAAACAATTAGTGTTTCTTTGTTCTGTATTTTATAGTTCTGGCAATCAAATTTCCATGTCAAGCAAGTCATCTCTCACTGGTGTAACACATGGAGTAAATCGGATGAGTACCATTTAAGGTAGTCTTTACATATCCAAACAGTATTTGAAAAATGAACTTAATTTTCAAGTCAAGGAAGCACGTAATATTTTACTACTGAAGTCAGCTTTGTATGCAGATGGAAAAACCAATGTTTCTTCTTTGATTTTTCAAAAATTATTAATTCTCCACTTGTGGTTTATAAAATCAAATTATATAAGTTTAACAAAAGGTTTTTCAGTCTTCTTTTAAGTATGCTGCTTTAGAATAGTCTTGCTAGTTATATAAGAATTAAGAAAATTAGGAACTAGAATGTTTAAGCTATTTGATAAATAATAATTCTGGGGTATTCAGTGAGTTATCCTCTAATGCACATAAGTGTATAAATATCTACAGCTGAAATTCAATATGAGCCTTGGCTGAGAAGAAAGAATGTAAGAATTTATTACTTACAGCTGAGGAGAAAGGAATGCACAGTACAGTGAGAAGCAGGAAGAACAGGGTCTCCACCTGAGTTATCAAGAATTGAGCATGGCATTATGTAAGTAAAGAGAATATTTGTGTGGTGTGTTTAAGGGAGCTCATAGTCTGACTCTCTCAAAAGTTCATAGAAAGATAGAATTGAAAACAGCAAATTGAGAAATCGACAGAAATTTCAACATGTCATGATTATGTAATATGGTGAAAAGAAATGTTCTCAGTCTAAATTTATTTTTGATGTGTTGTTTAATCATTCATGACAGAATAGGGAATGAGGAAGAACTGAAGCTGGAATGACAGACAGTAAAATGAAATGGAAAGCAGAGAACCAGTTTATAAAGCTATTTTGAAGGAAGGAGCCTCCTCAGAGCCATTCTGCTAAGCTGTGCACCATGATAGGTCCATGTTACCTTAGTGATGGTACTTTTCCCCAAAGAACATGTCTGAATTTATATGTTTGAGTGTGTTTTGTATGTGTGAGTAGTGTGTGTCTGTGTGTGTGAGAGAGAGAATATATGCACGTGTTGAGTAGTGTGTGTGAGAGAGTATATATGTGAGTGTGTGTGAGTGTGTGTGTAACTATAATTAAAGAAAAAGAGGCTATGAATTCTGAAAAGAGCAAGGTAGCTACATGGTGGATATAGAAGGAAAGGGAACTGGTAAAATGAAATAATTATATTTTCTTTTCAAAAAAGTTAACAATTATTTTTTAAAATGAACTTGACAAATTTTCAACTGTTACTGAACAAATTCTCAACAAATAAAATTTACAATAACATTCTGCTTATAATTATGAAATGTCTACCCAGTTATAAACAAAGTTTTAAACTACTTCTCTCTCCAATAGAAACATTATGTAGTGTAGATCTTTCAGAGTCCAGTTCATACAGTTATTTTTAGAATCTTTTCTTTACATGCATGGGTATTTCCTCATCCACCTGCCTGGTGTCTGCAGAGATCAGAGAAGTGCCAAGTCCCCAGGAACTGGAATTACATATATCATTGTGAGCTGCTATGAGAAGACTGGGAACTGACCAAGGTCATCTGCTAGAGCAGCTGGTGGCTTAACCACTGAGCCATCTTTCCTCCTCTATCCAGTTATGTTAATTATATTGTTATTCAAATTATCTCAATTTGAAAATGAAGAACAACACAAAGGGCCATTCTTTAATTTCTCATCTCTGAATTGTCTGAAAAGGCTGAGCATTTTGAGTTTGTGAGAACCAGAGCTTGAGAGGACTGCAGGCGGTTTCTCCACATCTTCTTTCCTTTCTTGTGTCTCAGAATTACCCCTTTCAGCACCACAACCACACTCAGATGGGAGCAATTTATCATGTTTGATTTGTATCATAAAACTTACTACTGTGATTTTCTATGGGCTGACCAAGCAGTCAATGCCAGTCACACATGAATATGGACAAAAAGAGCTAGCCATTTCCTTCCTCAAATCATGTGGAGCATTCCTCTAGTGTAAATAATTTTTACTGAAACATTTAAATACCTAAGTCAAAAGTTGTAGTTGGAGACCTTCTCTCCAGCCCCCACCAAGCTCTGTTAGTCCAACAACCCATTTATAAAATAAACACACAGACATTTATATTATTTAAACTGCTTCGCCATTAGCTCAGGCCTATCATTGTCTAGCTCTTATTCTTTTTTCTCCTTTTGTTATTGATTAGATTTGTGTTTTAATCTTATATTTAGCCCATTTCTATTAATCTATACTTTACCACGTGGCTCGTGTCTTACCAGTACCTTACATGTTTCTTGTCATGACAGCAGCTGGCAGTGTCTCTCTGCCCCAGCCTTCCACCTCTGAGAATTCTCTTCTCTCTTCTCCCACCTATACTTCCTGTCTAGCCACTGGCCAAGCAGCGTTTTATTCATACAGAGCGATATCCACAGCACAAAAGTACTATTTTTCCTTAAAGTGAAGTTACTCAAATTCTCTATCTCTCTCACTAACAGACATTATCTTGTGTGGTTCATATCAATCTTATTTCATGTAATTCATTTGCTTTGTAAAAATGTCTGTCTTGTCATAGTAATAATTATTATTTCTATCATAAGTAAAGGTGCAAATAGTCTAGTTTATGTTTTCTGGTCATAAAAGACTAAAAAACAAACAAACAAACCTCAGGAAAGTACATGAGTGTATAGTCCTCACAGTGAGACATCCTGAAGGAAGCCCTACACAGTAATCCATTTGTGACACTGTTAGAATTGTTTTTAAACACCTAATCCATAGAGAATTCTGTCACTCGCTCAATCCAAATATTTTACAAAGAAAAACAGACTTAAGAAAAAGACTTGCATGTATTTTTAGTTTATGAATGGAAAAAGTTAAGTACAAAAAACTAACATCATACTGGGGCTATTTTATTAAAATTTTACCAAACTCACATTTTCATTTTCTGCTTTGGTGTCTTTATCTTTATAGTCTGTGTTTATCACTGATTATGCATGAATTGTATTCCATTTGTAGGAATCCTTGGAGATGTTTCTCAGGTTTAGTTTGGGAACATTCAGAATTTGTCACCAAGTAAGGAATAGAGCTATTTTAATACATCATTTCTCTGGAGACTCTGGAACACACAATGGGAAAGTGTTAGCTAAAGGGTCATTGCCAACTCTTCCTTTCATTGCAAATGCAAGATAATGGCCACTGTGTTCTTTCTCAGAATATTAATACAAAGCAACTCTGTGGCTCAGGGTGGTATAAAGATAATAACTGGTAACCTAATATATAGGGCAGATTTGAAAGCTGACAGTAGGTATTCATTTAAAAATACAGGAATAAAACTTGGTATGTTGGTACAACTTTTAATCATGGCACTTAGGAATCAGATACACGTGAATCATTGTGTACTTTAGGTCAGCTTTGTTTCTGTATTAAATTCTAGGACATCTAGCTACATGAACTACATAGGGAGATCTTGTCTCAAACTACAAAACCAAACCAAACAAACAAAATTCCAAATAGAATATGGCAGAAGCTCTTTGACATAAATTCATGGAAAACTCTTGTGAAATTTAGGGAGATAAAAGACTAGGGAGGAAAAATCACCTGGAACTATTGCATTTTCTTTTGTAATTGCTGTCACTTTAAAGTAAACCACATAAAAGTTGTCATGAATTCTCTTACTGAAAAGCTCCAGTGGGAGTCGAAAATGCAGATTACGGCAGCAGGGCAAACAAATCACCTATGGAGTCATAGATTTATGGATTTTGCTAACTTGCAATGAGAACACAGCTTCTAGCTACTTTGCACCAACACCACAGAAGATCTGGGATTGGTTTTTTACCTCAGTCCCTGGCAAACCACAGTAACACCTGATATGTGCTTTTACTCTTTGTGATTAAGAACAAAAACATTCCAAATAGTTGCACACAATCTGAGATCAAACAGTCATATTAGGACAGTTCAGTAAGCTCAGCTGCACTTCCAGATAACAATTACTTTCCGTAATTAGTCCTGAAACACATAATTTGAAAAGAAACTGACCCTTCATTCCCCACGGCCAATTCTGCTACAGTAAAAATTAATATACTGGGCGTTTCTTGAAGCAAAGGCAGACCATCAGCAATATAACCAGGAACATATTAGACAGAGAGTTGCACGGTGAAAGCCACTAATACTTCTCATTAGGAATGTACATTCTTCCCAGTTCTACCATGAATGGGCACCATCTCTTATTTGTAACAAGTCATGGCCAATCCTTACCACCAAAATGAACACCTCTTTATTATCTGATGTATCAATTTTTCCATCAATAGTTATTTTTATGTACATGCAAGATTCATAAAATAGGGGGAAGGATGTAGTCTTTAAAATAGGATGGAAATCTCACTTTAATAAAGATAAAGAAGTTACAAAATTGCAATGTTTTATGTTGATAGAAGCCTTTGTGCCACAACTTTCATAACCGCAAATGTATGTCAGTATTAAGGATTGAAAATGTTGACTGGAAAACTGAGAACAGAAAAAAGTTTCAACTCTATTAGTGAAGCAAGATGGTTGGCTGGATGTTTTCTCAGCCACCTTGAACAGCAGATGAAAAATTTCAAAGCTGAGTGGGAATTACTACACCATGGTGCAGGGTCCACCATGTTTTGGCTTCTACTCAGACATCTTTATCCTAATCTGCACTGTCATCATCAACCCACAGCTTTGTGTGTACTTGTCTTTGTAGGTTTCTTTAAGGACCTCGGTTAGCATTCAGTGAGCCATCTCATGTTTGAAGAGTGGTGCTTCCATGGAGTACCCTGGACTTACTGTGTAGTACAGGAGATTGCCCTTTAGCTTGTGACTTTCCTGAATCTGATTCCTGAATGCTGGGATTGCCCATGTGTCCCCATTTCTGGTTTAGTTTTTCTCCTTCTGCTTCATCCTCTACTTAAAGCTATTCAATCCACTGTACATAATATATGGTACCTTGATGTGAGTGAGGAAACTAAGAACTCTCTTCAACTCTGATGCTGAAGAGTTTGCTGTCACTTCATATGTCTGGTAAACAAGAGAAGGACATAAATAGCAAGAGGTATGATGACTTCATGTAAATATCAAGATGTTTGATGTCTTCCTATACAAATATCCTGAATGCAGAATCAGTTAGAGAGGAGAGGCAGGAGAATGGCATATTCTTGGATTCTTGCTGGCTGCCTTACCTGGAGAGGAGGAATGTGAACAGGTTTTATAGCAGAGAATAGAAGTTAGAACTCAGGCACTTCAGGATCTCACCAATGCATTGATCATAGCCCCCTGGGGCCAAGAAAACACTGAGAGAAGGTGTCATACTCTACATCAACTTTCTCAGCCTATCTTTAGCTATCTAAAGCGTCTTTAAATAAACAGAAGGCAAACAAACAAAATTTGTACCATCTCAAAAACATATACATATATATATATATACATATATATATCTCACCACTCTTTTGTAACCAGACTGCTTTGCCACACTCTGGTCAAGAATTTCCTTCTGATTGAGTGTGGAGAAGTTGTAGAGGGATTCAGGATGTAGAAAGAGACTATTAAGATTTGGTTAGCATATAAAACAAAAGTACATTGATGATTCCTGTTATCAGTTAAATAGAAAGCACAAGATGAATTACAGGAGTGTAACAAGACTGGTTCAGTCTGTTAAGGATGTTAAAATACCTTACTATCCTCCAAAAGTAGTCATTATACTTGGGTATCTGGTGCTTATGGCAATAAAATAATAAAATACTTTGAATACTTTTAACCTATACACTTAAATCTTGAAAACAATCTCTCCATACCAATTCAGTGTAGTACTTGGCAAGAGCAATAAGACAATCGAAAGCTATCAGTGATGACTAGGAAATGAAGTCAATGTATCTTTATTTACAGATGCTTTGATTGTATAAATAAATTGCTCTAAAACCCCACCAGGAAACTTCTAAATTGGTAATCATTTTTATTAAAATTATAGGATACAAAATTAACACACAAAAAAAAATAAGTAACCTTCTTGTATACAAATAACAAATGGAATGAGAAAGAAACTTGGGTTAGGAGTCTCAGTTTTTCAGTTAACATTTTCAATCCTTAATAATGATATGCAATCACAATTATGAATTCCATGGCCCAAAGGCTTCTATCAATGTAAAATATTGCAATTTTGTAACATCTCTGTCTCTGCTAAAGTGAGATTTCCATTTTATTTTAAAAAATACATCCTTCCCACCATTTTATCAACCCTGCATGTACATAAAAATAACTATTGACAGTAAAATTGATATATCAGACAAAGAGGTGTTCATTTTGGTAATAAGGAATGGCCATAACTTGTTACAATTAAGAGATGGTGCCCATTCATGGTAGAACTGGGAAGAATGTCCATTCCTAATGAAAAGTATCAATGGCTTTTACCATGCAACTCTCTGTCCAATGTGTTCCTGGTTATATTGCCGATGATCTGCCTCTGCTCTAAGAAAAGCCCATTATATTAATTTTTACTGTAGCAGAATTGGCCTTGGCAAATGAAGGGTCAGTTTCTTTTTATATTATGTGTTTTAGAACTAATTATGGAAAGTAATTGTCTGTAAGTGGAGGTGAGGTAACAACTTTCACAATAAATTAAAAAATACCTTTGAGTAACTCTAACCAATCAAGTAAGAGACATTTATGACAAAAATTTTAAAACAGTGAAGAGAAAAACTGAAAAAGATATCAGAAGATGGAAACATCTCCCATGCTCATGGTTTGGTAGGATTAATATAGTAAAAATTGCTGTCATTAACAAAAGCAATCTTCAGCTTCAATTCAATCCCCATCAAAATCCAACAGAATTCTTCAAGGATCTTGAAAGCTTCATATGAAAACTTCATATGAAAGCAAACAGATCTACCTCAATATCCAGCTATACCACTTTGGGGCATATACCTAAAGAACACTTCACTATAATACCAAGACACTGCTCAACTATGCTCATTGCTGCTCTGTTCATAATAGCCACAACCTAGATGTCTATCAACAGATGAATGGATAAATGGAATATGACAGCTGTTAAAAAACAAAGAAACAAAAAAAAATCAAAATAATAAAATCTGCAGGTGAATGGATGTAGCTAGCAAACATCACCCTGAGTGAGGTAATCCAGGATTTTAGCTACTAAGTCCTCAAGAAGTATGCTGCAGTCTATACAAACACAGAGGATTGGTATAGAATAAGGGAGTAGTCAGGAGGGAAATGTCTCCCTAGGACAGAGAAATATAACAGATAGTTAGGGATGTACTGGGGAAGAGGGAAATGGAATAGAAGATCAAATAGTGAAGGAGACAGAAGAGAGAAAGGAAGATAGTACAGAGAGGGACATCTAAAACATTGGTCCATTTAAGGAGTCATATGGAAACCTAATACAGTGGAAGCTTCTTAAAATACATATAAATACGAAAGAATTTAAGTGGAATCACCAAATATCAGGGGAAAGAAACCCCAAACTAGACATCTCCTGACACTAAATGAAACCCTCAGAACCAGGGGGAATGGGTTATATTGAATCAAGTTTAGCAAAAGGGGTCCCATAAAAAGACCCAAACAACCCAAGCTGTTACTGAGGCTACTAGTTCCTCTCTCTAACTGATGGTAAGTCACTAATGCTGATGGAAACACCTGCACAGCTCATTGAACAGGGAGAATTCATGCTGATGTCTACCTAGAGCCTTCACCCCCACAGGGTAGTGTCAATGATACTGGAAGTTACTCTGCACATTACCAGTGGAGAAAAGTAAACTCCCACCCAGCTACAAACCCTTCAATCTAGAATGGTGACCTGCCTACATGATACACAGGTACAGCAGTGGCACAAAATTTGTGGTCAAAATTAACCACTGTCTGAATGGATTTAAGGCCCATTCCATGACATGGAACCCATGCGCTACACTGCTCAGGTGGCCAAGAATGTAAGAATAGCTGTGCCAAAGATCTGAGGATAAAACTATTGTTTTGTTAAAGGAACATAGAAAAAAAAACCAGACTCCTGTGGTTGTATTTTATTTGTGCACCCCAATAAAACTTGTCTGGAGATCAGAAAAGAGAGCCATCCACCAAATTAGACATAATGGTCAGGCATGGTGGCATGCACCTTTAATCCTATCCGGATCTCTGTGAGCTCAAGGCCACACTAGAAACAGAACCAGGCAGTGGTGGCACACATCCTTAATCCTAGGACTTTGAGATCTCATGAGTTTGCTTGGGAAGGACACATGCCTTTAATCCCAGGAGACAATAAGGCAAGACATAGAAAGATATATAAGGCACAAGGACCAGGAACTAGAGGCCTTTTAGAGCAGTTCAACTGAGACCCTCAGGGGTGAGGACTCAGAGGATTTTAGGAAATAGCATCGGCTGATGGGTTGGTGAAGTGAGGTTGGCTAGGGCTTGTTGTGTTTCTTTGATCTCTCAGATTTCACCCAAATATCTGGCTTTGGGTATTTTTTTTTTGTTATTAATAAGACCTTTTAAAATTTGTGTTGTAGACTCCTAAAAACACTCTGCTTACTTATAGGTATGTATCATTCTCTGCCATCAGAATACAGAGACGGGGCAATGTGCAGAGAGTAAAGAAAGACCTTAGAACACTCCGTGCTATAAGGAATGTCTCCACAAAGTCCACCACTGACACAGGGCTCAGGGAACGCTGGAGAAGAGGAGACAAAAAGATTTCAAGAGCCAAAGGGGATTGAGGACTCCAAAGAGATGAAGCTTTGTTGTTGTTATTTTGTACTTCTGCTTTCTTATGAGAAGGAGAGAAAGAAAGGGTTTCAGATTGGATGAGGGGAGAAGTTGGGAGAATCTGGGAAACACTGTGGAAGGGGAAACTGGAATCAGAATACACTGTGTGAAAACAATCTATTGTCAATCAAAAAGAAAAGAAAGATCCAGAAGTTTCACCCAACTCATGGAGTGTCTTCTTAGAATGACTTGGGGTTGCTTCAAGGCTGTTTGTAGTCAGCCAGAAGTTGAATCTGATACAGATTTTGAGAACATAATAGTTGCATGGAAATGGGGAAAAATCTCTTTTGGTGAAGGGAAATCAGAGGAGAAAAGAGAAAGAACCATGGGTGTAATTTAAAGCCACTGTTCACTGCAGCCACTTGAGCTTAGCTCTGTGGGGAATCTCAGTGAGCAATGGCTCCCCTATCTAAGGAGTGAGAGCTGGGGTACTCACTCAAGAGCTTCTGTGAATCATTGCTGGAGTTCTGTACCAAAGCATCACACATCTTCCATACAGCTTCTGAGTCTTCACATCAAATGAAGGAATGCTGGGAAATGGCAGTGAGCCAGCACACAGAACCACCAGGACAAGGGGATACAGAACTGGCATTACAGACCAGCTGTTTCATATCTGTGGGACAGACTGTCTTCAGATCCAGAATACTGAAGGCCACCTGCCTTTAGGAAAGCTGTGGGTGCTCACACTAAAGCAAAGACACCATGACTAATTACCTCATATCCCCAGACCTCCACAGGTCATGGTGTATTCTTGTGTGTTGCATGTATCCTGCCATTTGCATTCACTTTTTCATATGTGAGAAAGCAGAGATATAAACAGTAAGATTGGAAAGCATTGCCATGAGTACAGTTTGAAGAGAATACAAGACTGGTAATGAGCTGCAAAGGTTTCATCGGTTTTATTAAAGATGTACATTTATGTTGCTGTTGATTTGTTGTTTGAATGTACTGTGATATCAAAAATATTTATTCCACATTTTCCTAACTTACAAGCCTTCCTAGAGAGTTGAAACTGAAATGGTAACTAGAAATATCTCTTTTAGTTTCCAAAATTGTGAAGTCAATTTAGTAATTATGAGTAATGAATTCCAATTCCTTTCATAAATTTTCTGTTGTTAGAAAAATATAACATGCCCTTATGCATTTAGAATGAAGTAAACATCTTATAATTTGTTTTCCCAAATCTTTTAGATTCTTGGCAGAAAAACTATCCTAGGTTATTCATTCCATCTTAGTTTGGTTTGAGCTACACTGCATTTTGCATTTTTTTTATTTTTATTTTTTGTCTTTGACAGTTTCACACATCTATATAACACTCTCTGTTTACTCTCACCCTTCAATGCCTGCAAACAAATACCTCACATGACAATAAACTGTCATTTGGATCTATATGCTGAGTGTCTGCAAACAATAAAAGCTCAACATTTATTGAAATAATATAAATAGTCACAACTTTTTTCCTCAACTTAGCCTTTCCTAGGCTTTGTATACCTAAGAGGTGACAGGAAGTGACAGTCTGTTCCAGGAAGCCCAGAAATGATCTCCATCGATGTTCTTGGAGACACAGAAATTCAGCAGAGTTGGCAAGGAAGCAAGCTGGCTCTGCCCACACATTCAACATGTTCTCAGCTCTGTGATTATAGTGTTTGATGAGAAGTACCACACTCAAACTGCCTATGCATGTAGATGGACAGACAGACACACACACACACACACACACACACACACACACACACACACACGCACACACACACAAACACACGCACACGCATGCACACACATGCACACGCATGCACACACATGCGTGCAAGTGAATTTAAATGCGGGTATGTTTTTTCACCTAAAGATTGTAAATGTAACTATTAGGGGGAAAGGTGACTATGGTCTGCATATTGTTTTCCCATCAAAATCCATATGTTGGGTCCTAATATGTTGTACTAATAATCAGAGCCTTAGAAGTCCTAGGCATTCATTCTTCCCTGAGGCTTTTGGCAGTGTTACTTGGGGTTTTTGTCATGTGAGCAGCAAGATGACATCCAAAAGGAACAGCTCTCACCAGAGACTTTCAATCTTTCCTTCCCTTGATCTCACACTCACAATATGTCTGTTATATTAAATAGTAGCAGGAATTTTACTTCAGAGGCCAAAATGAGCTAAGACAAGGGTTCTCTACAGGTTTACATAAGCTAAGACTCTCTAGATGAGGTCAGTGTAGCTCCTATTGGTGGTCCTAGTTCCAGTATTAAATATCCTAATTTATTTATAAGCCTATTCCTGTTTATATGGTGCACATGTAGGTTTAGCTGTGCATACACACATGTACCTGTGAGAAAGAAGGCATGGGCCAACTTCAAGTGTGATTCCTTAGGTGTCAGCTACATTATTTTTGAAGTGGTATCTCTCACTGGCCTGAAGTATAGCAGTTGGCTAAACTAGTTGGCTAGCATTTCAACTTTCAAACTCTCCAGGGCTAATATCACAACACAGACCAATATATGGATTCCGGCTATGGAGCTCAGTCATCCTGTTTGGATAACAAATCCTAAAACATCTCTCCTGGTAAGTATTCTTATTGACAGCTGAGTAAAATATACACAGAAGAGGGTTCAGGGAGAGGGAGGCAGACCCTGGAGTCATGTTTTCACAAGGGGAAATAACACCTTGAGTCATCAAAACCTAAAAGAAGAGTCTTGCTTAGAACATCTAAGGAAATGTGACTAGTGATCACCTTGACTGCAGATTATGGAACTATGGAAAATTTAATTGCTGTTGTGTTAAAAATATCCAGCTTGGGGGCATTTGTTACAACAGTTACAGAAAATGAATAGAGGTGTGATTGTCGCTATAAACACTGTCTTCAGTCTTACTAATGACCCTCAAAACATTTCCCATTTTCATGTCACTTGAAAAATTTGAATATTGTGACCATAGTAAGAATGTAGGTTGCTACAGCTTGAGCAAAATGTGGAAACATGACCAGGTTTTCCTGCATCTATTTTCATTGAATTCCTAGCAAGTTGACTGTTTCACTTCTGCATTTATCCAAACAGGGCCTGATCATTTAGGTAAGCAATGACCTTAGAGCAAACCAGACAGATTCTTGCCTTTGTGTTCTTTGTTATTACTGCAGATGGATTGTGTATTTCAACCTGCTTCTAACTATAACAAAAGGCCACAGTGTGTGTGGGCAAACTAAAGATGTTTATTCCATGCACAATGGAGGCTATGAGGTCTAAGATCAGTGCCAGCATGGTATGGAGATCATACTGACATCAAGATATTAAAGTATGAATTTTGAAATCACATACTTAATTCACAACACCAACAAACTGATTTCTGGGATGCAGGTACAACTAGATCAAAGCAGAAAATATCTATTTAGGAGTGATTTTCATCTCCAGGCTTGTATGAGCAATGAATGAATTTCTGCTGTCAGAAATTATACAAATCTAGTAGTGAACTACGCCACACTGAAGAGGACAGTATATAAATCTAGGGTTATAAGTGTTGGTATTTTTCTAAGAATTGTGGTTATAATTTATAGTGCTATCTGATAAATTCCCTGTTATCACTGTATGACTCTATAGACTGAAATTTTTCTACATATTAGAAAATAACAGCGGGCATGCATCATCATATGATTTAGAGCATTAAACTAGTAAATCTTCTCTAAGAGCATATATAATAATCAGCTCATGCTTCCCAGCATAAAGAAATATGATACGCTTACTGGAAATTAGCAATCCTAAGGTCTTCAGCACATCATTTCCTAAATATCCAAAGCCCAGATCCTACTAAATAAATTGTGAGACATTGAGACGAGGAGAAACAAGAATGATGGGCACAAGCCTAGACTGTGCTTGGGCTACAGAATAAATTCAAATAAATTTATAAATAAATAAATACAGAATAAATAAATAAAGTCTGGATATTTTAGTAAGACCCTGTCTCAAAACTAGAAAGTAAAAACAAGATTTGTGAAGTAGCTATTAGTGATAGAAGGTACAATGAAGGCCCTAGGTTCGATACTCAGTGATAACCAAAGGAAACAAACAAAACACGAATGGCAACAGAGACCTCGCAGTATTAGGCTGTGGATATGCTAACTGGCTGACTTAGAGATGGTTTGGCAATCTTGGATTTGACTCAGTTCTGATTAAGTGTCACAGCCATTTAATTCAATAGCCAACAGGGCTCTGGGGCTTGCCAGAAAAGTTGAGCTTTTTCAGGAGCCAAAGAATTAATGCAACAATTACCATTTGTCAAGACATGGTTATGTTTCATAACTAAAAATATATACATTAAAACCAATTCTTAGGACAAAGAAATGCTTTAAATAAAAACAAATTTGGGGTTTTAACCTAGAACTCTAAAATGTCAATATATTATATTGTTATTATATTATATTGTTATTCAAATTGGCCCAATTTTTTAATAATCTCTGTTTTTGGCTATATTTAAGGAAAACATGCCACAACCCTATTTCTAGATCTGTTAATATGTTTCGTTTTATGAAAAATAGAGCTTGAAAATATGATCAAGTGCTCTGAGACATAAGATTGATTTAGATTCCCTGGGTGAGCCCAACACAATCGTGAGTATCTTTGTAATAGAAAGGAAGAAGTTTCTCCAAGAGAGGTAGTTCTCTAAGCTGGTAGATTTGAAGACAGAGGAGGCACCATAAGCCATGTAACATGAACAGGCTCTAGAAGCCCCAGGTAATAGAGACAGTCCAAAACATGCAGAAGCGCAGGCCAGCCAACACCGAATGTCAGCTCTGTGGATCCGAGTTTGAACTACAGCCTTCAGAATTGGGAAGCAGAGAATATGTGTCGCTCTTATCCTCAATGTTTGCAGAGATTTTGTAGAGAAACAGTAGGAAAATGGTAGAGTTGTTTTTTTACTTTTATTATTTTTTTTATTTATATGGTGTTTAATTTAAAGTATTTTTCTACTCTTCACTATCCTCCTCAGGAGTTTATTATGCCAATTTTCTCTGGGCAACTAAGCAGTTTTAAAAGTGTCCTTTCTTTGTTGGATGAGAGTGAAAGCTAATGCTGTCTTTCCCCCACTGCACATTTTTGACACCATGTCAAAAGTTAGCCAGACTTTGCCAGTTCATTTCCAGGCCGTCATTCCTCCATTGTATTTCATTGGCTTATGTATTTGCCTTTACAATACCAAAATCAACCAACCAAACAAACAGACCCAAAATCCACCTGCTTGCCAACCAACAAATGAGCTAATGAAATGAACAAATGGTTCAAAAGACAAAACCCATCCAGGAAGACAAGTTAAAAAAACTACTGTGAGGTATCACTTCACCAGTCAGAATGGCTATCATCCAAAAATCTGACAAACGCCAGTTGTAAGGAAAGCAGAGCCCTTATCCACCACAGTTGGGAATAAAGCAGTATGGCCTTTATGGAAATCACAATGGAGGTACCTCAAAAATTAAAAGAGAATTAAAATGTTTTACAGCTATGCCATTCCTGGACATATACCTACAGGACTTCATATCTGACCACAGAGATACTTTTATACACATGTCCAATTTCCAATAGTACAGAAATGGAGCTAGCCTAGATGTCCATCAACAAGTGAATATATAATGAAAATATCAATATACGTGATGGAATTTTATTCAGCAGTAAAGAAAAATAAATTTAGGAAATTTGCAAAACAAAGGTTGAATCTAGAAAATGTAAAATAAAGTGAGGCGGCCCAAATTTGTAAATATAAAATAAAACAACACAGAAACTCTTTGCTTTCTCTCTTCTACATAGTTCCTACATTGTAATGTATATATGCATGTTTATTAATCATCACAAATATGGATAAAGGCTAAAAACCTTTCTAGAGCATTCAAGGAAAGATTCTAACGAAATGGCTGGAGTGTAGAAAGGCAGACACATGGAGCATGAAGCTGGACAAGAGAAGGCAGGGAAGCTACAGAGGAGAGAAGGGTGTTGAGGCAAGACAGGGGTAAATGGGGAGAGGAATCTATTCTAGCACACATTGTTTGAAAAAGCCATGCTGTTATTCAGTAACTTGTCTGTTACTTAAAAAAGATCTGGCCTAAAAATGTACATACATGTAACATTGTATAGACTGAACAGGTTGTTTTTAAAGGCAATGGTGGGACAATAAGAAAACAGAATCTTTTATGTACAGGTGAAAGAACACTTTATTTCTTTGGTAATTTTAAATTTTTAATAACTTCATTATCTTTTCCTTTCTTCTTCCTAATCCTTCTTATACAGTACCCATTGTTCTCATTAAAACCCATATCTGCTTTTTCTTTAATTGTTGTTTTACACACACACACACACACACACACACACACACACACACACACAAGAGGGGGAGAGAGAGAGAGATTGTTACTTATATGTATGCTTTCAGGATCCTAGAGCCAAAGTAGACCCTCTGCTGTGACAAGGCAAACTATCTCCTTGCTTGTCTCACATGGTTGACACAGACTGACAAGCTTGTCTCAGAAAGTTGACACAGACTGACAAACAAGAAATATAAATGGGATACAGTTTGGCTCCCCTGAGCAGTAAGAGAGTCTGGCCTGCTGCAGAGTCTGGCCTGCTGCTGTGTGACAGTGATTCTCTGAATTGGAGAACAATAGACTATAAAAAAGATAACCTCAAGCTCTTATGTTAATCCCCAAATTTACAGTATGGCCGCACTGCATTGATTGCATCATCTACTTTGCTGTTATCATGATTTTACAATGGTGCTTACCTTTCTTAAGAAATAGATCATACTGACTCACAGATGCATACCCCAGCTCAATGATATTTATAATTATATCCAATAAATAGCTCTTTATATTTCCATGTGAATTTTAAAAAAACATTTTATGTTTCAATAGCACAAATTTCAGCTTCTGTTCTCTGCAATTCCATTTCTAATTGTTCAGAAAAGAACATGGGCTATATTTGATATTTCCTACCTTCCATACCCCATAAGTTATCTATCAGCAACTCATATACATCCAATCTTCAAAAACTATCTATAGGTGATTACCATTCACCATTTTTTTAGTCCTCAATCCAGTCTCAGTTATCATAGTCCAATCTTTATTTCCTCTTTAGACAGATGATTAAACAGAAAGACAGATAGATGATTGTTAGGTAGATAGGTACATAGGTTGATACATACATATATACATACATACATATATATGTACATACATAGATGATAAATACTTGCACACATACATAGATAAATAATAGATATATGATAGATACATACATAAATATATAGCGATAGATACATAGATACAAAGATAGATATTGAATATATCAGTATACATATATAGAGTATAAATACTATGTTTTAATAACACATGTACTTTATATTATATTTCTATATAGTACACTACTCTATTCTATTTTCTCCCAAGAAAATAGTGCTGTATTTCAAAAGCCTAAGTCGAATCTAATCCCACACTTCTTCAAAATCCTGCAAGAATATACAGTAATTCTCAGGATAAAAGCAAAATATCTTAGTTTTACAGTGCTGTAATGTTACACACAAGTTACTTGCCCTTCACTGTCTACCATTTTCATTCCACCATTGGAACAAATCAGCACAAACTTGTTTGCTTAAAGCAAAACTATGTTATTCTCTTCTAGGTCTGGAAGTGAGAAACCTAAACTTGGGTTCACTTTACTGGTTTCATGGAGAATCTATTCCTTTGTGTTTTTAGTTTTATGGTGTTCATCTTTCTTTTTAGCTTTTCCTCCATCCTCACATCTTTGAAGTGTTCATTTCAGTCTCTCTGTCACTATCACATCGATTTCTTTCCTGAGTTTTCTTGCAGTCCCTCTATACAGACACTTTGAGAACAGATAGGATACCCACTGATGATAGTCCAGACTAATCTCTCCATTCCAAGCTAGCTACCTAATGATATATGCTATGTTTTTTCTTAGTCAGATGAATTTTATATTTAGGAGTTTCAGATACTAGAATGACAATATCTTTAGGAATAATTGTTCAGATGTCCATACTTAATGAACATCAGAAACACACAGTGTTCCCTGCTATTCCAAGATATGCCAAGCACACACCCATGTCAGAAGCTTTTGTACTGAGCATTTAATTTTTCCTGCCTTTGATATTGCAATATGGTGTTATTATCTACAATGTTCACATTGAACTATCACACAACTGAGTTATAGAAAATTTTTAAAAATCCTACATTGATATGAGTTAAGCTTATGATTTTGTATAGGGCTGCATTTGTAGTTAATCTGGTGTGCATGTGACCCATGAGCTATGACAACCTTCCTTTGCATTGGCACATGGAATCATTCCTTAATTTATCATGTTCACTCTACTAATCTTTAAAGCATGGACTCTGAATTTCCCTCCTCTGCCTCATACCTTACTTTTTTCACTGGTATTTGCCACCATCTAATATAAAAAAAAAATATGTTGCATTTTTCTTAATTTGTGCCTTTTCTACTTGAATTCAAATTTTGAGATTAAAAGCACCATCAAATATTCTATTCAAGATTTTTATTTCAAGGTTCTTTGACAATGTTTGATGTCCAGAAGCCACAAAGTACATATAAATAAGAGAATGTTAAGTGATCCTGTAGTGTGTGTAATAGAAACAATACATTATCTCTTCTGCTTTGAAAACTGTGTCAGAGAAATACCACCACAAAGTCTTTAGACCTGGATGAATTCTTCAAGATGAGTTAAATTTAAAACAGTATATCAAGAATTCAAAATAAGAATGGATAAAGCAAATGCTATATAAATACAATGCTGAGTTATGCTCAGTCATTAAAAAAAAAAATGAAGTCATGAATTTACCAGAGAATGGCTGAAACTGGAGATCATTGTGTTAGCAGAGACAGGCCTGTTGCAGAAAAGCAAAGAGCACAAGACCCATCACACATGTGGAGCCAAGAAGGACAAAGGAAGATGAATATAAAAAGGGACCAAATATAGGTATGTACCGGGAAGAAGAAAAGACAAAATGAAAATTTTAGATTTGAATAAGATGAAAGTAATCATATGCACATATGGAAACCTTGTATGAAACATTTTATAAAGTAACATACACTAATAAAATGCTGTTAACAAAAATTAAATTATAGCTTTATAGTCATCATCAAATGAAAACAACTGAGTGGCTGGTTAGAATAAGAAATTCATTGTTTATGAATGTAAACCTCTCGAGGTTTTCATTTCTATGCACGAACCTGAATTTCATTTCAGTGCATGAAACTGCCACCACCTTCTTTGATGTACGTTTCAACCTTTATCCCTATCTTATAGCTGCTCCCATAGAAATTTTGCTCTGAGTCTAGAAGTGACCACAAGACTTGTATCGTGAGGACTATGCAAACACTACTTCTCAGTAGTCAAAAATGGCAGCCATAGTTAGCCCCTAAGAGGCTTCCCATCAGTACTGATACTCCCATGAATCTCTCATGAATCTCAGCAATACTGAAGTGAGGGAGCACTTCAGGATCATCTGAAATCCTTGCCTCCTATACCTTGTTCTCAGAAGGTTTTTGTATTAACATTACAGGACTTTTTTCTTCATGTATTGGCTTTTGTTGGTGGAGATTTGGTAATGGAGTTTGGAGAAAGAGGAGTAAGCTTGAGTACTTAAGCCAACAGATCCCTACCTGCAAGACTTTCTCTGAACAGGTTACCCACTTCAGGATGGAGGAGGAATCAAGAGCCTTAAGCAGCATCTATCCTGGTATTTCTATGTTGGGTCTTGTGTGATATATGGGGTTTATCTCACATGAGTCTATGTGGACAGTTCACGTAAATCTTCTCTAAAACACCTTATTTTGAACATCTAAACTCTTTTCTTCTTGCACTCTGACTGAAATAACCAGGGATGGGGAAGAATAGAGTCAGTAAATTTCAATGAAAGTGAAAAATGTACATCATGAAGCTCCTTCCAAACATTTAAGAAATTGGACAAAAAAGTCTTGAAAACAATGTTTTGTTGATACTAAAGAGAGGTTTCAGGCAAGCAATAAATCCCAACAGATATAATTAACTGATAGTATGTAATCTCTTGCAAGTGTTAAGATTGGAACCTCCAGGAAGACTAAATCAAACGTGGATATAATCTGCTTTTAGCAATGGTATTAAGGTGGCTAAGCATGTGCACACATGCCAGATGAGTGATCCAATTAATTATCCCTCTCCCTCATCCTATGCAGGCAAATAATTTTCCCTTGTGCCCTCATTAAAATCCCTATCAATCTCATGCTGTGTCACTTACCTATTGCTGAGCTAATGATAACAACGTAAAACCAGCTTATAAGTGTTTACAGTTCATGTGTAGAAAGCCATCTGTGAACAAACAAATCAAGTGGTTCAGCTAGGGTCGAATTTGTACACACAATGGCTAGCTGGATGTTGAGCGACTCAGCTGTGATCCTCTTTGCTTCCCATCTTCCAGTGAGCTGCCTACAGTAAGTTCTCATGAAGTGGGTGAAATTCAAGAGAAACAGTAGAAACGAAAGGATACTCTTGGATGCTTACTTTAACCTCAGTTACTGAACACTTGTGGTAATTAACATTCAAACCCTTACTTTTTCTCCTGCAACTGCTTCAGTTCCTACAAGAGACTGTTATTTTGGGATGAATTTGGATCTGCTTATCTCCCTTTCTACTCTCTTTGGGAATATAACTTTGTGTTCCTACATATGCTTATACTGTGAATTTCAGCCACATGCCACATTTACCAGTGATCAAACAAATGTGGTCTGTGTGACTGTGGCCTGAAATTCCTGAGATAGTAAGAAAATAAGCCTTTCTCTTTATATTAGTTGATTCTGGTATTTAGGAATAGAGTTGCTAAGTCAACTAACATGGACCAGGACCTGTAAACTTGCACTGCTTTCAACCACACAATTCTCATCAAATCGTTATATAGGTCTTCCTAAGATTAAAGAGATGAAACACAGTCTCTACCTCTGTAGTGAAATGATAAAGCCGAACGACATGACAAAGGAAATGACCATAGAGAGAGAAATGTTCCAGGACCCTCAAATACTTGATGTACCTTGAGTACATTCCTCATACCTAGCTCTCCATCTCTGCACCATTTCCCACTATTCATCTAGGTAAGATCATAAAAATAATTACTCTCATTTTCAGATACTATAGTTGACAACAGGAAGTAAAAATCAAAATGAGGAATATAAAGAAGTAGGAATTTGAATCAAAGAGACTCAGGATTTTAAGAAAAATGAGCATCTGGTTCAGAAAGAACAGATCAGTACATACAAGAATCTCACCATCATGTACGAGTTTTACTCTGTGTTCAGTTTGCCTAGTGCCTTTTGAATCATCTGAGAAAGCCAGAGAGCCAGATGAGGATCACGACAGGTTTTCCTAGTGGCCCTGACCAAGACCAGGCCTTAATTTTGGTTTATTGGATGAGCTGGAGCTGAGCAAACAGTCCTCAGGAAAACCACAACTCAGGGTCCACCAATCAGTAGGCACCCCAAAGCCTTCTGCTAGCACCTCACATTCTTTTGCTGGCTAAGCCGGCACTCCACCCCAGCGTTCTGCTAGTAAAAGATACCGTTCCCCACCCTGCCACAGGAAAGTCCCTAACCACTAGAGCCTCCCATCAATCAGTCCCCAGCCTAATCTTTCCTCCACCAATCAGCCCCAGATTAATCCCTCCTCCCTAGAACTCCCCTAACTCTGGTTAAAAGAAGCTTGTAACCTTCTCTGGGGGTTGCCATTGGCAACCCAAAAAATGTTGGCAGTTGTTTTTTTAATAAATGCTCTTGTTGACTATATATGTGACTGGTGGTCTTATTTTGGCACTTCTTGCAGAACTTAGCATCATCCACATCTTAGTACCATGTCCAGATTCAAGATCATCCCAGACCTCTGTCCAAGCTGAGATATATCAGAGAATATACTTTTCTTAGGTTCAGGCCTTCTAGATTCAGCTCTGGTGAGGAGACATAGACTGAACAGAAAGCAATTTAGGCAGCTGAGGAGAGAGAGGAGGGCAGAGTATTGGGAGTTAAATACAGTCAGATGTGGCGAGAGGTCTGAAACTTGTGCTCACAATACCAAATTTTCTATTGTCATGAAGACTGTTTTTCTTCTTTTGTGACACAAAAATTCCTGTATGAAGTCAGGCATGCTAGGAAGAAATATAAATTTCTGATAAGTCTCGTGGTGATATATTGTGTGCACCCAATATATTGTGTACCCTAATAAAACTTGTCTAGGGTCAGAGAAGAGAACAGCCACTAGATTCGATATAGAGGCAAGACAGTTGTGGCACATGCCTGTAATCCTAGCATTCCAGAGGCAGAGATCCATCTGGATCTCTGTGAGTTCAAGGCAACACAAGGAACAGAGCCGGGTGTGATGACACAAACCTTTAATCCCATCACTTAGATCTCATGTCTTTACTTGAGAAAGACA
The DNA here is from genome assembly GCF_903995425.1 of Onychomys torridus. NCBI lineage: Eukaryota > Metazoa > Chordata > Mammalia > Rodentia > Cricetidae > Onychomys > Onychomys torridus. The sequence continues at coordinate 67,090,329 of NC_050457.1, read as the reverse complement.
CTTGCCTTTAATCCTAGGATGCGATGGCAAGAATCAAAAGGTATATAAGGTATGAGGACCAGGAACTAGAGGCTTTTAAGCTTTTAGCCTTTTAAGCAGTTCAACTGAAACCATCAGGGGTAAAGACTCAGGCTTTTAGTCTGAGGATCCTTGTAAACAGGATCAGCTAAGGAGTTGACTAGGTGAGGTTGGCTGTGGTTTATTCTGACTCTCTGATCTTTCAGGGTTTACCCCAATATCTGGAGCTGGGCTAATAAGAATTTTTAAACTTCATGTTACAAAGTCTTATGCAGTGAGATGCCCTACTTCTACTAAGTCATTAACTGTAGTGATAACAGCCTTAATGACAGCATTCACAGTTCCCCTGTGGTTCACAGTTTTCATAACACTTCCCCATATTTGTTTCTCCTCACTTTTCATGGCTGAAGCTTCTCCAAGGCCTGCATGTGTAAACTGTGGATTCCCAGCGAGTGACATGTTCTAGTCAGAGCTCTTCTATGCCAGCAGACTCAAACCCTTAGAAGTATCTCAGAGGAGAAAGTCCTGGAATTGATTTTAGAGGACTTGAGGCTGGGCTTGAAAATCTCTTTGTGTTTCTAGGGATTACTGTTCTCAAGCATTATTATTCTTCAATGTGTATATTTTACATCACAGATTTTCTTTGATGCTTAGATGTGATTAGACATTTATATACAAATGAATTTGTTAAAATAAATACTTTGGCCCACTGACACCCAAGATTCAAAGGTTAGATGACCAGAAATCAGAAATGGTGTTGTCAATCTATGATCACTACTTCCTATCCCATTTGAAGCACAGGTAGACCCTGAATAGCTAGCTAGCTAAGGAGATTTTCTGTTTGTATCTATGCAATGGGCAAAACAGCAGTCCCCTGGCTTTTAGTGAGCAACTTCAACCATCCAAGAAAAATGATTAACCTGTGTTACACTAAAACACCACTCTTTTTCATATTTATAAAGGGAATAGAGTAAAAATGAATAACTGTGTGTACACTTAACTGTAAACATTAATATAATTCTTCATTTCTTTATTTAGAGCCGGAGACACTGAGGGGGATCCACAAGCATCAGGCTTACCAGGAAGGCTGGCTTTGAGTTCATCAGAGATGAAATGAGGTGAGCCTCCCCTGAGCCACTGCTCTGTGAAAGAGGTTTTCACAATTTCACAAATGTTGCATGAGTTATAAAAGCTGCCTGGGGACGCTGTTCAGGAGGTCAGCTCTTGAGTCACCTGCTTGAATTCATTTTTTTTTCATTCCACCACTTGTATGACTTTGGGTCATTTACCTATTTCTTTTTCATCTCTTATCTATAAATAAAGGTAAGAATGTGACTCATTTTAAAGGGCACTTTGAAGAGTGGATAAAGGGATTTTAGGAAAGCAAGCACTACACAAGTGATAAACAAATGGGAGTTTTTATTGTTATATAGTACAAAATCCATTATTCCAGATCAATGTGGATGTTTCTTACTAGACGTTGATTTGCCTTAGTATTAGAGAACTCAATTAACCAAATCTGCAGTGTTAACGTAATGAATTAAGATCATATTTTTAAACACTAGGCCATACTGGTTTTATCACTATATTCTATCCATCCTTTCCTGGAGTGGGCATGAGGCATCACCAGTCTCCACCTCACTATAGATTCCTCAGAGATCAGGGCTTAATTCCTGAAAGTGAACAGTGCAATTTAGAATTCTGTAATTGAATTTCACTCCATTTGAAAACTGAAAGAAAAAAAACCAAGGGTTCCTTCCTGCCTTTTTCTGAAAAGATTTTTCTAAGATTAACTTCTTCATGTCTTGATTTCAATCATTTCACCACAGAACACCTCCAGGGTAAGAACTGGCTTGCATTTTAACTAGAGGCCTCATAGCCTTCTGTCTGTGGCATTTGAAGAACTCTGACTGTAGCTCTCATAAAGGGCAAGCAAAAGGGGAAATGAAGGGCATTCCTTCCTTTGTCTCTTGTTTGAGCCCTCCAGGATGATAGGGTGAAGAGCTCTCTGATTAATTTTGTGCCTTTAAGATTTTGCAATCCCATGACATACTGGCATTCCTTCCCTTTATGATCTCAGCCTTGCTCTTGCACTTCCTTTATGCAGTACTGCAATGGGAAGCTAACCTTTATGCTTTTATAGACTAATATGGCTCAAAGTCAAAGGGAAGTTGGCAATCAAAGGCGAGGCTGGCATTTGAAAGGAAGATCATACCAATGTGGTCACAGTAGGAGATCTCTGAAGTCTTAAAGTATAGCATCCCAAACCATGTCTCTTTGCATAGCATGTGTTACTAAAATGCTAATGCTGCTAGAGGTCCAATTACACTGCAGTTCTCTGTAGGCTTTGTGTACACAGTCTTTTACCATGTTAACAGACTTGACATTCAGATTGTTGTGCATAGCTCTAGATTTTATGTGAGCTCAACCTTCTTGAGATGATTTGCTGACTGATACATGTTTTTATGTATCCAAACACGGTCACCCATATGCCTGTTTTTGATTAAGAATGGTGGCATCAAGTCTGGGTATGACCCTACGATTCTTTCTCCATGGAGATTAGGCTGCTAATTTTTAACTGGAGCTTACTTGACTTTCAGCTTAGCCATTTCCTCTCTTTTCTGGCCATCTTTCCTTTGCCACCAAAGGTGCATTTGGCACCAAGCTTTCCATACTGCTTCCATTGGGCCTGTGCTATGTATGACTTTAGCACTTGCAAAACTCTTTCTTCAGGAGGGTGATCAGGAGGATTGTGGGTAGAGGAAGGATGGTGGGAGGAAAGCATAGGACACAGCCTGGAAGCTAGAGGGAGCAAGGCAGAATTTTCTTTCATTTTCATTCCGCACAGGAAAGGGTTTTGTTAAAACAAACTTAATAGCACATCAGCTTTGTTCTGCTGGAATTCAACATAATTGTCCTTACCTATGCTCCACTATGAAAGACCGTGAGTGCCCCAAATCTCTAGGAGATGAAGCACACAGTTACAAAGGCACCATGGAGAGCTGAGGTATGCGGGTTACTGTTCTGTTGCCATGCTGCTCTTACCATAATGGGTTTTAGTCCCATGCCCAACATGTGCATAGCCTAATAAAGATGTGATGTCCAGAAGCCTTTGGTATTGAGGGCAGATACTGGGTGCCAGAAGATTAAGGGTTCTTTGGGGAGCTTCAACTTTCAAGTCTTATTAATTTAAATAATCTATGTTATAAAATACTGGTAATTTCTTTCCTGTGTTCTGCGAAAGAAAATAAGTATCCAAAAATGCTTTTACAAGTCTCATTGACTTGTACAAATACAATGTCATAAGAAAATTAGCCATCAACTTCCACAAAGGGGTGACTGGCAGAAATTTTTCTCTGATTATTTGCTATTAGTAATTGTATCATACATTGATTTTTGCTTCAATATTTCTCTAACTGGAAACCAAAAATAGCAATGAGAAACACCTGTTACAATTGTGGGGATGGAGCAGAAGATGATAAGTTTTAACTCTGTCACATTTTGTAAGGATTCTCCTATTGAGGTCTTCAACAGTGCCAGGACTTATGTGTAGAATCACCTCCCACTTAGGTCCCTAGAAAGTCACTCTCACCAAATTTGACCTTGGAAAGCAGTGAGACAGCTGGCCTTAGACAATGCACACATGTTTCTTGGCTTTTAATGGATTCTATCCCCATTGCACCCGAGACGAGAGACTGGTTTAAAGAAAGTGTCTTTGGCCTGCTCTGGGTGGCAAACTGTGTATTTAAATAGAGTTAGATTAAGATCTTTAAGTATGAGCACTCAAAGAGACTAAAATTAAAGCATTAACAAGTGTAGAATAAAGGAATTGACCAATTATTTAATTTTTCCGTGTAGAGAGAGGGGACTTGGTGACGTTTAAACATAAGTTAAAAACAAACCTGATTGACATTGTGGCTTGAAAGCCTCTGCCTCTACATCCCACTTGCCACAAAGGACCATTCTACATGCATTCAAACCATGAGCCTGCAGAATTTAAGAATAATATAATAAAGAAAATTCTACAATATTAATCTAATAATTAGAAGTCTGCCTTTTTGAAAGGTTACAATTGATATTTGCTTGAGAAACATTCAGCGTACCTTTATAAAAGGTGGGACTCCAAGGACCCTTCGGTAGTTTGCAGGATGATTTATAGTAACAGTTCATATTACTCTTGACTGTTCTGAAGACACAGATTTGAAACCATATCCATGGTCTCCCTTTGAAATGTGTATATTTTACATTTCAAAAGATATTCATTTGTATTTAGTGATTAATTATTCAGTTGTTTATGCTTAGCACTGTTATTTTTGGAGTGTGACAAGACATCACATTGCATATTACCATTAATAAGAAAATCAAATGCACTTCTACTTCTTTAAACTTTGTAAAACCTGTTTTCTGGCAAAAAAAAAAAAAATAGTAATTTTTTTCTCTTACATTCACATAGTTCTGAAATTTAAATCAAATTGTTTTCCATGTTAAAAAGTTATCATTTAGCTGGTGCTATTACTCTTCCCTTTCCATTTTTTCCTCTTCCACCTTCTCCTACTTTATCTTCTCTTCCTCCTCTCCCTCCTCCTTCACCATTTCCTCCTGTCTTCTCTTCCTGCTCTTCATCCTTTTTCTCCTCCTTTCATTCCTCTTTGCTCTCTTCTTCTTTATCTCTTCTTTTTTCTTCCTCTACTTTCCACTATATCCTCATGTGACATTTCAACATTTTGGAATAAAGAAATAGAAACTACCAGTTCTCATAAGACACATGAAAATATTGCATTTACTACATTACTAAGAAAAGATCTTATCAGTATAAAGTAGTGATGAAGCAAACAAGAGATATTATCACCCAGAATAGTCATTGTGTTGAAGTAACAACCGTGCCCTAAATTTCAGTGGTCCAGTACTGTGAATAAGGCTCTTTTCTTCCTTTTCATGATCCTATGACTCACTAGAGAAGCTCTTCATCTTCATACCCCAGAACCTAAGCTGATGAATTCTTAGAGGTATGTTACAGTGTATAGAGAATCTAAGATCTTGTTGGACCCTTGATTAAAAATGAACCATGCAGTCTAGAAATGCAACACAGTATTTCCAGTCTCGGCTCATTGATCAGAAATGAGTCTGTGGCTCTATTAGCAACAAGAAATTGGAGATGGGAGAGAGAGAAGGAGGAAAGGAGGGAAGGGAGGGAAGGAAGGAAGGAAAGAAGTGAGGAACAGAAGGAGGGATGGAGGTTAGGAGGAGGTCAATTGTTAACTCCAACACTCCCCTTTAAAACCTGTGGATCAGGAATAAGATACCTTCAATAAAAGCTTCTATTTGGGTAGTGTTAAGGAAGAACATTGGAAACTACACAGTTGAGTTCCTGTAGTGCCTTAGAGCAATCCACTGGTCATTGTTTGTTTTGATGCTCTGTTTCTGATCTCCAGAAGTCTTAGCCATTTTCAAGTAGGTCACCTGGGAAGACTATATTGAGAGTGCTCCTTCTCTGTTGATTTGATATCTGAGAAACAGGTCCCAAGAGAGAATTAAATATGCAATCAATGTTTTAAAAATGCTTCCTGTGAGAAGAAAGGAGAGAAGTTCCATAGGAAACCATAGAGCATTCAGAACGCAGTTGGAGGTCTGGCCATAACAGGGAGAGAAAGGAAGGAGGTGAGAACAGACAGAGAAGCATTGAAGCATCTAAACATTCAGGGCAACTGTAAGACATTTTGGTAAGGACATCTGTGTGTTCTTGAGCCAAAGTTGAGTCAGAGTTTCTCACTAGGAGGAGGTGGGCCTTATTAGTCATAACTGCCCAGTTGCTACCTGGGCAAAGCCATCTAAGAGTGTGGGCACAGTACACAGAAGACATCAGCTGAGCTGAAACACGCATTCCTCGTGCTCTGTTCTTGATGATCTGAATAGCATATCTTTAAGTCACCGCAGCCATTTTTGGACTGGGGATATTGCTTACAATGTAAAAGTGACTCTTCACCTTTGCTTAATGTTTAAAGCATTCAGACTTAAACCAGTGTCTCACTTTTACTGAAAATATTGTTTTCTTAAAAACTTAACCTCATCTGTATTATTCCAATCAGTAGTCTATTTTGAGATTCTTAACCACTGTTTTTATCAAAAGACTTTTAACTCCCTTTCCCTGAACATAATTTCTGATAACACTCTAGTCTTTTTCTCCCCTGTTATCTTGCCCAACTGAAGGGACTAAAACTGCTTGAACTAAACTATCCAAAGAATGAATATTAGAGTTGAAAGCTTTTCTGTTAATTTTATGGTTGTTTCTAGGCAGAAGTTTAATCTGATTTTGCTGTTCTAGTAACTCACTTGTTTACAATTAGGGATGGAAAGGAGTTGGTTCTTTCAAACCTATCACTACCTGACTAACTACAGTATCTGTTTTCTTTATTCCTGATTGCACATATAAGAGAATTCTGTTTGTTTGCTTGTAGTGAATTTGCAAATAGAGTGGAGAACATAACTAATAGCATTTTGTTCACCAAACACTCCCACTGAATCTACCCATTCATTTCTTACTAAGGTGACCTATAGGTTTATTATGGTAATGGTTTTACCTAATAATTTGCTACTGTATCATGAAGAATTTTGTTTCTGAATTATCATGTATTATTAGTTTAACAAGTTCTGCAGAGTTATACAGTGTTTGTTGGCCACAACAATCATCCAGGACATAGAAAACTCACTCCTGGTATAACCATGAAAAAGGCCAAAATGGGAAATATTTAGCACATACCAGGACTTCTGGAAGTGTAAGTGTTGCGTGCATTAAGTCTTACACAGTTATCCACTGAGATTTCCTCCACCATTAAGAAGTATGATTTAATTGTCTGAGCAGAACTACACCATATTTCTATGATGCACTGAGATCACTGGTTAGTGGCATGACATTATGTCCCCTGAGAGATGACTTTTAGACACTTGCATTCTAAGGAGTGTGGGCAGTACCACAGGCTCTCCTTCAGTGCCTTCCTTAGCCTAATTGTCATGTGAAGACACAGCATGACAGACAGGGAAGAAAGTCCTTTTTGTCACACTGCAAATACGAGTTGTGTTGATCATTGTTCACCAAAGTGTCCTCTGCTGATCTATTACTGTGTTAGAGGAACTCTGTGGCCAATTTATCTAGTCTACCTTAAAACACAAGGAAGAAAACGTCTAACAGTAACTTCATCTTACTGTGTGACACACTGAAAAAGAAATTTCTGCCTTTTCTCTATACCTACTGGTAAGGGATACCTTGACTACATAGCCTGATGCATAGGATTAGCAAAAGCCTGACATTTATTAGTATAAAATATAGGTGAGCAATTATTGAGGACATCTAGGTTTTATGTGAAATAGTTATTAATAATTCCCCATTTGCTTTCGACACATTGAGGCATTAACAGACAATTTTGTCGTCCCTTCAGACAAAGACCCTAAGGACACATGGCATCTTTATCACCTCCTGATTCTTCTGAGTCAGCCAACTCTCTGAAAAAGATATTTTGAGCTTCTGCGCTAATACTATAATTTCTTTTGAGTAGGTAATCTCTATTTGGAGAAGCCTAAGTCATGGTTGCAACCCCCTTCTCTGGGAGTATGTGTGTATGATCGTAGCATCTAGATTTTTGACCAAATTCTCATCTAGATGTTATAAAAGTGTTTTGCAGATGTAATTAATTTATATGATGTGACTAAGTAAAGGAATTCTCCCACTATAACGTGAGTAGATAATATAATCAGTTAAAGGTCCTAGGTAAAATGTCTCAAATTGCCAAGGAAAGGCATGCTGCTTTCAAGATTGCAAGATAAAAGTTTGCCTGAATGTGTAGTCTGACTGCCTGTCCTGTGAATTTTAGACTTGCTAGTTCCTCACAGTCAAAATCATACATGGCAACTTGCCAAAACCTAAGCCTCCTTCCAGTACATGTAGGCATAGATACAGATAAATATAGCCTCAAATAAATGTGAATCATTGGTCAGTTTTTCTGGTGAATCATGACTCACTTGACCTGGTATCATGATATTTTCCATCTTACCTTGGATTTAATTATAAAACAAGGTTAAAATCTTTGTATACTTTCAGTAATTAGGGTTAGATAAAGGCTTCAAGCCTTCTTTTCTACTGGCTATAACATCACAAGATGATGCACTATAATAAAATATGATTCGGGAAAACATTTTTTCAGCAAGAAGGTACAAAATTAGTATTCAGATCTGCTCTTTGAAAATTTGCCAAAAACTACAGTGCTGAGATGAAGGGCTTATTTTAAGGTGGATGAAACAACATTGATAATAATAGGATCATTCAGCTTCCCATCAGGTTGGGTAACAGTTTCAAAAAACAGAAGCCTCTGGATTGTGATTTGTGAGTTCTCACTGGCTTCACAGAATAGATGAAGTTGACTATACTCTTTTCAGACTTCATACTTGGACTCCACTCAATTTAGGCGCAACAATCTACATTGATAAATTTCTTTAACCATCTTGAAAATTCAACTTCTAAGGTTGAGGTATGGATTCCAGCCTGAGTTGTATCTAGTAATAGCTATCCTCAGAGTATAATTATAGACTTAAATCCTTCTTATTACAACAAAATAGTTAACTTATACAAGAATTTTAATAGTTACATAAATCATTGAGTCTAGATAATCATTCAAATTACAAGGTCAATAATAGACTAAAAATTCAGTAAGTTGCAAAGGCAAAATATACTTAACATAAAATCATATTATATTAATTAAGCCAGTAGAAGAAAAATAAATTACAATAATACAAATAGTAAAGGAAAATTATTGCAACAAAAATCTCATTCCTATTTCTGTCTTAAATAGCAAGGGAAATTTTTAGATTCCCACCAAACTTAAAAAGACTGCAGAGAAAATTTCCATTTATGCCTAATCCCATGCAATATCCCACACCACAATGGGAACATCCATAACAATAAATAACCCTGCATTGAGACATCTGTCATGCCTTTTGTAGTTTACTTTAGGGCTCATTCTCAATATACTTTCTATGATTTTGGATAAACTTATAGTGACATGTATCCTCAATTACAATGTTTTACATTTTATCTTTTATAGATCTTCCCTTTGTCCTCTTTGATAGTTTGATGCAATTGACCCCCATAATCTCATAGGGAGTGGCATTATTAGGAGATGTGGTGTTTTTAGAGTGGGTATGAACTTGTTGGAGGAAGTGTGTCACTGTAGCGGTGGGCTTTGAGCTTTCCTTTGTTTGGTATGCTACCCAGTGTCTCAGTTGACTTCTTGTTGCCAGCAAGATGTAGAACTTTCAGCTACCTCTCCAGTAACACATCTGCCTACATGCCACCATGCTCCCTGCCATGATGATAATGAACTGAACCTCTGAAACTGTAACCAAGTCACTCCAATTAAATGTTTTACTTTATAAGACTTGCTATAGTCATGGTGCCTCTTCACAGCAATAAAGCCCTAATTAAAGCATCCTACTTTATTATTAACCTTGATAACCAAGAATCCTATCACTGTCCTACAGTTTTCTCCTTCTTAGAATGTCATACAGTGGGAACCTCACAGAGCTTTACCATGTTGAGATCCTTTCCTATAGTATTATACATTCAATTTCCTTCTATGTTTTTCTAGTAGTGCATTTCTTTGTAAGGCAGAGTAATTTTCTGTAGTCTGGATATCCCAGTCTATTTTTTAATGTAGTTAATGTAAATGGGGCTATTTATACAGTACATTTAACCTTTTAAGAACACAGGATCAGGAGAAGCAATTGCTTTGTACCATCAAAAATTAAATAAAGCATTAAAGACCCTAAAATCTTAATTACTACTTGCATACTTTGGACTGCAAGCTTTCCCAGTGACATAAATCAAATAACATACATTCACATGTTGTGTATGTTATATAAGATAGTTGATACACCAAGACAACAGGTCAGAGCACTTTTAACAGATATATAATTTTCGGTCAGACCAGCTATTCATATGGAGATGATGATCTCATAGGGTGTTCTAAGAAGATACTTGCAACACTTGATCTGAGTGTAAAAGCAAAAAGAGACACAGATGAAGCTGGGGAGAGTGTGTACTGTAGTTTATCTGTGAAGGTATCATTTAATACTAAACCTTTACAATCATTTCCTCTACCATTTGTATCTCTGTCTATAAATTTTGATAAATTTTATATTATGTGCCTTATAATGCTAGATTTTTATGACATATGATGGTATTTTACATACATTTTCATGTATGTCTATATATAAGATATATAGTATTTCTAACTTTATTTAGATTACTGAGCTTTATAGCCAAATGAAAGTTTTCTCCAAGTATCACAGTATGAACAAAATCTTTTGCATATGAGTAAACCTGGATGGTTCAAAGTTGTCATGATCAAACTATCAACTGAAATGATTTTTAATAAGTCAGAACATGTTCGTTGGCATTGGACCATAAAGTAAAATTGCAGCTGGAAAGATCTAAAATTCCCAAACAAAATGAGAATGAAACATGGGACTAATGATAAGTACATGCTTGGTGCTGAAGTGGTGGTCCTCCAGAGGACCACAGACCACCATGAAACTAGAGGAATGGACCAGGATTCTCTTTCTTCAAGAAAACCCCTTGCTTTCATGAATGACATTCTTAGTCACCTGCTGCTGAAATGTTTCTAGTGTACCCTCCCCTTGAATGCTGACTTATTTAGTAGCTTCATCCAGCTCTCAAGGTATGTGGACTCCACATGCATGAATTCTACAAATCACACAACAAACACAGTTCATAAAATGTGTCTGCACTAAATACACACAGACTTTGCCTTGGCAGTATTTGCTATTTAATGTTGTGTGACAACTATTTTTTACATTTATGTTGCATTAGGTGTTCTAAGTCACTTAGAATAGGGTAAAGTATACAGACCACAGAAGGGTGTATATAGATATATGAAAATACTATTCTATGTTATCACATAAAAACATGTTTGTCTGTTTCTTGTCAATGAGACAAGCACCTCAGAGAATCAATTTAAAAGGTGGAAAGAATTGTTTTGGTTCATGCTTTCAGATGTTTCAGTTAGTGGTTGGCTGGCTTCATTGCTTTGGGAATGAAAGTAGAATATTAGGGAATAAGTGGTTGATGAGTCTATGCTCTTGTCACAGCCAGAAAACAGAAGGGGCCCAAAGGTTGAATTCAGGACTCAGGACTTCCTGCAGTGGTAAAAGCCCTACCTGTGAGTTGTATCCATGACTCATGGCTCTGTTCCAAATTTTTTCATTCAGTTTTATCAGGAACAATTTTTTTAAAGTTTCACACACACACACACACACACACACACACACACACACACACACACACGTCAATATATATTTAAATTATATATAAAGTGTTTTTTTTGTTGTTGTTGTTTTTGTGTGTGTGTACCATTTTTATAGCTTTTTTTTTTTTTGAGACAGGGTTTCTCTGTGTAGCTTTGCTCTTTTTCTGGAACTCACTCTGTAGCCCAGGCTGGCCTCAAACTCACAGAAATCACCCTGCCTCTGCTGCCCGAGTGCTGGGATTAAAGGTATGCACCACCACCACCCAGCGCATTTTTATAGCTTATCTGTTATTTTTTCTAAAAAAAGAGTAAACAATTCCGCAAATAACCATTCTATGCCATATCTTCTCTTCTTTAAGAATTTTAACTTTACATATTTTGAAACTTTTAGACTTTCTATTTTGTCACCCTGTATAATAGTAGTATCTTTTCTGAGTATTTTGGTGTATGTTTTCATAAAGGTAAGTGTATCCATATCTGTTTGTGTATTCACAATTTTGGTAGATTCTGTGCTGATTCCTAAAAATCTTCATTTTTTAATAATAGATTTTTGCTCAGCTTAGAGTATATCAACTTAGCAAATTTATATTAAGAGAATATATTTTCCAATTGTGGTATTGCTTATTGATCTATGTTCACTCACCTCTATGTAGAATAACTGAGGGCTTTTGTCATTTGATACAAGTGAGCACACAGTTTTATCATGAAGTGAGTGAGCAGCTCATATTAAATATGTGGCCTTTTTATTAAGTCTCTCCCACACAGTTTAACCTTGAGGTGCTTCCTTTTTATTTCCTGAAGAAACCAACCCTCTGATCTCAAGGGGACTCTCACTCTTAAGTTGCCAAGAAGGTGACACTTGGTACTGCCATGGCCTGCAGGATTCCAGCTCCCCTAGCTCCAGAACAGCAGCTTTATATAGCTTCTGTTAAAGAGCAATGGTGCAGATGTGTGTCTCCTCCAGTGTCCTCTTTTCATCTTTAATCATCATCATTGTACACTTGAGGAGGGAGATAAGATATTGAGTTCTTTTTCCAATGATGTTGAACACAGTAACACTTCCTTGTCTGGGTATATGCAAACAAATCTGCTTTGCTTTTTCTGATTATTATGTATTTTCAGACTTGATAGCATACATCTGTCAAGAGAGGAAATAGAGTGGATTTAAAATCTTAATCCCAAGGGAAAATAAGTTGTAGATGTTTCATTTATACACATCCTGGAGAGTGTTCTAATACATATTCATTGGGCTATTTCTGTCTAGAAAGAAGTGTGAACATTCTCAGTAGATGAGAAGATCAAGCTAGTGGAGGTGAGATATTAAGCTGTGGAACCCAGCTTGTTCTTACTTCATTAAGTTGAAATATTTCAACATAATTAGTAATTGTCACTTCTGTGTGTAGTATAAATTAACAGTTATTTTCCAGGCTGCAAAGGTAATTTTAGGTACTGCTTGATGCTTCGTTTGCAAATCCCTGAGCTGAGTTTTGTGTTTGGAATCCTTTCTTTGACTCCAATGTGTAGATTTTGCCTTAATTTTTCATCAGCTTGGAAAATTTACGTAAAATAACTATATGAGAAAATAAGCACTGAGAAGAACATGAGGAAGAAAGCAGATTTCTCTCTAACTTTATCATTTCTTTTTATAAGTATGAATGGGGGCGTGGGTGTACTATGTCTATGAGTGTATGTGTGTATATGAAGGCCCCCTGTACATATGTGAAGTCATAATACAACTCTTCAGCGTTAGTAATCTCTTCCACTGTGTGGGTCTTAGGTATATAACTCAGGTCTTGAGCCTTGATGACAGGTAAACTTAATCATCCCTCCAGCTTCTCCCTTTCCTTTTAAAAAGAGATGACTCAGGCAATACTGCCAAGTTTTCATATGGGTAGTTCTATTTATTGTCCAGGCAGCATGGTCTATACAATTTGTTTCAATAGATTTCTGCCCTTAGGTTTATAAGTTAATGTTCAGTTACTCAGGTTTAAATTCCAAGAGATGTATTAGTTCATTTTGTACTGCTAGTAGGGTATCACAGACTGATTGCTTATGGTTCTGTAGACTGAGAACTCTCGTAGCGGTGTATGGGTAAATTCAGTGCCTAGTGAGTGTTACTCTTAAGATTGTATCTTTCACAATGTACCCTTGAAAGGTAAAATGTGTTCTGACATGAAGAAAGAAGGATACATCCAGGGATATAGTTTCATGTGTTAAACATTTTAGTAAGGCACATAATACCCAGACTCAGTCCCTTCCCACAGGTAAGGCTTTTCAATGTTATATGTAGATTTAATGTAATTCAACACGAATGGGGAAGAGGGTAAAGAAAATATGTAGGACCTAGAACTAGTATATTTGAATGGCTAATAGTATTACTTTTACAATGTTCAAATACTTAGAATCTATACATGGATCAAAAACAAGTTATTATTTGTTAAGTGAATCATTAAACTTAAACCAAAGTAGATATTGGTAGTATGTAAAGTAGTGAATTACCCTTTTCATATCAACCAACATACTGGAATTTTATGCAAGATTTTATGCATGAATTTTGTAATCTTTTAGCCACTGGCCACCAATCCTATAGGTTGGTAAGCCATGTGGTCAATATTATGCCCGTGTCTTATTGGTCTTGTAAATACAAAAAATCACTGTGATGATATTGTGTTTCCCAATATATTGTGTACCCTAATAAACTTATCTGGGGTCAGAGAACAGAACAGCCACCAGATAGACATAGAAGTCAGAAAGTGGTGGCACACACACCTTTAATCCTATCACTTGGGAGGCAGAGATCCATCTGTGACTTCAAGGCCACACTGGAAACAGAACCAGTTTTGGTGGCGTATGCCTTTAATCCCAAGACTTGAAATCTCATGTCTTGTTTGGGAAAGACACATACCTTTAATCCCAGGAAGTGATGGCAGGAAGCAGAAAAGTATATAAGGCGTGAGGACGAGGAACTAGAGGCTTTTGAGCTTTTAGGATTTTATCAGCAGTTCAGCTGAGATCAATTCAGTTCAGGATGAAGACTCAGAGGCTCCCAGTTTGAGTAAACAGGATCAGCTGCAAAGTTGGCAAGGTGAAGTGGCTGTGGCTTATTCTGTTTCTCTGATCTTTCAGAAATCACCCCAATATTTGGCTCCAGGTTTTTCTATTAATAAGACTGTTTAGCAATTAGTCTTACAAATCACCCTAGAAGTTAAATAGGCAGGGATACCTCTACTCAGAAATATTTCAATACAGTAAAGGCCAAAATGAAAATATAAAACATATTCTGCTGAGACCAAAAGTGGTAGAAACTTTGAACACTGGATTAAGCTAGTAGAGACTTGACTTCAGGCCCTGTGGTCAGTCCTTCAGCAGCACTTGTCACAGCTGGTTACACAAGTCTGTAAGAACTGCCTTACTTGACTCATGCTCCCCATCAATGAAGGCAGTGTCCTCTTGAGGTCACAGGTTTATGACCTAAGTTATCTAAGTTATATCATCCTTCCTAAATTCAGTTTTTTTGAAAGACTTAGCCCTGCATGTGATTGCTTTTGGAGACAGACAAGGATTCTACTAAAGTTAAATGGAGTCATAAAGATGGGGTCTCAATCCAGTGAGAGCTATGTTTTCATAAGAAAAGAAGTATCAGAGATTCAGCTCCCAGAAGAAAGGACATGTGAGGATGTGGCAGGATGACAAGTCCCAGAGAGAATCCCCATGGGAAACCAACCTGTAAAGACCTGTTCTGTGGGATGGTCTTTCTGTACAGTGTGAGTATATATTGCTACCATTGATGAATAAAGAAGCTGCTATGGCAGAGTAGAACCAGGGGAGGATCCAAGCAAAGATACAAGGAACAGGAAAGCAGAGTCCAGGAGCCGCTGTGAGCCCCGACTTGGAGAAGCAAGATGTGAGAGAACATGTAATGCCATGTAGCCACATGGCAAAACATAGATTAATAGTAATGGGTTGAGTTAAATTGTAATAGCTGCTTAGTAATGCACCTAAGATAGATTATACAGTGATGGGTGATGTTGTTCTATATGCTATGAATATGTGTTGCTCTGATTGGTTGATAAACAAAGCAGTTAGCCAATGGTGAGGCAGAATAAGGTTAGGCAGGACATTCCAGCTAGAGAGAGGAAGGCTGAATCGGGAGTCACTTGCTAACAGAGGAAGCAAGATGTGAAGGCAGAACTGAGAAAAGGTACCAAGCTACGTGGCTAAACATAGATACAAATTATGGGTTAATTTAAGTGTAAGAGCTAGTCAGTAATAAGCCTGAGCTAATGGCCAAGCAGTTATAATTAATATAAACCTCTGTGTTTACTTGGGGGATGTGAGTGGGAGAGATTTGCCCTGACAGACAGCCAGTCAGGACACAGGAAAACTTCCAACTACATTATACAGTTTGTAATTAATATTAAGCCTCTGGGACTAGGGGTGGGAGAAATTCATCCAGATTGCAGGACCAGATTGCCAGGCAGAAACTTCTGTCTACTGACCTGGGTCTGTAGGTTCCACTTCAGAGATATGAGTCAAATAAGCTTTGGCTGTTGATGCCTCGGTTTATGAGGTTTTCCTATGGAAGCTGGAACAGACTGATCTACAGAGAGAGCCCCAATGTATCAGACCAGCTGAGAGCAATAGAGGAAGACGCCTGGTGTTCTATTCTGGCATCAACATGCATGAATACTACACACTGGCTCATGCATTTGCACACTCACATGATTGCTCAAGACCACACACACACACATACACACACACACACACACACACACCACATACCACACACACACACATATATACATACACCACATACACATACATATACACACATTTTACACACACACACACACACACACACACACACGAACACGATAAACTCAGACCTCTGGCCTGTGTCTATTGTCATCTGCTTTGGTCACTGAACAAAGTCTTCTGTTACAAATAACATTATTTAACTGATAATAGTAAAATCTATAGCTTTGGCATTGAACTCTTGCTGAAATATAGAAGTTATAAAACCAAGTTCCTGTTTATCATCTTCATTCAGTATTAACCAGGCACCTGAAATACAGTACATTATAGAAACTCTGCATTTTCTTTAAGGCATGCCATCGAATTTTTTCCATCTCAGGGAGTGGCAACTATGGTTCTTGATCATGCACCAAGGTATCTTCTGTTCATTTTCATGTTCCTTATTCCTTCAAAGCCCTAATCCAGGTAAGCAGCAAATCTTTCCAGTGACATTTTCAAAACTATTTCTTAAATCTCACCCAAGGCTAGGAGGTAAGAGGTTTGATTATAATGCTGTATTTTGGATCTGAAAAATCCTATATGTCCTATATATTAAGGAGATCATTGCCAGCCTATGCAAACATCTGGGGGAATCCTTTAGAGGTGAGGTCTGCTAGGAGGAAATTGGCATCAGAGGCATGCCCTTGCATAGGACATGAGGGTTTTATTTTTGCTTTCCCTATAACCTTGAGTAAAAACAGGCCTCCTCTCCCATTTGTCAAAAAGTATTTTCCTCATCAGGTGGAAACAACAAGGCCTAGTGATAGGAACCTCTGTGACAATGCATCAAAGTGAAACTTTCTTCTTTTTAGGTTAATTATCTAGGAGACTTTGTTATAATAATGGAAACAACACATTCCGGTTTTGGGGCTTTTTCATTGTTTGGATTTGCATAAATGTATTAACCACTCTATTCCTTTTTATATAACATAGACACAAGATATCTACATTGCAGAGTTCTTACAACATGCACAGTGCACGGTAGGTAGTGACCACTTAGCAACTGGAAAGCATCATCGTAAGTACACATTATTTAAGAAATTCTCCTGGGGAAGAAAGGATATCAGGTTCACCACTCGATCTCCTCTTTCCTCACGTTTCCCACAGGAAATCTTGGTCAGCAGGTATACACACTCAAAACTGAAATTACTGGATGAATTGGTTTCATACTATGTTGCTGCTCTCAACTCTGAATCTCTGGTGTTGGTGCATGCCTCATTTTAACCATGTCAAAGCAACAGCTGAGTGTAACTATATGTGTAGCAGCAGACATGAATCATGAATAGAACTACACAACTTGTATGCTGTCAAACCAAATATGCAGGACACAAAACAGACACCCCTGCCTGCATCTCGTCTTTGTATTGTGTTGTCTTCCTCTTAGGAACAAGGTGTTAAATCAGACAGATAGTTTCCAATAGCCTCTCACAATGGGCTATAAATTCAGGTAATCATCATTCTTTTTCTTTTCCTCTGTTATCCAAACATTATACTTAGACCTTTGAACTCATCAAGAGCCTTGTAATTAGGAATTATTTATGGATACCAAGGTGTATGAAGTTCATGACATTCAACCCAAGGACACCCGTTCTCACTGTGAAGTTGTATAAACATAAACATATGTTAAAATGAATATTTGAATGACTGATGCAGTCTTACCATGTTCTTATGCAGGAAGCCACAGCTGCTAGAACATCATGAATGCCATACCCCTGTCTTGTCCAGTAGCCACTATTTTTGCAGCAGTCTTCCACGAGCTCTGTCTCCTATAATCATTCCCCTTCCTCTTCTGCAATGCCCATAGTCTTTTGGGCAGGACGTGGTATGTATGTCCATCTGGTGCTGAAAACTGCACCGCACAGTTGCTTCATTTCTGCACTGTGACTAGTAGTGAGACTATGTGATAAACACTGTAAGAAGAAGCTGCTCTGAGGCGGGGTGAAAACTTCACTAATCTGTTTATACAAAGATAAGTGGTAAGCGTTTAGAACTCACCTCTAGCTGAGAACTACTGGAAGTTAATGGCTGCTAGAGGAAGGAGAGTTAATTTTCTTCAAGAGTGTGGCATCCTATAGGTGATAGGTGACCATGTTCCTATACCCAAGCAAATACTGCCAGGTCTAATTGGACTCACTGGCTTATAAAGAAAAAAGAATAGGAAATGAAATTGTAAAGAAGAAAAAGGATGTCTGGGAGAAAGTAGGCATTAATATGACCAAAATGCTTTGGGTACACATCTAAAGTGTTCAGTGATAAGTAAATAATAGAAATTTACTTAACAATGAAATTATAATGCCCGACAAAATGTCAGCTACCACTATCTTCCAAGGGGTCACTCTAATTTACTGATAGTCTTGTCTGTGGTGTGCTCCAAAGCAGAATCTACCTACTGCATCCTTTGGTGCCACATTAATCAGCTCTGTACCTTTCCTGGCCCTTTCCTCCACTGAAGGACATAAGACACTTAACACAATCCCCTGACTGAGATGAGGACATTGCTGTGTCAGGAGTTTCTTGCCAACTCTCACTTTCTATCCAAGAGTAAAGCAGGTATGATAATGTTCACAGTGATTTGTAAAGACAGTACTGACATGTCTACAAAAGTGGAATCACTCTGGGTTGCTGGTTTAATGTGACAGATAGGAGGTTTCTGCCACCAGATAGCCTATCTGTCCTGAGTAGTGAGCAGACTGAGGAGTAGGCAGAAGCTCCTCCGTGTGGCTGAACACCACCGTTGACCTTTCCTCACATAGCAGGGATGAGACTGACAGAACTTTAAGAGAGTCTTTAGATAATGTCTTCAGAGTGTCAATGTCTTCAGAGTGTGCCTGACACTACAGCCCTGTAGCTCTTGCTAGTGAGTGGGGTTTCCTGGTGTTGAGTACTTTTGTGACATGAATGAACTCAGGTAGAGAAGAAAGCTTCATCAGGGTCAGAAGATTTCCTAAGAAGGGGATATTAGAAAAAAACACACACACACAGACACATACACACACACAAGCATGCATGTGCACCCACACCATGATTCAAATGAGAATGAATTCCATAGACTCATGACTTTGAATATTTGGTCCCAGGTTGGTAGAACTGTTTGGGAAGGTTTAGGAGTTGTGGCCTTTCTGGAGAAGATGTGTGACAGGTGGGCGTGGGGATCTTTGAGTATTGCAAAGACTCATGTGATCCCCAGTGTACTCTCACTCTCTAACCCCTGGCTGTAGAGCAAGATGTGAGTTCTCAGCTGTTCCTTCACTCCTCAGTCCACCATCATGGACTCTAATATTCTGAAACCATAATCCAAACTAAATGCCCCCCTTTTTTTTTATATTTTCAGAGCTGAGGACCAAACCCAGGACCTTGTGCTTGGTAAGCAAGCACTCTACCATTGAGCTAAATGCCCAACCCCTTTAAATGCCCTTTTTTATAAGTTACTTTGGTTGTGATGTTTTATCAGAGCCATAGAAAAAAATAATACACATACAATAAATCTTTGGCTTTAGCAATATACTTTTAAAATACCATAGTGTAATTATGATATATGGTAATTCTTGAGTTCATTGTGACAGATGATACTTTGCCTATTTTTTATTTACTCTCCCTAGTGCGCTGTAAGTCTCTTAATTGTTACCTTTATCTTAAATGTTTCAGTGCAGGCCTTCGCAGCGCATGCTGGAGTCTAAGGCAGACTTGCTGAGCTACTTGCTACAGGTGCTCAATCATGGTGCATCCTGCAATGGTCTTTGGAGTTGTGCACAGCAGACATCACTCTGTTTTCCTGCTTGTCTGTTTCTCATTTCCCTGCCTTGAACTATGATTGTCACTAAGAATTGTGTATTTAAATCCTATGATTATGGAAGTCCAGGAATAATTTGACATCTAGCCATTTTGGATAAGTTCCTATGGACTGGAAAAGTTCTCTCATTTCAAAATTTTGTTTTATGTCTTATATTACTTCAAATAATAATCTTCTCAAAGCCTATTCTATTACTTGAGGTTTTGGTAATGTATTTAAGTTCTTTGAAAGCACTGCACAATCCTACATGATTTTACCCAAGTCCTCCAACAAATCAACTTTGGGTGATATATATTTCAAGTTCAAAGATAAGAGTAACCATGTAATTTTGATACCATTTAACCCAAATTGCCAATAATCCAAATCACAGACTGATTATTTATGCTAGTACTGTTTAAATAACTCTGCATTTTAGTATGTATTAGAAACTTATCTATTTCTAGCTACTGAAATAATATTCTTAATAGGGTTCAACTAACTTTCAACTGTAGGAACACAGAATACATTAATATGAAGCTTTATTAGTCTACGTATTTGTGATGAACAGTTACGAGTACTGAAGTAAACATAACTTGAGAATCTGAATGCAGATTCAATATGATTAGAGCATCTATACTTAGGAATTAATTCAGCTCCTCATTCACATACAGTCTTACATAAGAAAAATAGAATCTCCTATTCATTTATGAAAAGGCTTAATAACATCTATACTTAATTAATATTTACTTAAATACATTTATATTTACCTTGCTTTAATCATAAGCTCATTCTTTCTGAATACAACTTCCAGATACATGAAGTCATGTTGTTGTCATGGACTGTTGTGGTTTGAATGTTGCTTTGTTACTTTTCCTGTTGCTGTAACAAAATATTCTAATGAAACAATTTAAGGTAGAAAAGGATCATTTAGGCTCACAGTTCAAGTAGTCTATCATGGTGTGGATATCAAGACAGCAAGAACTTGAAGTTGCTAATTGCACTGACTATCAACACTTGGAGAGGTTTCTTATTTTTCTGCAGACTCAAGCCCAAGAAAGAGTGCTGTCCCCTTTAAAGTAGATATTCTCAGCTCAGTCAATCTGTCAAGGTAATCTTTTTTTTTTTTTTTGAGACAGGGTTTCTCTGTGTAGCTTTGTGCCTTTCCTGGAACTCACTTGGTAGCCCAGGCTGGCTTCGAACTCACAGAGATCCACCTGGCTCTGCCTCCCGAGTGGTGGAATTAAAGGCGTGTGCCACCACTGCAGGCCTGTCATGTTAATCTTTCACACATGGGCCAGATGCTAAGCTAATCCACCAACACACACACACACACACACACACACACACACACACACACACACAGAGAGAGAGAGAGAGAGAGAGAGAGAGAGAGAGAGAGAGATCCTGTCAAATTATCAATTAACACTAACCATCACAGATATGACTGTCACCTGAAGCCAGTCCCCAGCTTGTAGCAATGTTGGAGATGTGATTGGATCATGGTAATGATTGCTGAATCAAAGCAATGGGTTAATCCATTGATGAGTTCACACTTGAATGATGTATTGGGATGGTTGGACCAGTCATAGGAATGGGTCACTGGGGGAGCCATTGTAGTCTTGTTCCGGGACTTTCCTCTCTTGTGGTCTGATTCCTGGATGCCACCTAGGTAAACTGCTTTCCTCTTTGAGACTCATGTTCTTTGGTGCCTCTTCCTTGACAACATGCTCAAGGCAAAGGATACCAACAAACACAGACTGAAACAGAAAGGCCAAGATCCAGCAGTCTTTCCCCTTTCAAATAGTTTCCACAGTACTGGAACACAACTAACAAAGGGTCATATTTTCTTGGCTATGGGTTGAAGAGAGATATCCAAATGTGATACCACAGCCTATTAAAACCATATATAATAAAATATTGAAGAGCAATAATTTTAAAAGGAAAAATATTGAGTAACTTCTCTATTATTCTCCATTTGGGTTTTCCCAGATGTAAGTAAACAGTAAAGGATGGTATTTATGACATCTTTTCACTGTGCAACCCTATTAATTCAAACAAAAATAGTGTGATGTGGGAGCTATACTCATCACAACTCTACACATGAGGAATATGAGTCTTCACAAGAAAGTGAGACTTTAGTCTCCAGAAAGCAGGAAATAGTAGGGCCTATGTGATGCTCAGATTTCTCTGTTACTTCAGCATCATGATGAAACAAACAGGCAGTGCCGAGCGGAGATTGAGAGCTCACCATTAGAAACTATATCTCTGTTCAACAAATTACTAGCTGTGTGAATTTTGAATTATCTCACTACAGCACATACATGGGCCACAGAGATGTTATTTTAATATTAAAATGGATTTATGAACTATGTTTTGATTTACTATGCTTATAAATTGGATTGTAGTTTTCAACAAGGTAATTAGCAATGAGCATAAAAGAGTTCTTTGCTTGTCTCTCAAAATGATAAGGGAAATACAATGCTTACACTCAAGAAAACTTGAAAATCCCTCTGGGTATCCCTTTGGACTGAATATAACTTTCATAACCTATTTATAATTTTTGTTTTAAAATCACTTCTCCAATTATACACCAATGTGACTGTCTGTCTTTCTCAATAAACAGAAAAGAATAGAGATAGTATTTCACACATTAGTTGGAAGGTGATTCTGTCATAGAGAGGATTTAGTCTAGAAGTAAGCTGGGAAAAATAATTTGTAGCTAATACTCTACTTTTCAATCTCTTTTCATGTATTATAAATGGCCATAACAATGAGGGGGTTTTTGTTTCGAGATAGATATTACAGTCCTATTGTCTGATGTCTCTTGGTTTTCCACAAGTTTTATATATCCATGACTGAATTGTGGCCTTCTACTTCATTCTCTGACAAGATTTAATCTGGTGAAATAGGGAAAGTAACTTTACTTAAGTATCAAAATTACTAAAAACAAAATTATGTCTCAATCTATCACAGGTTGAAATGAAAACAAACAAAAATAGTTACACTCATAAATATATCTCAGGATGATCATATTGTATGTGGATATCACACTTAAAATACCTCTTAGGGTATGTGAAAATGCACTCATTTATAGATTGATAAAAGTTACCTATTACATAATGGAATAATGTTTTGAGGAAATAATGTAATGATGTGCATTGATCCAAACAAAAGAGACAGTGGAAATCAGTGACAACTTCCAGAATTTGGGCATGTAAAACAAACAAAGAAACAAAGAGAGTTGTCTTGTTCTTTGAAATTTGCAGTTCAATAGAGAATTACAGAGATGTATTTATGAGTGTCATCATAAAGATACCAGCTCTGGTTAAGTCAGCATTACTGACCTGGTATTTTTTAAAAATATTTTTAAGAAATTATTCTCTGTGTTTTATGAGTTTATTTTCATGTGTTTATGACAGCTGTTTTCCATGGATTCAGCAAAAGTGCAATGTGGGTAATAGGTTATCTTAGAATGGGATTATTTCATCCTTGTGTTTCCTAGAGTAATTTTGCCAAACAAAATTCACTTGGATAGTGAATATATCTTATGCCCCTGTTGCATTGCACACCAGCCATTTACCATGTAAGGCTGTCGATCCCTTAAAATTGTTCTATGTAACAAAGAAGTAGAATTCAACACTGTTTAATTTAGTGCAATTTTAGATAACCCTTTTGACAAGAAACTCTTTTACTTAACTCAAGTAGACAAAGAATCCTATCTACTTTGTTGTGTCATTTCTATTCAAAACATCTCTTATGTATTATAAAAGTTATTCCCAATTCCTAGTTCCTCAGCTTCAATCTATCTTCCATATAATCATTATACGTACTCATGATTTCTTAAGGGTTCAACAAAGTATGAAGCATGTGTCAAGTTAGACAATGCAGCTGAGTCATGGGTGTTTTGAGAATCCAGTGTGTAATACAAAATATAATGGCCATGGGCCCATAAACAAAAAGTGAGTAGTCCCCATTTTCATTCAGCTAAAATCTACGAGTTTTAGTAATGCAGAGATCAGTACAAAGTGTTAGCCAATTTTTATCTCTGTCTCCACCTTTATAGCTCCCTGTATCCATGCCTACATAAACCAGACCACTGAACACACAACTCAACAATGCCCTGAATAGAGTTCTTTTCTACTTTTTCCATCAAATTGCCAGCAGTATTAGATCACAAATATTCCAATTTTTCTCTAGCTCCACAGACACTCAGACATATTCTACTTAGAAAATTCCTTACATTTCATCTTTGACGGTTCCTGTTCTTTTCTTTTTATTATTATTATTATTATTATTATTATTATTATTATTATTATGTGTTTTAATTTTATATATCAGCCATGGGTTCCCTTGTCCTCCCCACTTCCTTCCCCCCAGCCCCTCCTCTCCATTCCCATGTCCTCCAGGACCAAGACACCCCTGGGGACTCATTTAAACCTGGTGGATTCAGTACAGGCAGGTTCAGTTCCCTCCTTCCAGGCTGAGCAAAGTATCCCTTTGTAAGCCAAAGGTTTCAAACAGCCAGCTCATGTATCAAGGACAGGTCCTGGTCCCACAGCCTGGGAGCCTCCCAAACAGATCAAGCTATTCAATTATCTCACTTATCCAAAGGGCCTGATCCAGCTGGGGGCTCCACAGCCTTTGGTTCATAATTCATGTGCTTCCATTCGATTGGCTATTTGTCCCTGTGCTTTTTGCAATCTTGGATTCAACAATTCACGCTCTTACAGTGCCTCCTCCTTCTCAACAGTTGGACACCTGGAGCTCCACCTGGGGCCTGGCCAAGGATCTCTGCATCCACTTCCATCAGTTATTGGATGAGAGTTCCAAGACGACTGCTAGGGTGTTTAGTCATCTGATCACCAGACTAGGTCAGATCAGGCTCTCCCTTGACCACTGCCAGCAGTGGATTTCTGGGGACCAAATGGATGGATCTAGAAAAAAAATCATCCTGAGTGAGGTAACCCAGACTCAGAAGGACAAACATGGTATGTACTCACTCATAGGAGGATACTACATGTAAAACAAAGATGACTAGACTGCTACACAACTCCAGGGAGGCTACCTAGAAAACGGGACCCTAGGAAAGACCCAGGGATCACCCAATGACAGAGAAATGGATGAGATCTACATGAACAACCTTGACGACAGTGGGAGTAATGAAGGGCAAGATTTGAGGGAAAGAGAGCTCAGGGGAGCAGGAGATCCCAGCTGGATCAAGAACAGAAAGGGAGAATGAGGAATAACAGACCATGATAAATGAAGAGGGTTCCTGTTCTTCATCAACATTTCTAGGAAAGAATATCTTATTTATTTGATATTAGATTAGAATTTGATTTTGCACAACTTATATATCATGTAGACATGGGTCTTCCTTTTTTATGTGCAGCATGAATTTTTTTTTTTTTTTAGTAATAGTCACTTAGTAAGGTGAAATTAATTTGGACATTTCAAAGTGCAATTCTGTGAGTATCTTTTAAATTTTTTACTTACTTTTTATCCTTTGACAACTTCAGCATATACAATATTTATGGGACTTTAATTATTTTCAGCCCCATAACCCTCTTTTCCACTTAAACCTTTCTTCTTTCTAATAAGCTCCATCCTACTTTGATGTCCCCTTTTGGCGCTCATTCAGTTTACTATGGCTGCTTACATAAGCATAAATACGGTTATTTACTGGAGAATGGGCAATTCACCAGCGGTTACAGCACTGAAGGAACTTGCTCCCCTCCTAGCATTCACTGATTGTCTATGTTCCCTTTGTGAGTGATAAAGCCCAATGAGTCCTTGCCCAGTTTGTGACGAAATGATGATGGCTGCATCTTCTGCAGGTAATCACAGGAGAAGTGAGTTCAAGAGTGTAATGATCTAGTCCGTTCCAGAAGAGAGTGTTTGACGGCACTGCTTCCCAACATCTACCTATGACATTCCTTCAGTCACTTCTTCCAACATTGCCCTCTCAGTCTTAGAGAGGGTGATCAAGATCTTCCATTTAGGAACAAGCACTCCAACATCACTCATTCCTTGTGTGTTTATTTGTTGTGAGTCTTTGTATAAGTCATTGCCCAATACTAAAAGCATCTTCTCTGAGGAAGGTTGTTCAGTACTAAACTATAGGTATAAACGTAAGTATTTGGATGGAAGTTTGATTCCATGTCTATTCATCCAAGCAACAATAGTATGTACATTCCTAAGGCATAAGTTCTCCCTAGCCATGTGCTCTTAACCAGGTTTACAGCATCAGGTGTTAGTTCCTTCCAGTGAAACATGCCTCAGATCCAATGAGAAAGTGATTGGTTATCCCCATGGACATATCTTGCTAGGGAGGTGACTATTGTAAGTAGTTGAGTCCACAGCTCAGTAAGAACACTGATGATTTTTCTTTCCAAGCAGCTTGCAGACTATCCAATTTTAAAATCAAGCATGTATGACAAACACAAAATAACCATTATTTTAATTATATATGTTAAAAGAAATAGTTATGATTTTTTAAAGTATACTAAATTGATCTGTATAAAATAGTTAAAAGTGAAAATTCACAGTTATCAAATGTATTTCTCCATCAGTCTTTTCTCTTCTCATCCAGATAATAAGTCCAGACAGGCTGGAAAATCTGGGAGGATTGCCAAGATATCATGCCTCCCTGCAGAGTCAGCAAACAAGTCATTTTGTTGATTGGGTATAATTTCTGACATCTCACACTCCTATATGACATTTTTGTTATGTGTCCAAGACAAATATGGTTAATTAATCTCTGTCGAGTCATCTAATTTGAGCTTTTGCATTAATTCATAGTCCAGTTACCATTGCTGCAAGCAGACTTTTGCATGGTGTTTTGAGGTTATCCATGCTTCCATATCGGACCTTTCTTGAGTCTCATAATTATATATTTTATACAGAAAATGATAGTTCAATGAATAAATTGTGTAAAGCCAGATGCTTACTGGTAAGTGATTATAAATCATAATATTTACTGCTTGAGTATTTCGATCTATTATTTGATCTTTCCTTCCTATTCCTTCTTTTTTTTCTCCTCCATGTTCTGTCACTCTCTATTCAGGTAAATATGTCTTTTCTATGTGAATGTAATCTTTCATCTAAAATAAGCAAAACTGTTAAAGACAAAGAATATGAAATAATTTTTAGTATAAAAAGTAGATTCCCTGAAAAAAAATTCCCAATGTTGTTACATTAAATGTTTCATTGCCTTACTCAACTTCTGAATTTGGACAAATAAGTAGAACACTTGTTACACAGAATAGTTTGGGGAAAATAGAATTCCTAAAGCCAATGTCCAATTATTACTTTCAATTCTTTTGAAATAACTTTTTGGCCATAAGTGACAAATCATGTAGATTGCCACTCTTGTGCAAAATGAACCCACAACTCCAGCGTGGATAAAACTATCTATGCCTCCTTACTTTTCTCAGTGTTCTCCTATGATAGGATTTTCTTTGAAGATTTCTGAAGGTCATTGATTTTCCTTTAGATATTTGTGGCTCCCAGTTCATTTTCTTTCTTTTCATAAGTTTTCTGTGATACCATGTACATTTTAAAGTTGTACTATAGAAAATATACTCAAATTAAATTCAATAACCAAAACTTATCTGTCTAATCAACTGGTATCATCATAATTCAATGACCCTGTGTTCTTATATATATGAGATCTTCCCTTTTTAAAACATGGTGGTGGGTTTGAGAATTGCCTCAGTTGAGAAATACCTCGGTGGGTAAATTTCAGAATTTCATCAGGAAAATATGAAAGTCTGATTCCCCAGGACCTATATAAAAGCAGATCGAGTCCTTCAAAACTTTAACTCTTGCACTGGGAGGTAAGACAGGTGGATCAGAGGAGACCGGCGAGACAGTTAAGCCAATCAGTGTGTTCCTGATAGAGTGAGAGACTGTTTCAAAGGATAACATAAAGAGGAATACTAGAAGATACTCCATGCTGAACTTTGGCTTTCCCATATCTGCACATCCACAAGCATATAGTCACTCACACACATATACACTTCACATGTGCTCATAAGAATGGGGGATAGCATTTCTTTAGCTGTCTCATTATTGGCAGGCAGATTACCTAACCAATTCTGGCCATGACTTTTAAGAATGAATAAAACTTTACATCATTTTTAGTTTTTGCCACCACTTGACTGTGCTCACACTTCTGTGTAGCAGGATCCTGCAATGTACTAGGGAATGAAGGGCCCATGGCCCTGTTTCCCCAAGTAAAAATGTAAGAGCAACCCAGAATGAATGTATGCTGTGAATGAGACATTAAACACAATTCTTTCAAGACACTAAAGTTTGGGAGTTTTCTGCTACTACAGCCTAACTTAATGTGGCATAACTAATGCAATGAAAGAAAAAAGATACTGATCGTCTTAATAAGTTTGGCTTCTTGTCTACAAAAGTAAGAAACACATGTGTTCTGTGCTTGCAGGAAAATGCCCCAACCAAAGTTTAGTAAGAAGAAAATTTCACACTTGACCTTAATTTCTGTTTCTCTATGAATACCTCAAATATTTTTCATCATCTATCTTATTTTTCTTCATATCCTTCAATCCAAAACTTTCCTTCCTTCTTTGTCAAATATGTTTCATCTGGATTCACATAATGACTTATATTTACTGTAGCTACAAAATCTAACATAAACCACCTATGAAAATGCCTGTTATAGCCAATAAATTGTGTAAAGCAATTCATGGGCACTGGTGCTAAATATTTACATAACCAGTAATTTAGATTTGTGATATCAAGTAATGCAAAGAAGAAGCCTCTCAACATCTACTGTATAAAACTATGAAGAAACTAGACATTTAAAACTTGTATAATGGAGACTGGAGAGATGTATCAGTGTTTAGGATTAATGGCTGACCTTACAGAGGACCCAGATTTGATTCCTAGAACATGCCAATATAAAACATATTTATGAGAATTGGGAGATGATACATTCAGTAATAAACACGAGGACCTGAGTTCTTATCCCCAGAATCAACATAAAATTCAGGGAGTAGCCATAGGTATCCATAATCCAAGCACTAAGGTGATGAAAGCTAGCACATCCCAGGAACTTACTGACCAGTCAGTCTAGCTGAACTGTCAAGCATTCAATGAGAGACCCTCTCTCAAAAATTAATGTGTGGAGTGATTTAGGTAGGCACTTGATATTGACCTCTGGCCCACACATGCATACATATATGTACAAACACACACACACACACACACACACACACACACACACACATATATATATACCATATGCATGCATGCACAAAAGTAATGAAAATGTTCAAAGTACTGAGAAAACATACTTATATAAAAGTGTTCATATTCTTTCAGTTAAATGAGTTGTAGAAGTATATGTTTTTAATTCACACGAATTATGCAACATAATAGCACATTATTTAAACATGGTTAAATATATAAAAATGTTCATTATTTTACACTACTTGTTTCAGAAAATAAATATCACCATTGTCAGAGAATATATGCTAGTGGGAATCTTGAGTGTAGCAGGCTTGAGGTGGGACTTCTCCAGATAAAACCTTGAAGAACTCAAAATTTGGTCATGATATGCTGCCATGTGCTGTGAACCATTTGGCTAGCTCCTTGAAACCTGCTTGAGAATTACAGGAGATTGAGAAGAGACACATGTAACATAAAGCAGGTATGGGGTTGGCTGTGTGCTTGGATATAGACACACCAGAAGCCCAAATACTCAATATGTTTATTATAAACAGCATGATAAAGGAGGTGGGTTGGCTAATATTGGCAAATGGGAATGAAATCTTTAAGTTCAAATGAAATAATAAAAATAAAGAAAACCATAAAATTTTATGACTTCCCTGGTCAGAGAAAAAGATATATTAACATTTTCAAATATAAAATCGTACTCAGAAGGAACATTGTGATCATTCAATAACACTCTCAGTGGCTCACCTATACATTAAGTGGATGCATCAACACCAAAGGCGCTTTAGAAGGACACAGCCAAGGTCCTCCATGTAATGTTTATTCTAATAATAAAGAGTGTGCCTCATCCACTCGACTACATACTCACATTACAGTGGAAACGGCTCCCTAAGCCTATATTTCTGTTACCTGAGAACCTCACTAAGCAAAAAATCAGGACCCAGAAAATCTGATTGAGAGTTCTCTCACACAGGTGATAAAGCTGCGTTTTTACACTTCAGAAGATTAGAAAACATAGAAACCAAATTTCTGGGCCATGCCAAGTTCTGAAGAAAGCTGATGGGTATTGATAGATGTCCTCTGGATTGAGGAAGAGATAGAGCTTGTGAAGAGCCAGGGACTCAGACACCTTCACGCTACAGTATGGCATTCTCAAAGTTGATAATGGATAAAGTACTATCAGCCACTTCATTGCATTAGAAAAATTAAAATTCATAGAGTCTAGTGTCAAAAAGATCTGGTTTTAAAACTCAGCGAGGTGAAACACAAACATCTGAAAAACACTTAAAGAAATGTTCAAAATCCTTTGTCACCATGGTAATGCAAATCAAAATTACTTTGAGGTTTCACTTTATACCAGTCTGACTATGCAAAATCAACAAAACAAATATCAGATCATGCTGGTGGGGTAAGGGGAACACTCATCCATCGCCAGTGGGAATGTAATCTTTACAGCCACTGTGGAAATCACTGTGATAGTTCTGCAGGAGGGTGGGAATACATCTACTTCAAGATCCAGGTACACTGCTCTTAGTAGTATACCCAAAGGACTCTATATCCTACTGCAGAGACACTTGCTCAACCATGTTAATTGTTGCTCTATTCATAATAGTTAGAAATTGGAAACAGCCTAGATGTCTGTCAATGGATAAATGGATTTAGAAAATATGGTACAATAACACAGTGGAATATTCCTCACTTAAAATGAGTTCATGAAATTTGCTGGTAAATGAATGGAGCTAGAAAACAATTATGCTGAATGAGGTAATGCAGATTCAAAGAGACAAATATGGTATGTATTTGCTAATATGTGGGTGTTTGCTGCTGAGTCTTCTATAAGCAGGCTGAATTTCAAATAACCTCAGAATTTAGGTGTAGAATAAGGGACTGAGGGTGAAGAAAGGATCTCCGTAGAAAGGGCAAACAGAATAGATTATTTTGGATGGGTGTGGGAGGGTGACTGAAATAAAAAGATCAAATTGGGATGGGGAGGGAAAAGAGAGAGAAGAAAAGGAGTACAGGAAGTATCAGCTAAACCTGAAGGCCATGTTAGGGATCTTGTGGAAAGCTACAGCAGTAGAGACTTTTTAAAATATATACACATATGAAAGAAATCTAAATAACATCACCAAATAATGAGGGAGACAAAGTTTCATCTAGACATCTCTTACTACCAAATGAAATGTTCAGTGCCAGGAATATGTTGCTTTCAGTTGAGTTGTTGGCCAAATGGGCCCCATGGAAACACTAAACAACCCAGATTACTGCCAAAGTTATTTATTGCTTTCCACAACTGATGGTAAGGCTCTATTTCTGAAGACAAAACCTACATAACTCAATGGACATTGAGTAGTTGAGCTGGTGCTTATATAGAGCCTTCACACTTATTGACTAGTGTTCATGGTACAAGAAGGTTCTCTGCTTGCTACCAGAAAAGAAAAGTCAACACCTACCCATCTACAAACCCTTCAATAGGATGATGATGAGCTACCTGCAGGATATACTGGTAAAAAATACATAATATTTGAGAGTAACCAAACACTCTCTGATGGGATTTAAGGTTCACTCCATGAGATGAAACCCATCCCCCACACTGAGACTAGGAAGGCCACAGATTTGGGGGGAAACCAAATACTATTGTTGTGCTAAGTGAATATAGCAATGAAATGATCTCTAATGACATCCTGCTATACTCATTGATTAAGGCCTTGCTCAGTCACCATCAGAGAGGCTTCCTCCTGCAGTAGATGGGAACAAATACAGAGACTCACAACTGGACGAGTGAGAGACCTTGAAACACTCAATTCTAAATGAGAGGTCTGCATCAAATACCTCTCTTTGATGCTCAAGGAATTTTGAGAATGAGGAAGCAGAAATATTGTAAGAGCTGGTTGGAATTAAAGACACCAAGGAAACAAGGCCTTCTAAACACAGCAAGACCAACAAACACAAAACTCATTGAGACTTTGTCAAAATGTACAGAGCCTGCACAAGTCTAAGCTAGATGTGGCCCCATTACTGAGAGAGGAAGTGGACATGAGCCCCATTCCTAAGCCAGAATCTATATCCAATTGGCAACTGCATCAGAGGAAAAATTAGTTTTCTCCAATGGAGTTTTATTGGGTATAAAACCACATCTCAGGGCAAGTCCCATGCCCAGCAGTAGATGGCCAACACAAAATGAACTCAGTGGTATTTATAGAGGATTTTTGTTTCATAATCTTTAGTATGGGATTTTCCCCCTTACAGGTCTTTGGCTTATATATTATGGCTTCTGATTTTGTGTTTTTATGGGCTTTCTGTGTGTATAAATGTGTGTGTCTCTGCATCTACATGTGTTTTTTGTGGTTTTTTCTTTGGTTCATTTTTTCTGTATGCTTGTTTGTTTTGTACTATTCTGGTTTGTTTTTATATTATTTTATTACCATTATTTTTATTTGTAGTTGTTTATTTATTAATGAAAGAGAGAAAGAAAAAGTGTGGAATTCAAGTGAGTACAGAATTGGAGAGGATCTGGGATGAGTTGGGGAAGGGAAAATCATAATTATGATATGAAAAAATTCAAAAATAAACAAATAAATAAATAGAAAAAATAAAACCACGTACACACACAAAGGAAATATCAAATGGCTATTCCCTGAAAACATACATACAACAGACATTATACACATTGAGCAGATTGTATTTAAGAATATGTATGTATATACATGGACTCATGCAACAACAATTAAGGAAAAAAGAGGACATAATGTGAAAGAGAGCAAAGAGGGAAAATATATGAGGGTTTGGAGGGAGGTTAGGGAAGAGAAAATGATGTAATTATAATCTCAAAAATTAGAGAAATCATAAATAAGTTTCTAAATTCTACACATAAAAAAGCTAGACCATGCCACTGTGGGAATGAAACACAGTTGATTGTTTTGAGGCTTAGTTTCCTTATTTATAAAGTGAAAATAAGAGACAACTCAAAATTACTTGTTATAACAATTAAGTAAATAGATATGCCTTAACAGTTAGATACAATTCATTAGAACTTGCAGTATCAACAGTGGCTGGCATGCAGGACACCTTTTAAAGTAGGCTCATCTGACTAAATTCTCCTGTCACCTTAACTTGTTTTACTGCCATTTGAAACCTATACCATCAGCCTAATTCTGGCAGAAATTGCTTTCTGCTTATTTCTCTTCTGAAGCAGTTCTGGAAAGATTAAAGTTGACATTTTCCTGGGTGCATGTAATTTTGACTGTCCAGTCAATTAACAGCCACAAGCAATAGTGTGTAAATGTTGCTCACAGTTTTGTTTTGGGAGCTCTGACACCAGAGGGTGAGTGTAACTCTTCTCTAAAAATTGAACAAGCTATTTGTGTGTGTGTGTGTGTGTGTGTGTGTGTGTGTGTGTGTGTGTGTGTGTATGTGAAGCTTCTGAGACTGATTTTTCCAATGAGAGGATCTGTGATCGCCCTTCACGCACGAAGCATTTTTATAGAGTTACACTGTGTTTTCAGGGTATAGTTTGAAATCAAATTTTAACCTTCCTTTAGAGTCAGAGCCTTGTCTGGTGAAGTGAGGCTGGTAATCAAGGGTATATAGGATAGTGGATAGCATCGGGGGGGGGGGGGGAGAATTGGTCAGGGAAACCCAAGCCTGTTAGCTCCAGGTCACCAATTCTAATATACACCAAGCCAGCAGTGATCAAAGGTGTTTGGCATCTCAGAGGTTTTTCTTCTGTTTTCTTCAGAGCAGGAGTGTTTATGTCAGTAAAGCACCTCCACAAAGGGCAGCCTTAGAAGGGAAGCCACATTCAGTCAACATAGTATAAAGGCCAGCAGCCACAATCATAGTAAACACAGCATACATAAGTCTATGCTACCAATGAACAAAGTGCCAGATAAAATAAACCAATGTTTATCCAGAAATTGTTAAGTGATATCAATCTACTTAGTGATGACGTTGCTGCTAAATATTTTATATTTTCTATTATTTTTCACAATACCAGATGTCAAGTTACCCTGACATGACCCCCCATTGTCCACATTTTGAAAATATTTGGATAATGTGTTCATTTTTACAGACTCTCAGTATCAGGCACCATTCTATTCCTCCCTGACTCATTCTCTATGCCAAGGTTAATGTTTTGTTTCTCTTACATTGACATCCATATATATTTGTAAGATGCATGTTACTTTGGTATTCTTGCACCAGTTTCTCCTAAACAGAGGAAACATAAGCAACAATATATAAAATAGAGGTCCTCTCCACTTTGAAAATTTTGGTGCCAAGACATTGTCATGGGTTGGCTATGAAATGCTCTGACTAGCTTCTATGTTTTAATACTTGGTCACCAGTTGGTGGCACTATTTGGAGAATTTCTAGAGCTCTTAGGACAAGGGAAGTAGCTGATGACATGGATTCACTGAGGGTGGGCTTTGATGGTTGTACATGTCTTATCTTCCTGCATGATTGTTCTCTGTTTCTGCCCATTGAAATATGAGTAAGCAACCCCCTCAGACTCTCACCACTATGGACAGAGTGTTGCACCTTGCCCTACATTCTAAATCACAACAGACTGTACCCTCTGAAGGTGTGAGACAAAAGACATCTCCCCCACCTTAAGCTGTTCTTTTAGGTGTCTTGCCACAGCAATAAGGACAGTAAGTACACAGAGGAGGTTTAATCTACAGAGTAAACCAGACAAGTATCTTTGGATTTTAATTTCTATGTACGTCCTGCTGTCTGGATTGCAGAAACTTAGATAACTTGCTCAAACATCTCCAAATATGTTATCTTCTTGAGGTAGTCATGAAAATGTCAGTCTCAAAGGATCACAGTCAGCATTTAGTAAAATAAGTTTTGCAAGAAACTGTTCTTATCACAAATGAGCAGCTTTATGAGGTGAGCAAGATGTTGATTTGCTTTGCCATATGAACCATGTGACCACCTATTCATGTCTTATAATCATGTAAACCTCAAGCATAAAAGATAAAATGTATTTTTTCTAAAAGGAAATACATTTCAAAGTACTTTCTACCATTAGTAGGTAGAGGAAAGATTAAAAACTTTACTTTGCATCTTGATCAATCATTGGTCCAATTAAATTTGTTACTCATTTTCAGTTGGCCTGAGGTTTGCTCAAAAACATTCAGATTTGTTTAGCAATGACAGGTTCTGTTATAAGAAGAGAAGCATCTTCTCTCTGATCACAAAATACCAAAGTGAGTAAGGCCTGGTCCGAAACTCTCTGGAAGCAGTTCTTTTGAATCAGTTTCTTGGGAAATCAATTTCTTGGGAATGAATGAACAGCACAATAAACACATAAGTTTCAGGGATTCTTCATTTCAGCAACCACCAAGCACACAAATAAAAACATCTTTATGTAGCAGGTAGGGTACCCTACTTGTTCATACCCCAGGACCAAAAGTGAAAGTATCCTACTACTTGGCCTCAATGGGTCATTTAACAAAATTGTGTTTAATATGCCTTATGAAAAATAATACAAAGGATGGTTTTTGTCTATAAACAATCTAAGTGAAAACAATTCATTGCAATTTTCTTCTTTCTCTATTGAATTTCCATTGTAGTGGCTAAAAATATTAATTTATTTCATGATCTAAGTAGATCCATCTTGCAGAGTTATTGTAGCTAGATTGTTTTACATTGACTCATTGAGTTAATTAAGAATATGACCCTTAAATTTACATTTCAAATTATATTCTACTCATAATTATTAATGACCATAAGAACACAGCTTTTTCTAATGACAAGATGATTTTATAGGACAGAGACCATGATCCTGCCTACAAATACATTTTTAAACAATATAGAACATTTTTCTTGGAAACATCCTTGATGTTTTAGTATCAAGTTATAAATCAAATAGGAAGTTGGTGGAGTGACAATATTAAAGTGCTTTGTGTAGCATGCAAAAGAAATAGAACAGCCAGACAGTCCTTGAGACTACAGAAATATTTTGTTATGTATATTGGCATTTTCCTATTTCAGGGAAACCCACATCTAACATGCAAGACATTCATAATCAATATCAGCAAACTGAGTTCATGCTCAGTCAAGGACTCAGATATCCATGTGTGATTCACTTCAACTACTTCACAATGTTTTACTATTTAGAAATCAGACATAATTGCTAATATAAATCCATCCAATGAATTAAACCTATATTCATCAGCTACATAAAAGACTCTCTTCTAAACTTTGAATAAAATTTCCAAACACAGACAAGACAAAACCTGTTGGATCTGGGCATTCACTTCCTTTAAGAGGTTGTTCTAGAATTGGGAAAGGTACTTTGGTCAGGACAGAACCTCAAAACAAATCAAAATAGTAATTGGTCCAAGCTAATTGTATAATCTCATTCTTGGTTGTCATTTTTTGTTTGTTTGTTTTTGCCACAGCGAGTGTGCATATGTTTCTTTTCTGGCTAACAAAATGAAAGTGAAAAATTATTCTGAAGTTCCATGGTTCCTGTTAAGTAGTAATCCACAAAGACTAGGAGACTTTATTTTCAGGCTACCTAGTTTACCTTCTCCATTTTCTATTTTTTTTCTGACAAGCGAATATAAGGCCTCTAGTGGAAGAAACACGTTACTCAATACTCATGTCCAAATGCAGAAACCAAACAAAAACTTGGTACTGAGTTCAGTTTGTCTCAGGCCAGTGTGGTGAGGCCCAGATGTTTACAGGCATGTACATCAGAAACTAGACCTATTGTATAACTCTAGTGGATCAGTTACCATAGTTAGGGCTAATGTGTGTGATTAGGCAAATGATAAGAATGTCAACTATCTAGAAAGCGATCTGAATGCTTTTTATTAATTATGACAATAATTAAGATACTTGGAGTTTTTAAAGGACATTCTGCAGCTCCCTAATCAAGAAGAGAGGGAAAGGAGGAGAATGAATCTTATCCTAATTCTAGAAGAGCAAATGACGGACTGTAAGCTCACACTCTCTTCCCA
Organism: Onychomys torridus; assembly: GCF_903995425.1. Taxonomy (NCBI): domain Eukaryota; kingdom Metazoa; phylum Chordata; class Mammalia; order Rodentia; family Cricetidae; genus Onychomys; species Onychomys torridus. Next base: position 67,053,259 of record NC_050457.1, on the reverse strand, counting down.
GGGTTGAAAACTGTCATTAGATCAGTCCCTCAATATAAGCCAGTGTGTCCAGATAAATAGAGAAAGAAGACAATACCTAACTTTGCTTAGAGAGCATACGTTTTACTCAGAAAACGCAACATTCTGAACTTGAACCATTCACAGAAAATTGTCCCTCAAAAGCACTGTATCCTTCATAAAAAGACTCTTCCCAGAAGCCTGTTCATTCATTTCTCTTTCATTTGTCCTTGTATTTCTCTGTAATATTCAGAGATGCATATAAGTCAACAAGGATTTTGGTAAAATTCAGTGAATGAAAAACAGTAGTTGAAACAAACAGCAAGAGTTACATTGCCTTGTTGAACGATGAAGTATCTAAATTAATCTGAATTAATCCTGTATTTAGTGTCCTATCAGTAAAATATCCCTATTTGATTAATGTATAAACATTTGGGTTTCCTGTTACTTGCAATGGATAGTACTCCTGAATCATACACATAAAGACATAAAGAGGAATTGCTTTAAATCTTAACCTATATAAAGTGAATCTGATTTAGAAAGAGTTATGACAGATGTTTTATATGATTTTTTTAATGATGTGGTCATAATTAAACAGAATTTAAGTGTGGAGTACTAAATTTGGTCTGGTTTGTTTTGGCTTGGTTGAAGTGCAACCTTGTCTCTAAAGAATTCAGTCATGTAGAAATATACTGAAAAGTGGGAAACTATTTTAAAGCAAATTTAGTATTGAACATTTGTGTTTATTTTTCTTTCAAATTGAAGCAAATGTATTTCAAAATTCTCGGTTTCTTCTAACAGCAGCAGCCAGATTCAGAGACACAGTCCATAAAATTACCGTTTAATTTAAATGGTCTTCTGATGAAAGTAAAGTCTGTTTTTTATGTATTTTAATATATTGTCTAGCCAGAATTGGCAAACACATCAGAAAGTACCTCACACAGTAATAAGATCTTGCTGTGTACAACAACTTGTAATGCAAACAGTTGAGAAAGAAGTCCAACACCAGAAACCATTTGAATCTGCTCCAGAAAACGGGTACACTGAATGTCTTTGGCATGTCTCAGCATTATTAAATTGATATACAACTTATAATGTGTCAATGGGTCTTTGATCAAATCTAATGCCTATCCCATGTGTGCCAGGTCCTCTTCTATCCTTTTCCCTTTCAACTTAACGTGCTCCCAAAAACGAAATAAAATAAACTGAACTTAGTGTTGCCTGTATGTAGATAGTCTAAGACCATCATCTATTATAGTTAGCCTTTCATGTAGCATATAGCATATTTCTGAAGAAAACTTGTGTGTGTGTGTGTGTGTGTGTGTGTGTGTGTGTGTGTGTGTTTATACACCATGGTACATGTAGAAGTCAGAGGACAGCTTGGTGGTGTCAGTTCTCTCTTTCCACTATGTAGTTTCAGGGATCCAACTCAGATCATCATATTTGTTGTCACATGACTATTTATTGAGCTACATTACAGGTCCTAAACTCTTGCTTAAGAATCAATTCATCTTGACAGTAAACAATTCATCTTGCTTAAGAATCAAAACATCTTGCCACCCTCCAACCTCCTTGGAGAAACACTGGTCAAGGGAGAATGCCATGGTATCCCTGGTAGTTTACTGTCAACTTGACACAAGTTAGAGTTGTCTGAAAAGAAGAAACAGCAACTGAGAAAATGCCTCTGTAGTCAAATCTGTGGGATGTTTTCTGAACTAGTGACTGGTGTAGGAGGGCCCATCCCATTGGGGTAGTACCATGATTGACTGGAGTGTGTAATAAAGCAGGGTGAGAATGCCATTAGGAGAAAGCAAATAAGCATCACCCCTCCATGACTTCTGCTTCAGTTCCTATCTTCCTGTCTTTAGTTCCTTCCCTGACTTCTTTCTATGATAGACTGTGTTGTGGAAATATAAGTGGATAAAAGCCTTCCCTCCCCGGCTGCTTTACCACAGCAGTAGAAACCCTAACTGAGAAAAGTAGTTTTTGCTGAAACCACATCTCATGAACCTACAAAATAATTATGCTGCTTGCTGGATGGTGTTAGCAAACGCCTTTAATCCCAGCACTCGGGAGGCAGAGGCAGGCGGATCTCTGTGAGTTCGAGGCCAGCCTGGTCTACAGAGCAAGTTCCAGGAAAGGCACAAAGCTACACAGAGAAACCCTATCTCAAAAAAAAAAAAAAAAAAAAAAAAGGAAGGGTTGGGGATTTAATTCAGTGGTAGAGCACTTGCCTAGCAACTGCAAGGCCCTGGCTTTGGTCCTCAGCTCTGGCAAAATAACTATGCTGGTATTAAAAGTCCTAGACATAATTTCTTCAATATTCCTTCCTTAGATAGCCATTTTCCTCATTTAACCATGGTTTTAATTCCATCCCACATCACTAAAATTATTTGTCATACCTGCATTAATATCTTAAAGTATAAATATTTTATGAGGTACCTGAAGAACTTGAAAAAAATCATAAAGTCTTACCAACATGACTACCTAAGCATGAGCTGAAAAGGGACAATAACAACATTGGTAAGAGGAAAATCTAAGAGACGTCAACCCTGCAAAGAACTCTAGGCAACTAAGTAATGTTGAGAGCAAGAGAGGTAATCATCTACAAGTAACACTATGCAGAATGAGTTATATTTATATATTTAGAAATGTGTGTGTGTGTGTGTGTGTGTGTGTGTGTGTGAGAGAGAGAGAGAGAGAGAGAGAGACAGAGAGACAGACAGACAGACAGATGGGGAGGGAGGGAGGAAAGGAGGGAGGGAGAGAGAGAAAAAAATTAATGAAAAAGGAAGCCATGGATTTGAAAGAGCTCCAGGTAGGATATATGGGAATGTTTGGAGGGAAGAAAGAGAAGGAGGAAGTGATGTAATTATATTAAGGTCTCAAAATGTTAAAGAAATAATTTTTACAAAGAAAATATTCTTGGGCCAGTAGGTGCTGCCTACAGCAAGGCAGGCATGACTCAGGGCAGCTGTTTCTCTAATTAGGAGAAGCCATTTTCTTCTGCTAGCAGGAATAGGCCCTTAAATTATCTTGGAGAGGATTTAATTTTCTCAATACAAAATAGGATGATGCTATTTTTTTCTTAGTCTATTTTATATCTTCAATTAATTTTGCCCTCATGAATGCTCTCTGTGAATTTGGAATGTGAAGAATTTCAGGCTTCTACAGTATGTAAATTTTAATACTAACCACATGAAACAAATTAATTGGTAGGTGCTCTGTAAAACTAGCTATGCAAAATAAGTAGGTCTTTCTAATATTTCTTTATTTGGGGGGTTACTATCTATCATTTTTTCCTTATTCCTGCTTTCCAATTATGTAATGCATGGTGTGTAAACATATTTTCACGTCTTACTCTTTTAACTAATAGTAACTGTGAGCTACTAGAGCAGCCAGACTCAAGAGATGACACTGCACAGCTCTTTGTTGGACCTAATTCATTGTTACTTACCTATCTGTGTGCACCTGAATCATTTCACAGGGGAGGTATAATGTTGAGTCCTGGCAGATGGAAAGAACTGGATTGTCATGCAAATCATTCATAAAACATGGCCAAATACCTTGGCAAGATTATGAATGCAACTATTACCTTGTTCTTGGGAATACAGATGTCATGCTTTTGGAATCTTCCTTTGATAAACACTAGTTTTATTTTGAGTGGTTTGAATTATTCTAGAAGTAATATGTGAACCTAACAAGCTTTGATTTATAAAAAGAAAGGAAAGCTCCTAGTTTACACTCTCCCAGAATTATTGCTTTAAGAATTCATGCCTTTATAGGAGTTATATAAATCCCCATTTTCTTCCTGTTTTTTAGTTATAAGAGATTATTTGAATTTTAAATGAGTTATAGCATTTAAAATTTCATATCATTGTTTGATATAAAGTATATTGTCAAAGCCAACAGCCAATTCTATAGTTAAGATGAAGCAAGGTGTTTTATTTCTTTCGTGTCAAGGTTAAAATGTACTGTGAAGTAGATATTTGCATTTATTTTCATGAACACAATTCTAGAATAAATTATTGCATATCTATGAAATACAGATGGGATTTCTGGCTTCAAAGGGTTTTTAGAATGCTTTCTAGAAGCAAATAAATTGCACTTATTTTACACATTATTATTTCACACAGAGCATTGAATGAAGTACTACATCTAAAGTTTTATAATTTATTGTTATTATATTTATTGGGAATATAATTTTAGTCTTCATAGGAGCAGTTATTAATCCTATCAAGAAAGAACCAATTTTAACATTTTATTTAAGCTGCTTAGTTTTAATCATTGCAAGTTCATTTCATGAAAGGCCGTCATCAGACAGCTGAGAGAGTAAGTGTGTAGCTATTCAATTATAATATGGCATCACTCTTAAAGGACACATCCAGAGGACAGGGTTTTCTCACTTACACTTCAGCAAACTTAACAATCAGTGTCTGTGTTAAGTTGCCTATTCAAAATTCTCTAGCTCTCAATTAGGGAACAAATTAAAACATCAAAACCTCTTGCTATATGACATGGAGATACATTATAAAATGGAAGAATGGGAACCTTTAAAGTAACACAGTTATATTTTGAATGTAAAATGTCCCCTACTGCCTAATGTGTCTGAATACTTGATCTCAGGTGATAACGCCATTTTAGAAGGTTTTGGGACCTTTGGGAACAGAAAATATCTGGAAAATATATCACCATAAAAATCAGGACTTGTGGGTCACCACCTGGTCTCTTCTTCCCATTCCTGCACACAAAATGTGAGGAAGTTGTGCCATGAGCTTCTGCTGTGCCACACCAAGCTAGTCTCAGTTGTCATGCTTTCCTGGGCATTTTGTTCTGTTTCCCCTCAAGCCGTGAGCAAAGTTAAACCCTTCAACCCTTTGTTGTTTCTGTCAGGCAGTTAGGCATAGCCATGGGAGGAGTAGCCACTATTGCCAGAAATAGTGGGAGGGGAAAGACATTGGCGTTCCACAGCATATCTTTTGCCATTAGCTTTCAATATCAAATCTTTCACCAAGCCACGTGTTTGTAGTTTATCACAGACTTCAATTAAAATGCCTTAACTTCTGTTCTTCATTAACTTTCATTTTTATTTTTAATCAGTTTTACTGAGAGGATCAAAAAGAGGAAGTGCATAACAACAGTTTTGTCTACAAAGGGAAGAAAAGAAAAGAATACTTTTTGTGATAGTAGCTGAAAGGGCTATCAGGTAAATCAAGATTAATATAACATGATGAAGAGCAACAGTTGTGTGACTGAGAGAAACTCCTTAAGCAAAGACAGCAGTAAGTCAGAAGGCCTGATAGTCAGTAGTTAAACAAGTTGAATTAATAAATATTTGTGAAAGAAGAAGCTCTCCACTAACTTTATTTTATAAATACCCTGTTGACTGCAATCTATAGAGTCTTGGAATGAACTACTTAAATTCAGTAATCCTAAGATTTAATTTTTAAAAATGCAGAACAAGTTAAATGTCTTTTAATTTTGCAAACAGTTTAGAAAAATCAAAAGATACCTAAGTTGGATGATATTGTCATGAACATTAATCTAAGCACTTTAATTATACAGGAAGGCACTGAGGAGATGAGTATCTACAGTTCTAAGTAGTGGCTCAGGGCTAGAACACCAGTTTACATATTGTCTTCAGGTCTCTATCTCCGTGTGTTTTGACCTTCCTTGAATTATCTAGTTTCTAACAAATAACTTGAAGAAGGAAATCTTACAAATGGATCAAGGAACTCAACTTAAAGCCAGATACTCTGAATCTGATAGAGGAAGAAGTAAGGATAGGCTTGCATTCATTGGCACGGGAAAGGACTTTCTGTACAAAACAACAATAGCACAGACATTCATTAGCACAATTAATAAAGTGGACTTCTTGAAGCTAAAAATCTTCTGTACAGCAAAGGACACCACCATTCAAGCAAAACATCCTGTAGAATGGGACAAACAGTGACCAATTATTCATGTGTTATAGGATTAATATCCTAATACATAAAGAAAATTTTGTAGAAACTGAATACGAAGAAAACAAGTAATCGAATGAAAAAAGAGTTGTAAAACTACAGAGTTCTCAAAAGAGGAAACACAAATATCTAAGAAACACTTTTTAAAGGTTTTCAATATCCTTAGCCATCAAGGAAATATGAAGTTAAACTTCATCTTATCCAAGTTAAAATGGTCAAGATCAATAAACAAACAAGAACCTGTGCTGGGGAGTATATGGAAAAAGCAGAACGCTTACTTATTGCTAATGGGAATGAAAACTGGTACAGACATTGTGGAAATGGTATGGAAGTCCCTCAAAAAGCTGAAAATCAATCTACTTGCAGAACCAGCTGTACTACTCTTAGGCATATTTGTAAAAGACTGTACATCTCACTACAAAGATACTTGCTCAGCCATGTTCATTGCTGTTATACTCATAATAGAGTTAGATACCAACCATCAGAGGAGTGGATAATGAAACTGTGGCATACTGACACAATGGAATATTATTCAGATGTTAAGAGAAATTAAATCATGAAATTTGCAGGTAAGTCGGCAGGGCTATAAGTAATCATCTGGGTTGAGGGACCACAGATGTAAAAAGACAAATATTGCATGTTGTCATTTACATATGCATGTTAGCTGAAGCTTTAGATATTTGTGTATAATCCAAAAAATCACAGAGGTTAGTAAGTATGGCAGTAGGAGAGTGAAGACAGCATTTTTCAAGGAAGGGAAAAAAGAACATAGTATTATAAAGACATAAAGGGAACTAATGAAAGGAGTAAATGGGAAAGAGTTTGAGAGAAGAAAGTAAATAAAAGAATTTGGGGAAGGACAGCTAACACCAAAGGCATTGAAAGCCACATGTAAGCCTACAACTATAGAAGCTTCCTAAAATATATACATATATCAAAGAAATTTAAAAGGAGTCAGTATATAATGGGGGAGATAATGCCCCAACAAGGCATCTTATGTAATAAAACAACAACAAGAAGAAAAAAGTGCCAGGAATTAATTACATTTTTTGAGTCACTGGACAAAGGAGTCCCATAGACCCCTTCAAATATCACAGACTATTGCCAAGGCATTGGTTACTCTCTGCAGTCTAAAGGTAAGACACTATTGTTGAAGACACCACTTACTTATATCATCAAACATGGAGAAATTAAGTTGATACTAAATTAAGTTTCACCACTCCTAATTATTGTTTATGATGCTGAAAGGTAGTTTGCGTGCTACTAGGGAGAAATTTAATCAATCACATCACCTATCTATAAACTTTGTGAGCTACAACAGCAGCCTGTCTGAAAGATATATTTGTACACTAGTGGTCCGAATGTTATTGTAGTGACCAACCACTTTTTAAATTACATTTAAATCCTACTCCATGATATGTAACAAACACCTGGCATTGATAAATTAGTCATGAATCTGAAACTCCATAACTTATGGGCCTAGGGTAAAACCTATTACCATCATTCTGCTCAAGAAGCATAGTAATTAAATGACCCCCAATGATGTATTGATATACCCATAGAGCAGTGGATCACCAAGCAATAAACAGAGAAGTTTCTCCTTGCAGTACATGGTAATTAACACAGAAACCCACATCTGGAAAGCATGCAGAAAATGAGAGACTTTGGTGCACTCAACTCTAAATGGGATGTCTTTATCAAACTCTCCTTTCAAACCTCAGGGTTCCATGCATAAGAGAAGGAGGAAAGATTATAAGAGCCAGAGGTGATGTAATATTCTTGAAGAACAGTATTTTCCAGACATAGTAAGACTGATATACATATGAGCTGAAATAGACTGTGTCATCAGGCACAAACCTTCATAGGTTCAAACCAGACAAGTCCCAGGTTGGAGAAGGAGGAGTACACACACACACACACACACACACACACACACACACACACACACACACCTGCATACCAAATGGCTATTCTTCTGTTTTATTGTTGTTTGTAGGAGGAGGTTTTCCTGTCCTGTAGCCACACTCAAGTAAACACACTGATCCCTAATATTAATTATCAATGTTCAGCCAATAGCTCAGATTTATTGCTATCTTGCCCCTACGTTTTAAGTTAACCCATATTCATGACTTATGTTCTGCCTTGTGGCAGTACATTTATCAGCATGGCATGTTCATCTCCTGCTCCCTCTGCATTTGACTTGATGGCTCCTGACACTACCCTTCTCCTTTCCAGTATTCTCAATTTTGCTTCCCACCTAACTTTATCCTGTTCAGCTATTGACCAGTCAGCTTCTTTGTTAAACCAATCACAGTGTACAAAACAATTGTTGTTGAGAGAGACAGAGACTATGAAGTCTTATGGGTACAGAAGTGTGAAGGGTCTTGGAGGCCTTTGGGGAGTATAATGGTTTGAATGGGAATGACCCCCATAGGCTCATAGATTTGAATACTTGGTCATTAGAGAGTGGCACTATTTGAAAAGATTAGGAGGTGTGGACTTGCTGGAGGAAGTATGTCACTGGGGATGGGATCTAGGGTTGAAAAAACCCATTCCAAGTCCAGGGTCTCTTTTTTCCTATTGCCTGAAGATCCAGATGTACAACTCTTGCAGCACCATCTGCCTACATGCCACCACACTTCCTGTCATGATTATAATGGACTAAACCTCTGAACCTGTTAGCAACCTTAATTAATTGCTTTCTTTTATGAGAGTTGCAACAGTCATGGTTTCTCTTTATAGCAATAGAAAAGTGACCAATACAGGGAGGGAAAAATATGATCAAAATAATATTGAATGGAAGTTTTTAGTACTTCAATATATATGAGAACATCTGATAAGTTCTAGCAGAGATTGTGGAGGTTTGTTCAGCATCACAGAAATGTCCTTTCATTAAGTTTCCTTTCATGTCTCAATCATTTTGTTTAGAAAAATTTATATCTATAGAGTCAAACACTAATGCAAACATCAGCATACCCAGAAACTCTTGCAATAATTCATTTAAATTTAAATTATTTTACAGGTTCCAAATAAATGCAGGATGTTAACAACTTTGCAAAATTGAGAGCTTAGGAAAAAATCATGCATTAATGGCACAAAAATTGCCTTGAAGAATTTTCTGATAAAGGCTTCCAATCATCCCCTTCCAAAGAGATATTCAGAAAATAGGCACATATTTGAGTCTCTGATGAGAACATGTCAATAGGGAATTCAAGTATTTTTGTCCCTTCATTCCATAACTACCCAAACAGATTTAAATTATTTTAACTGGATATCAAGTTACTAAAACAGTGGAGGACATAATGTCATGTATAATAACTGGAAAACTGCCTTTAGGATTTTTCCTCACTGCCCTGATCTCTGGATAAGAAAGACCACAGAGGAGCTACACCAAGACCACCAACTCTAGTCAGTGGAATTTTTGAAAGGTATTTTTGAATCTTAGAAGTCATTAAGTGATTCAAAAAAGCTGTTAGATAAATGTATGATAATTCCAATGCTAGTCTTCAGGTGAGTTGAATGGCTGATGTTACTTATGCAATGTTTTCCATACTTGTGCATTCTCACTATATGGGGGAGAAAATAATAAGGGCTATAAACAAGGTTATAAATTGACTGTAACAATCTCCTAAGTTTTCTCAGGGATTAAAATTGCTAAGACAGCTAGTGGTCTCTTTTGTAATGAGACCTTTCACCCAGCAAACAGGAAGACTGAGAAGGATACAATTAAATATTAAAAACCATGCAGAAAATGGAACAAGTAAAAATTAATCTGGCAAGCCAAATTGTCTTGAATAAAAGAAACCTAGCAAAGAGAATGTCCCTTAAGTAATAACATATCAGCTTTTGATATTCTTTTCCTATGATGATAAGGACTAAATGAATAGAAAGTTTTCACAAATGTTGAAGTAGATATATGACTTGCATATACATATATGTATACACATATGTACATATATGCATACATTATTTTAAGTGGAAAACGAATGATGTTTCAGTGCTTTCATCTTCAAATTTTTATGCAAAAAAATGAACTCCTTATGGGCAAAGCTGTGATCTTCATATTTATACTAAAGGCAAACTTTGGGGGCAAATGAGAAATTAACTTAATATAGCATAATATTTTAATATAATATATTAAAATATATATTCATTAAAATGAAGGTAAGACATATTTAAAAATAATTAAGTCTATTAGTATAACACTTAAAGTATTGTCTCAAATACATAACTGCAGTTTTTGTTGTTACAGAAAGGTTTCTGTTTAATGGCATCTGCAGCCAAGGAACTTAGACTCTAAAAGATGATCTCTGAGTTTGTTAGTCCATTTTAGTTATTTATTTTACTATTTTTACCCAGTTCAGTTCACAATGTTGTTAGAGATGTGCAATTTATGTTACAAGTAATTCATAAATATTAGCAACGTGTTGCAAAGTAATGCCATTAAAATAACCAAGAAGATAGCTCATTTTATGGGAAATTATATAATTTCATTATACTACCAGTAAAAATTGTTAGGATAGTATTAATTTTCATAAGCATATTGTAGGATTTCTAAATTGAAGTAAAAATATGTTGGGTTTGCAGTTTTAAAGAGCATATAAAATTAAATTAGAAGGAAAATGGTCTATATAAGAGCAATTTTATGCAAACATAGGCAAAAATCTATCCTTAGAATAGTAATGATGTTCAAAGCCTAGCTCAGCTCAATGTGAGAATTCTGACTAAGTGGACATGGGTGTGGATCCATCTTATTGCCTCAAATTCCAGAAGCAAATGAATGTTTATTGCCTGCATATCACTATCATTGTATGATACAGTCAGTTGTTAGGAAGTTGTCTTTTCTCCTTGTAGGGAAGATAAATGTAGAAAAGTGGGTTGAAAAAAAAACACGCAGTTTAAAAATTAATATCAAACAAAAATAATCATAAGAAAACATAGATTTTTTTTTCTTATTCACTTCAATTGGGTTCAATCCAATTCAAGTTGACAAATTTACAATCACTGACTCATAAGAGTGTAGAAAACTGGATTCATTGTAAACCATATTCATCTCAGGAAAAATATTACAACAAATAAAAATCTAATGGGACATTTTTTGTCCCAACCATTAGTTACCAAATACCCAGCAACCACTTCCCAAATAACCATACAGAGGCATATATTAATTATAAATGCTTGGTCAATAGCTCAGGCTTATTACTAACTTACTCTCACATAATAAGTTAACCCATATTTCTTATATATGCTCTGCCACATGACAGTACCTTTATTAGCATGGCACATTTATCTCCTGCTCCCTTTGTGTCTGGCTGGCAACTCCTCTGACTCTGCCCTTCTTCATCCCATCATCTTTAGTTTGGTAACTCCTCCTATACTTCCTGTCTGGCTACAGGACAATCAGCATTTTATTAACCCAATTCAAGTGACAAATCTTTACAATATACAATAGAATTATTCCACAGCATAAAAATATTCACTAGAAAGGAGTTTTTTGTGATAGTCACAAAATGTAGAATCCTAAGAAGCTCTAGATGCACAGTGTGGTAGTGCTAGCCCTAGTGCTTTGCTTCATGTCTTGAACCCATTTCCCTATCAGGAAGCTCAGATTCTATATCCACTGGACAGCAACAGTCCCTGCCTAGCCCCTTAGCTCCTGAAGAACATCACTCTACTTTCTTTCTCAGCTTTGTCTAGAAGTGCTTACACATACACTCCTGTAATCCCAGCACTCAGGAGACTGAAGCAGAAGGATTGCCACAAGTATGAGGCCATCTTGAGCTATGGAAGGAATTCTGTGCAAGCCTGGATACATGTATGGATAGTTCATATAAGAAAAATCTCACTGGACTATAGAGATGGCACTGGAGTATTGCTTGAGGGTTTTGTTTATCCATGGTCTTTACAAGTCATCTTTATATTTCATTTGCTTTTGTGTTGCCTATGTTTTTCATTTAAAGATTCTCAGATGTCCATGTGCTTCTAACTCATAGCATCCCTGTTGTGTTTCTTGTAAGTTATATGTTCTTGTGTTATCAATTCACTCCACTTTTATTTTCTTATCACTCTTCATTTGTCCTTTATTTTTGAAAGCTAGTTTCACCAAATACTGTTTATGGTAAAAAATGTGTTGTGCTAAAACTTTGACTGTATCACACTACTCCTTTCTAGCATATAGAGTTGCTGTTGAGAAATCTACTGAGAGTTGTAGTTGTTTTTTTTTTTTTTCAATTATTTGGGGGTCCACCACCCACCTCCCAAATAAATATATAGAGACTTCTTCTTACTTATGAAGCCTGGCCTTAGCTTGGCTTGTTTATAGCCAGCTTCTCTTAACTTAAATTATACTAACTATCTTTTGCCTCTGGACTTTTTTTTACCTTTCTCTATTCTATATACCTTTCTTTCCTTCTTACTCCACGGCTGGTTGTGTGGCTGGGTAACTGACCCCTGGCTTCATCCCCTCCTTTTCCTTTCCTTGATCCTCCCTTTTTTCTCCATTCTATTTATTCTCTGTGCCTGGCAGCCCCATCTATCCCTCAGTCCTACATAGTTATTGACTATTCAGCTCTTTATTAAAATAATCAGGTGTTTTAGACAGGCAAAGTAACATAGCTTCACAGTTCCAAACAAATGCAACATAAAAGAATGCAGCATATCTTTGCATCATTAAACAAATATTCCACAGCATAAATGAATGCAACACATCTTAAACTATATTCCACAACACATAGTCTTACATAAGCTCACTTGTATGTGATAGACTTCCATTCCCATACTCCACTGAGGATTCTCTCTTTGGTTTTCATTTTAGCAGTTATGCTTTCAAACACACCAGTAACAGCCTCTTAAGGGTCACAGGAGATGAAATCCCTTGAGCATTGTTTGGTCATTATCCAATGAGAGAGAACCAGAAAACAAATGCATGTAATGAATCTATACAAATGAGGGGAAAAGGACTATAAGTATAGATCCTGCATATTGACCTGATACAGTGGAGTAGATCAGGAGTTGGTTGATGTACCAAGCATCACATTAGCAGATGTTTCAGAAGTCCAGATAGCCATACCATTTGAATTTGAATAAAAATCTTAGGCCTTCACTCTATGGACAAGAAGAAGGTTGGGAAGCTGTTGTGCTTCCTACACAGATAGTGTTCACAGACTCCTTAGAATAGAGGTCAAGAGAAATGGGGTGAAACTAAAGGCGTTCTACCCCTATGTAATAAGGCATCTTAAGCACTTTTTCTGTGAGAAGAGCCAGGGCCATCAAAGAGCATGTCCCACTGACAGAGAGGGAGATCCTGCCCACAGTGAATTCTGAGGCAGCATCTAACAGTGGTGGGTCCTGCTTTTCCTTTGATTGCTTTGAAATCTTATATTTGTTTCTTTGTCACTTAATTTAAGTCTCTTCTTTTATGTCAAAGTGACTAGATTATAAGAAATGACATTTTCACCTAATGCAAAGGCAGTTGCTTATCACATTGCCTCTTAGAAAAGAGACCTCTGCATGTCATCTAAGATCCTTTACCTAGCAATAGATAGGACTAAAGTGTTAGGTTGCTTTCCAGGGGCAGGAAAGCAAATATTTTTACATGTGGCAAAGAGAGTAAGCAAAATGCTCAAAGAATACAAGGTGGTTTAAGAAGGCCATTGTTCTATTTGTTGATTATCTCTATATTCATTATTATTATTATTATTATTATTATTATTATTATTAATAATAATTGATTATCTACACATAACATTCTTGGGAAGTGTCCTCTCCCTTTGATATAAGTCCCTACCATAGTGCTGGCTATATGAAGTGTGAACAGAGGTTCCAGGCTCTATGGGTGCAATCTCTCAGAGTCAGGGTGGGATTCTTTGTTTCTGTCCTTCCCTATGATGAAAATGATCTGAGGTTGGATGTTCCTTCTTCTGGGATCAAAACTGGACACCAGCTGATACTTGTGTATCCTTAGAAGGAAAGGGAAAGCATGTGTTCACACTGTACTAGTAACTTCTCAAGACTAAATATTATATCAATACTACATTGCCTACTAGATGAACACAGAAAAACAAGTCTTTATCAGTAGATTTAAATATAAAAACAGTCAGGATTAAGAAGAAATTGGGCCTAAATTACAAGTTTCCACACATTTCCTCATAATCACTCATCAAATTATCACATTAACAAGGCTCATCGATACAAGTGAATATTGAAACTTTCTAGCTAACATCATTGAGAAGTCATATGAGAAGTTGCATTAGGTTTTTATTCTTTTTTTTTTTAACTTTTAAAGAATATTTATTTCACAGCGCTGTTGTTCATGGCTGAATCCCACTGTCTACAAACAGTATTTGCTATGTGCTAGATAACAGACAACTTGTTGGTAATTAGAGTACCACACAGATTTTCACTGACCAGGTCTGCTCCAGGTATCAGTTTTGTTCCTTGTCATTGGGATCCAGGTGGCCTAGTTTCCAACCAGTATGAGTGCTTGTCCAAGTGGACTCCAGATAAGGCAAAAGCCCATGTGGACCGTCTCACCTGGCAAGGACCAGTGGACTTAGGGACAGCATAGAATACTGCTGGGACCATGCAGCCTGCATGCTGTCTTCTCCCTTGTAAGACGCATGATTCTCTCAGTAGTTTTAGTGTCATTTTATCATTCATGCATGGGACAGATGTGATCAATCCTGGAAACCCAATTTTTTTTCTCAGCAATTTTCCCCTGAAATTCTTTGGGAAGTGATGCTTCTCAGGTTTCTTGTCTGGGGATGCCAGTTGTTACTTCAGACCCTGGGAGCTGTTGTGATTCAGTGCTGACAGGATTGGAGGAAGATCACCCCTATTCCTGTAAATGTGTTTTGAAGAGATTGATGTTCTTGAAAATGTGTGCCTATGTCAATCACCTTTTAGTTTTTTAAAGACAGGATTACCTGGCTCGATAACTGACTAGGCTACCAAAGTGATAAAAGTTGTTTTTGGTTTAAGGAAGTTTTGATGTAAAAGTTGGGGAAAAAAAACATATTTGACATATTTGTATTGGCCAAAGGTTAACATTGGAGGATGGGTAAAACTTGTTTGTTAGTATGGAAAAAAACTGCTTGTTTTTTATGTAAAACTAAAGACAACTGGAGCTATTCAGGATGGCCACTTGTGTGAAACACATCTGGTTTTGGAAAATTCACTTCTTTGCAATATGCCTCTTCCCAGTCACAGGACCTGAACCCAGGCTGCGGCGTGACCATGGTTCCTTGTTCCTCTCAAACCCCTGGTAAAAAATTTTCTTTTTATTATCTCCATAACTCTAGTCTTTTCAGAATATCATATAACTGAAATGCTTCAACATACAGTTATTATGACTTGGTTTATTTGATTTCATGATATATATTCAAAGTAAAACAATCCATAATTACAAAAACTTAGCAAATGGTTTTAAAAACTAAAGGACATTATTTCTTTTTAAAGTACCTTTCTTACATTTATTTAGTGTGTGAGAGAGAGAAAAAGAGTGAGGGAGAGAGCATACACATCCTAGGGGTAGAGTTCAGATAATCAGGCTTGGCAGCAATGGACTTTACACACTGAGCCATTTCACTGACACAAGTGTATCAATAGTTAAAATTTTAGCTCATTTCTTAAGCCAAAGGTTGTAAGAACATTGGATCATCTCTACTTGCCCTGCATGGACACTCATACATTTATACTGCTGTGTTTGTAAAGATATTTTATTTGTGCATCACATCCCATTTACCCTTAATGTGCTCATTTTTAATGTTTTTATTACATCTCACTTCATATTTCTATTTCTACTGATCGTTTCCCTGGAGTAGTTCTCATTATTTCCTGCAATATTTTAAAAGTCTCTTGGTATAACTTCTTGCCTTCTTTATATTCACTCTAATAAACCATCTCGCTGATTCTCAGGATATTCCCTAGAATGTGATTCTGGCCATGTCTTCTGTCTGAAAATAAATCATTAATGATGTTCTGCTCTGCACCAAATAGCGTCCAGTGACCTGACCTTCTCCATCTCTTGCCCCTGCTTCCACCTGAGATACTCCAGTTAAGGAGCTCTTTTCTCTGAAGCTCCCCTGCATTTCCAATAGTTGCTCACATATTGCCTTCTACCCTCCATCTCACTTTCTGCATCTCCTTATTCTCTTGACTGTGCATACAAAATCTATCCTATATGGCTATGGCCAACTACAAATTCATATTTCAAGACCTAGTCTCAATGCAGTATTAAGAGGTCCAGGAGGGATTGAGTCCTGAGGGCAGCATGTTCACAAGTTGGATGAGGGGCCTTTAGAAAAGAGGTCTTGGGAATCCTGATACCCCTTTCAGCTCTATATTCTGGCTTCCAACACAATGTACCCAGCCAGAAACTGCCCCCCCCATCATCCCTTCAAACCACTAGCATAAAATAAACCCTTTCTTAAGTTATTTTTGCCACATAGACAAGAAAAGGAATTAATACAAATCAAATGCATATAATAATAAATGATAGTTGCCATGACCTGGTGATGCCATCACACTTGAAAGGGGGTTGTTATTTTACAAGGAACCTGAGGAAGATGGGGATTAGGAAAGCAGTGACCCCCAGTCGAAAGTGAATAAGTGGGAGACTAGTAGAAATGCTGAGCTGGAATTTCTGTGGAATAATGTTTGTAGACAATGGCTTCATTCCTGCAAGTTATAAAATGATCAAAACAGAAAATGAAAACATCTTTTGCTTAAAGGGCTTCTTTGTAAACAATGGGGATGAAAAGTAACAATTAGAGTGGTGAACCTAACTAAGCTTTTGTTTTCTAAGATGGAGAAGCTTGGACCACAACTGCATCACAGAGGGAAAAAAGTCCCATTAGAAATAAGTGGCCTGGGCTGGAAAGATGATTTAGTGGTTAAGAGCACATACTGCTCTTGCTGAGGACATGAGGCTGCCACATTTGGTTCCCATTATGCATGTTGGAGGGTTTATAACTACCTCTGACCTCACCTCCAGGGGACCAGTCACCCCCACATGGCCTCCATGGGCAACTATACTAGTATACACATCTATTAGCTAGTAGAGACATCAAATGTCTCTCATTCCCATAGACAGGGAACACAATACAGAATTAAGTCTGAATTTCTAAAACAAAAACCAAAAAGCAGAAGAAAACAAAAACATTACACATTTTTTACTATTTTATGAGCAATTTTCTTCCAAACCAGTTCAGATTTCTTCTGACCTGAGCATTTAAGAGTCATTTAAGTTTCCAGTGCTCCATCATGGTGGGAAAAACATTTAGCATCCTCCTAATTTTCCTGCCTATGTTACTAAGTTGTCATTTACATAAAGCTCTTGAGTTTTACTGTTCAGTTTGATGAGTTTGGGAAAAAATATAGAGTTTGGTAATGGCATAAAATATTCCCACTACTTTAAAACTTCTCTTTGTGCTTTTACAGTCAATCTCTCTACTCCCTGTTCAGAATAATAACCAATCTGCCTTTTCACTCTGCAATTTCCCTGTTACAGGATCTCATATTTAAATCAAGTAGATTGTAGCGTCTCATTCATCTGTCCTCTTTGGCTTTGCATAGTGCTTGTACACATTATCATTGTGTTCTGTCTTAAGTAGCAAGCCATCAAAGGGATATGCCACCCAGGAAAGCAGGTTGGTTCATGAGGTTGTGCTGTGCTGTGGGATGTTCTGTATGTCAAATGTATTGCTCTGATTGGTTAAAATAAATAAAGTACTAATTGGCCAGTAGCCACGAAGAAAGGATAGGTAGGCGGGACAAGGAGGAGGAGAATTGTGGGAAGTGAAAGGCTGGGTAGAGAGACACTGCCAGCCGCTGCCATGACAAGAAAGATGTAAGGTACTAGTAAGACACGAGCCATGTGGAAAAGTATAGATTTAGAAAAATGGATTAATTTAAGATAGAAGAACTAAATAACAAGAAGCCTGCCATGGACATACAGTTTATAAGTAATATAAGCATCTGAGTGATTATTTTATATGTGGGTTGTGGGACCGCGGGGGCTTGGTGGCACCTGGAGAGAAGATCTCCAACTACAAATGGCCTGGAGAGAAGATCTCCAACTACAGTTCTGTGTCAAAACATGGTGCAAGTTTTGACAAGGGAAGCCAGGTTGGAGTAAGAAGGTAACTGGGAGTGTGTCTTTGCAGGTCCCTCCCCAGGATTCCCATTATTTATTTTATCTCTGATTCCTTTCTACAATGAAGAAAATAGTTTTCTTCTTGTTTTGTTGTTCCACCATAATGGTTCCACCTTGTCACATATATAAAAACAATGAGCCAGGTGACTCTAGACTTAAATATTTAAAACCATGAACCAAAATAAACCCTCTTAGGACTTTGGAAGTGGTTTGTCAAGAGGTAACAAGAAAAACACAGTTTGGATGTCAGTACCGGTAAAGAGCTGTACATAAATGGTGGCCACCAGCACTTGGAAATGGTGTCAAATGCAGGGATATTAGGGCAGGTAGGCTCAGTAGACTAGATGAAGCAGTGAGCTCTGGGATTAAAAAAAAATCCTGTCTTGGTAAGTAAAGTCAAGAGTACTGAGAAAGATATCAGATAGACAATAAACTTCTGGCCTCTATGTGTCTGTACACACACACACACACACACACACACACACACACACACACACAGAGAGAGAGAGAGAGAGAGACAGAGAGACAGAGAGACAGAGAGACAGAGAGACAGAGAGACAGAGAGAGAGAGACAGAGAGAAAACACACACACTCTTCCTCTTTTAAGTTGTCTTTTTTTTTTGCAAATATTTGTTACAGTCAAAAGCAACTGGCAAAAATTTCTAGTTTATCCATTCCTATCTATCTAAAAGTTTGTTTCCAAAAATTAATACCAATGAAGTGTATATTAGTATTCAAGTTCATGTCTTTATGAGGATGTACAGCCATTAATCTGTAATCAACATCTGCAAGAAGAATTTTTTGTCAAGTATTGAGTCTAGAAAAGCAGTCTAGTTTCTTAAGAAAGTGAAGACTATTTTTCTTTCTTTCTTTTTTTTTGTTTTCTTGTTTTTCGAGACAGGGTTTCTCTGTGTAGCTTTGCACCTTTCCTGGATCTTGGTAGCCCAGGCTGGACTCGAACTCACAGAGATCTGCCTGCCTCTGCCTCCCGAGTGCTGGGATTAAAGGCGTGCGCCACCACCGCCTGGCAAGACTATTTTTCAATCATACTATTTTGTAGCATTCTATTCACAATTTATGATCATTGCTCTACATGTGTGTCAGCTCATAGTTTTATCAGTCTTTATGATTTTTGCCACCGTGGTATTAATTCACATCTCTCCCACGGTGAATATCATGCAACATGTTTGAATGAGACTGACTGCACTGGTAAAATATTCATGTTTTGCCAAAATTTTCATCATAGTGTAATATTATAATGCAGAGTGGTTTTGTTGTTGTTTTGCTTTGTTTTTCTTTTTTACTGTTTTTCCTCTCTAGAGGTTGTATGTGTATATTTTTAAAATACGTCCTAAGAATTTTTAAGATTTATCTGTCTATGGATAACTCAAACTGACCTAATAGAAATAATCTTGAAATTCCCATGACTACCCAAATAAATACCAAATCATTATCTGTTATGTGCTCTTCATTTGTAAATGATATGGAGGTGAAAGTCCTGTCTGCATAGGCATTCCTACTTACTGAACACCACTGATTGTGTGTTGTATGGAGAACACCTATCAGTTCTTAAAGCATGATGTGTGTAGGAGTACATTTGCTTAAAATACTTTCTACCTAAAATTTGTTGGGTTTTTCTATTGGATTGGAAGGCACACTAAAACTTTTTCTACTCATTGATCTCAGCATTAGCAGGGATAAGGCAACCACTTTTCTGGTCACATGTCTGCTTTAGTTTAGTATACTGTTTGTTAGGATTGTACTATGATGGTTAATTGTGATTCTTAACTATATTGGAGTTAGAGTTACATAGCAGATGAGCCTGTGGATGTGTCTGTGAAGGTGTTTCCAGAGAACTTTAATTGATGTGGGAAAACCAACTTCCAGTGAAAGCTGGACCATCTCCTGGACTGTGGTGTCAGATTGACCAGAAGGAACTAAGTAAGCTGAGCACCAATGTGCATCTGGTTAATCTTCCTCACTGTGGGCGGGATGGGACCAGCCCCTTCAAGTTTCTTTCCTGCCATGATGTGGAGTTTCTCCTCAAACTCTAAAACAAAATGAACACTTCCTCCTTTCAAATGTTTCTTTCTTGGTATTTAGTCACAACAAAAAGAATAATAACTAATACAATTACTGACCACAGAACAGACATGTCACAACTCTAGAAAGAAAAAAAAAATTGAAACAAAGCAGGTGGTTGAACTCTTAATACGTACCTTTATTATTCTTAAGTAAAATATACTAGCCTATGGTTACTTTTCTCTTCATCATTCTGCTTTTCAAGAATTTACTACATGCTGTATATATTTGTTTTCTCTACTAATATATCACTTTCTACATAATTTTGTGCCATAGTTTAAAATATACACCTTTCAAATCAATGTTATGTAAGAACAGTAAAATTCCCCACACCTCTATGCTGCTCCTGATTTTGTGTTACAATTTCTTATCATCTAAAGTTGATTTATAAGCTCCCCCACAATTCAAGACTACTTACAAACAGTGTTACCATATGTGAAAGAAGGAGTCTTGCAGATTGATGTGCAGACCCATAAGATGTAAGCAGAGACCTTTAATGTAAATCACAAAATTTTGGTGGCAATGGTATGCTATTATTGGATCAACATTCCTAAGGAAAACAGCACCCTGGTGAAGGCTATTGGACATGAAGTTGTGTAAACATGTTGAGTATGGGAAATCCCTGTGCCATCTATTGGATACTTTTGTGAACATAAACCTATTGTAAAATATGAACTATTTTTAAAATTGAATTTGTATGATTTCTGTGGAGAGAGTGGGTTGCCATTGCTGCCTGGGAAGATGGCTTGGTTTTCTAGCATCTGCTGTATAATAATGATTCCTCGTGGAAATCATATTTGCAGGTTGCCATGGTAGTACTCCTCATCTAATTGCCCAAGACTGTGTAGAAATATTTTCCACTCAGAAAATTAATACATTATAGCTATTTCTACGAGTCATATGTGCCAGTGATACATAGCCTATGAGATTTCACTTGTCTTAGAGAGTCACAGAACAGAATATTCTAGGAACTCTTAATCCCTGGTAAGGTTAAGTGTCCTATTTTTCCAAACTGTTTTACCAAACATCCCCTGATGCTAGAAATTGCTTTAGATATTTAACAGAATATAAATAGATAGATAGATAGACAGATAGATAGACAGATAGATAGATGGATGGATGGATGGATGGATAGATAGATAGATAGATAGATAGATAGATAGATAGACAGATAGAAAGATAGATAGATAGATAGATAGATAGATAGATAGATAGATAGATAGATAGATAGATAGGCTTTAAAATCCTCATCTAAGAGGTTATAGTAAAGTTGAGATGGAGATATTGTTATTTTAAAGAAGAGGTCAAGTAATCATGCAATATATGATATACACCTACAGAACAAAGTAAACCTATACAGTCTTTGTGATGGTGAAAAATGCCAAGGAAAGGGAGAGGAGAAACTTTTCTAGCTGAGCTGGTAACAATCAGAATCTGTGTAAATAAAGATAGCAATACAGTTAAGGGAAAGAGTACCAGCTCTGCAAGCTAGAAACTTGGTGAGGTTGGCCTGTGTAGGAAGGAGTTAGATTTCTTGATGAGCAGAATTAGAAACTATTAAACCCTTTTAATGAAGACATATGATCTGACTGAAGGCTGTAAATGGTTGCTTTGACTGTGCTATGGAGATAGCCTGCAAAGAGGAAAGAAAGAAACAAGGAAGTGAATACACTTATCAACCATGAAAATGTGAGTATGATTTTGGGGATATTGAAGTCTCATAGCCATGGAGAATAAATATGTAATGGATAACAAATGTGTACAACCCTAGGCAAAGTTCCATTGCCTAGAAGTGCTGTTCTAGCTGTATGTTCACAGAGATTAGGAAACTGAACAAATGTTGAATGACTTCTCTTTTTAATTTATTTATTTTATGTGTGTTGGTGTTTTGCTAGTAAGCGAACCAGGGTCCTCTGGAAGATCAGTCAGTGTTCTTTACCATTGAGGCATCTCTCTAATCCCCTGAATGGATTCTTAAATCCACAGTGTGGTTTGTACTTGTAAGTTAATTAGAATAAAGTGAGTTTATTTTTTTTTTATAAGCAAAGAAGAAAATATAGAAATCTGTTACAAAAGAGCAAGAGAGAAATAAAAGCCTGAGGCATTCTGTAGATGAAGTAAAATTCTTCATGGATTTTTTTTTTAAGTAAAAGACTTAAAAATTTTTGTTTTAGAATTTCACACATGTGTAATGTATTTATATCATTTCTAACCTCTCCCCATCCTTCTCAAACTTCTACTTTGTCCCCTACACTCACTCTTAAATCCATGACCTTTTCTTTCTAACAATTGTTGTTACACACAAATAGTAACACACACATACACACACACACACACACACACACACACACACGTACAAATACAGCCTGATGAGGCCATTTAGTATCAATCATCTGACTATGTATTTAGGGTTGAAAACTTGGGACTGGACAATTTGTCAGGGGGATCACCCTGGAAAGATTGATTCTCCCTCTCTTGGGAAGCCACTGATCTTCATCTATGGATGGAGCCATGTGGGATTTCTCCCATTCACCTTGAATTGTCAACTGGTATTCAGTTATTATTTATATGACTATATTGTTGAGAATTGGAAAGTACACAGTCTTGGAGGAGATGTGCCATTCCTCTAGCTGTTACAATCTGTCTGTCCATCTTCCATTATGTTCCAAAAGTCTTAGCCATTGGGATATATTAGAGATGTTGTGTTGGGTTGTAGATGTTGGGTTGTATTATAGATGTTTCAGTTGAGGTTGGTCACTACACAGTTAGTTGTTCTCTTCATTTTGACCAATGCTGAATTTACATTTGAAGGAATAGTAAGTCAGCCTTCTTAACAAATTTGATGGAGACAACACACAAATGAAAGGAAGGTGATAAATCAGGATGGGTTTTTGTGTTAGTCTTCCCAAATAGACAACCTTAGGGTCCTGTTCATATCCGTTTCTTCCAAACACAAATACTTTGTGAACTATTGTCCATATGTTTCTCATTACTCCATACTTCTTTGGAGCATTGATTTCATTGTTTTCTAAATCTTCTTTTTAAATTATTTGAGAAATACAAACTCTCAGAATCCAAGGAGATCTTTGGTTCCATCTCATTAACAATGACATCTTCCTGAAGAACCAGAGTCATGGGACCTATTTGCTGTCACGAATGCTCTTAGCTCATAGCTTCTCTGTTATAAAGAAACATGCAGTCTGTCTCAGTATTGGCAAATTAGGACTAAAGAAACCAGTATAAATTTTCAGTATACTCCCATTGCTTTAGAAGCTTTCTTTTGCCTTTGACTCAAGAATTCCTTACCTTCTATAATCATTCATAAAGTCATTGTAATCTAACTTGTTTTCTTGAACATAAATCTCAGAGCCTTCATAGACTTTGGCAGTCATTACCAAGGAAATCTGCAGAGGAAGAAGGCCTTCCTTCAAAATTGTGCTAGACTTAGGAGACAATTCAGTATATTCTTGCTGTGCTCCCAGTTTAAGGTGGATTTATAAAGTTCTCTTACTTCCATCTTTAAGAAGTGAGAGTCTTATTTCTTCCTGTCTTTGATCTATTTTTTTCAATGCATCCCTTTTGCTGTCCCTTCTTAAGGGGGATATACGTATATACAGAATGTATCATTGAGATATTGGGCTACAGAACTCAAGACTGTGTCTTGAAATAACAGTTTGGACCCACAACAGCCATGTGAGCTTGGGAAACATATTTCACTTACTTGAAATATAATTTATCTCAAAGTTCCTGCAGACTCTCTAACTTTGGTTGACTAAAACACCATGATTCTAGAGAGACAGTATGTTACAGGTTGAGAAGTAAAATCATTTTTCTATATATTAAGCCTTTTAATAACCACTTATTTCCTAATTTTTGGTCTCACCTAACATCCTTTTAACCATTAGGTAAAGTTTCACGCTGTATCACTAAGCTGAGCAGAATTCCAGCCTCCAGCAACCTCAGATTTAAAGATGCTCTAACATCATCTGATTTCCTATGCCTACCTAATGCCATTAGTTCATATACTAGATATGTTGATTTGTAGCTTTCTTTCTTTTGTTGTCGTTGTTTTTTAAGACAGGATTTCTCTGTGAAACAATCCTGGTTGTCCTGGAACAAATTGTAGACCAGATTGGCCTCGAACTCACAGAGATCTGCTTGCCTTTGCCTCCCAAGTGCACCACCACTGCCCAGTGTTTTGGTGGATTGTAGCTTTGTTTGTTCCATGTCTATAAGACTTCATGTAACCCTTTCCTTGACAGAACTTATCTTGCAGGTTATCTCAAATACATGATCCCAGGTCAGGTCACTTGCATTTACTGAACAATAAACATTTTTTTCTCATTTCCTTTATAGCATAGTTGTTATATAATGTTATCCATTGTCAAGGGGGAAAAGTGTTATGAATCAAATAAATAGGCAAGTGACATTTTATTCAAGATTATTAAATATTGATCAGGTCTATTGTAGAGAGATTTTCAAAATTCTGTATTGATAAAAGATAAGAATGATATTTTTATTTTTACCTTATGTATAAAATAACTGTTTTCATTGGGACATTTTCTTTTTTTTCCCAAACCTTTTTTGTATTATTATTATATTGGTGTTTTAATTTTACACATCAGCCATGGGTTCCCCTGTCCTCCCCCCTCCTGTCCCTGGCCCCACCTTCCCCCTAAGCCTCTTCCCTCCATTCCCATCTCCTCCAGGGCCAAGACTCCCCTGGGGATTCAGTTAAACCTGGTGGATTCAGTACAGGCAGGTACAGTCCCCTCCTTCCAGGCTGAGCAAAGTGTCCCTGTGTAAACCCAAGGTTCCAAACAGCCAGCTCATGCACTAAGGACAGGTCCCACAGCCTGGATGCCTCCCAAACAGTTCAAGCTATTCAATTGTCTCACTTATCCAGAGGGCCTGATCCAGCTGGGGGCTCCACAGCCTTTGGTTCATAATTCATGTGCTTCCATTCGTTTGGCTATCTGTCCCTGTGCTTGTAGGAAGTAGTCTTGAATGCATTGGCACTGGAGATCACTTTCTAAATATAACACCAGTAGCACAGACACTGAGAGAAACAGTCAATCAATTTGACCTGTTGAAACTGAGAAGCTTTTGTAGAGCCAAGGACACGGTCAACAAGACAAAACAACAGCCTACAGAATGGGAAAAGGTCTTCACCAACCCCATATCTGACAGAGGGCTGATATCCAGAATATACGAAGAAATTAGACATCAAAATGTCCAACAGTCCAATTAAGAAATGGGCTTTAGAACTAAACAGAGAATTCTCAGCAGAGGAAGTTCAAATAGCTGAAAGACATTTAAGGAATTGCTCAACATCCCTAATTATCAGGGAAATGCAAATCAAAATGACTCTGAGATACTACCTTACACTGTCAGAATGGCTAAGATCAAAAACACAGAAGACAGCTTATGCTGGACAGGATGTAAAGCAAGGGGAACTCTCCTCCACTGCTGGTGGGAATGCAAGCTTGTACAGCCACTTTGGAAATCAATATGGCGCTTCCTTAGAAAACTTGGAATCCATCTCCCCCAAGACCCAGCTGTAGCACTCTTAGACATAAACCCAAGGAATGCTCAATCATACCACAAGGGCATTTGCTCAGCTATGTTCATTTCAGCATTGTTTGTAATAGCCAGAACCTGGAAACAACCCAGATGCCCTTCAACTGAAGAATGGATAAAGAAAATATGGTACATATACACGATGGAGTACTACTCAGCAGAGAAAAACCAATGACATCATGAGGTTTGCAGGCAAATGGATGGATCTAGAAAAAATCATCCTGAGTGAGGTAACCCAGACTCAGAAGAACAAACATGGTATGTACTCACTCATAGGAGGGACATTTTCATACTATCATCAAAACAGACACTCATACTTCAAAGAAATAGAAGACAAGGCTTTTTCTAGAGCAAATATGAGTGACAATGGCCTGGAAACACATATCTAGATCTCCCCAAATACAATGTTCCAATGTAAAAGTGGTTTTATGGAGTTTTATTGAAACAGAACAAGAAGAGTTATTAATCAGCCCACCTAATATATACATTGGTAGGTACTCTGGAGAGGTAGGTTACAACATAATGGGGGAATCTATTAGGAAGCTCAGATGCAACCTGATGGCATCCCTAGCTTTGGGTTGGTGGAATACAGTAGTTTATTAAGTTAATAGATTCCAAAAGGTTTTAGTCTATTAACATCCTAACAGGATGTTAGGTCCAATACAGAGGTGGGCAAAGAAAGATTATTCATGGAGCTAAAGCTAGCAGAAGATTAAGTTAATGAGAGTCTGAACTGGCACCATTCCAATCCAACATGCAGATACCTCTGCAGTTTTAATTAGTCACTCAGCTTGTGTATGTGTGTGTGTGTGTGTGTGTGTGTGTCTGTGTATGTGTATATATGTATGTATGTATATATTGTGCAAATATATACATTGCATATGTATCATTATAATTTAATTTATTTTTAAGTCCATTTTCTCTACTCTGCTCCCTTTCTCCTATAATTAGCTAGCTTCCCTCTGCTTTCAGACGATATACACTCCATTACCTATTGTTGATATCCCCTTCCATTTATACCCCCATACAACACTAATCCCCAATATACATTGGGTAGAAGAGAGTTTTTAAGAGCTTGGTGATCTAATACAAAAGTAACCTAAGGGTTCTATGGGAAGGAAGGTCAGCTTGATTAGGTCATCTGTTTGCTAAGTGGCACTTTAGAACCCTGCTGTCCCCCAGAGACTGGCCACTGGAGACACTATCTTTCTGAATAATTATATTCTGGAGACATAGCTCCTAAGTCCTTGAGAGAAACATTTCCTGGGTTGTAAAACTGACAAGAGGCTCAGAGAAAATTAACACCTCAAAGGAGCAGAGAAAAAAATGTAATTGCTAGTTTCCAGAGTACTAAACAAAAGAAAAGTCAGAGTCCCAGGGCCATGAAATAAGCTGTCCAAAGACTGGATGGGCTGAGAGGAACATGGACAAGGAGATAACCTGTCTAAAGATCAAATGGGCTGAGTGAAACATGGGCCCTGTTTCCTCAAAATTCTGCTTCATACTTGTTCTTCCTCAGCAAATTGTTGTGAAAATTAAATAAAATGTGATACAGAAAGTTCTAGCAAGCACACAATTAAATTAATTTAATTTAATACTAGTATGTAAAATGTGTGCTAAGAATTGCTTTTGATATCAGAATCCTGATTCAGGAAACATTTAACATATTACTGTAAAATCCAAAGTACATTTAACATTCATATGTAATGATTTAGCTCTTTTGTTATTTCAACAATCATAGAAAAAGTAATATTTCCTGGATCTTTTCTATACCTTTGGGGAGTGTGGACAAAGAATCTTGATCACCTGACAAGACAGGGTGTAATCTAACTTTGTAAGTAAATCATCATTAGCTGAGTAAAGGTAAAGAAGTAGAGAACAATTTTTATTTGAAGGGGAGGTGAGAGAAACCAAAAGGAAGGAGAACCATTGATAGCCATTAAAGCAGGGTCAAGCCAAGGTCAGCTTGTGGAGCAGCATCCAGTCCATACATATCTGAGGTAATTATCAATTGGCACCACTATGCTGGGGTAATTGAACTTCCCAAGAGCTCCAAGGAGAGGTTGTTAAGTAGTAAGAGTGCTTAAAATGAAAGACTTGCTTTATTCTTGGTTACAGATTCCTCACAGTAGCTATGCCAGACAAATTAGCCAATTAGGTACTAAGATTAGAGTCTGGATCAAAAGGAAGATGGTGTGTAAGGGGATTTTATAAACACAACTTGTTTATTTCAACTGGATTGGACCTATTTCCCATGTGTTGTAGAAGCTGCTGTCTAGGAAGTTACCAGTGGCTTGGGGCCTTTCACTTCCAAACCACACAGTGCTATAACACAAGTATAAGAAAAACATGTCTATTTGAGAGGACAGAGATAGGGAGAGTTGGCTTCCATTTCAATTAAGCATCTTTCTTTAATCTCTTCCTAGGGATTCTGACCTGGTGGTCCATTAAAAAATGGCCACCAAATGTCAGTCACTTTCCCATTTGAATTTAAGGAAGAAATAGTTGAAACCATTCTATCTCTCTTTTTGTCAAAACTCCACACCAGTTTTTTTCAGCTAATTTGGTTTAAGAAGATACACATTTCAATTTCAAGTTAATACAAGTAAAGGATAGTAGAAAAAAGTACCACAAGAAGCAACCAGAGTAAAACACTTAGCAAAGGCTTTCCTGACAAGTCTATGAAATTTTAACAGAGTTTGCTTTAAGAAATTTTAGCCTACCTGAATTAAGAGTGACTCATTTTCGAGCCTGACCAAATTACAAAATGTAGGTCATTCATTTGATAAGCCTCAAGGCAAGAGTCGATGAATTTCCTTTTAATGGTCACACTAAGTGCAATCCTACTCACAGCTGTATTTCATTTAATTGGTTAAGTAAATACATGTCTCAATCTTTCCCAACCTATTGGTCTGCATTCTGTCTGGTATAGGTTACACACTCTGTGCCTAGTTGAAGTTAAGATGGTTCTCCTGACCTTCAGCCCCTAATGCCAAGCCTTCAATTGTGATTAGGTTATCTCACATGACATATGAGCCTTTTAAAAGCAGAGATTGCTCTGACATGAGGAAAAGGAAACATTAGAAAAAGTGAAAGAATCCAGACATTGTTTGTAACCTCTGAGATGGTAGGAGACATGTGCAGAGGACAGTAAGTGGCTGAGAAGGTCCCTTGGCTTGACAGCTAGTAAGAAAACACACATCAGCCCTGCTGCTGCAGTGAAATAAGTTCTGACAGCCATGTGAATGATCTCATAAGCACAGCTTTACCTCAGTGCCTGAAGGTAGAAGTTCGCCCTGTTAATTTATTATTTTATTCTGACTTTAAAAGAACCTAATCAAGAACCTATCTGAGCCATCCTGGACTCATGCCCTACAGAATAAATGCATATCCATACAAAATGCTAAGTTCATGGTATTTGTTAAGCAGAAATTTTTTTTTTAAAAAAAAGGAATGCATAACCAGAAACCTGGATTATGATGGAGTAGCCCCATGTCCACAGGAAATGTTTTCAAATGTCCCCACTGAATGCTTAAAATCACAGCATATGTATGTGCTATGCTACATATAATAGCTTCTTTTTTTGTCACACTTGAGTTGCCATATTCCCTACTCTTGTGTGTTAGAGCCATTATTAAGCAAAATAAGAGCAACCTGAATCCTAGCAATCTAGTACACATAATTGATCTGTTAACCCAAGAAGGCTACTAAGTGGCTCTCAGACAGGTTGTGTGAACAGCAGGGACACGCTGAGCATAGGGATGATTCTTGTTTGGGGCAGATTACAAGACAACACAAGAT
The DNA here is from genome assembly GCF_903995425.1 of Onychomys torridus. NCBI lineage: Eukaryota > Metazoa > Chordata > Mammalia > Rodentia > Cricetidae > Onychomys > Onychomys torridus. The sequence continues at coordinate 67,023,682 of NC_050457.1, read as the reverse complement.
TTTATTAACTTATCCTGAGCTTACTGGTAGAATTTTCCATTCAATGTTTTTGAACAGTAATAGACCAGTGATCACAAACCTTTAAAAACTAAGCCATTGACAGTCAATATTGGTAATTCCTTCCTCAAAGAAACATCCACAAAATAATCTTCTGATATTTATTTAAGAAGTCATGTCTTCAGAAAAAACTCAAATTATCACTGTATGCATGTTTCATTCTGTTTCTGTAGAGTTCATCTCTCATTTTCCTATTATGCTGTTAACATTTTCACCTCTTTTTTTTTTTTTTTTTTTTTTTTTTTTTTTTTAGTAGAATGCAATATGAGAGTGAACACCTTAATGGGTAAAATCAATAAACAAGGATACAACTTCCAGCAATATCACTGTCTCTTTGGTATTACTGACTCCAAGACTTGTTTTAGCAGGTTAGGGGAAAATATCAAACGTGCATGATTTCCATGACAGCAGTTCAGTTGACAAACTCTATCAAAAAGTGGCAGCCAGGAGACAGCTCAGCATGAATCAGAGCTCCAGTGTCCACAGGCAGACAGCTTGGAAGTCAGTTCTGTTTCCACCAGCTACTTTCTTTGTAGCATTGAGTGAGTTCCTTATGCATTCTGGTGCATTTCTTTATCTATAAAATTCAGAGAAATGATATTCACCTCACAGGAGGTATCAAAAAACAATACTTAAGACACTGCATGGCAATACAATAAAGACCTAGCAGTCTCCACTGTAAATTTTACACACTCAGCTGTCATAGAAAAGCTACCCAATGATACTCAGTGATGCCTAAGCAACTCACTGCAGTGTGCTCAATTCCAGCCAACTTTCGCTATATTCATAAATAGGGTGTTTCTTTTCATTTCTTAATGAAGAATTCACATTTAATGTTACACAGAGGTTATCTAAGCCATTTTACAGACTGGTTTCTTTATTTTTAAATATAAATATCACTTTATTGTATGATGATTTTGTTTGTGAGTGCAAAGGTAGTTTTCTCTACCTTCCCTATCTTTGGTGGGAAAGTTTCACCATTTTTCAATGTTTAGAAGTTGACTGTCTCCAGATTGATCTCTGATGGATGCTATATGCTCCTTTTAGTGTGAAAGTGGCATGTTTGGAGTGGGGAATCTTGGGAAGCTGGGGAGAAAAATAAGGAGTGAATATGATCATAATACACTCTATTACCTATATAAAATTCTAAAATAATAAGTAAAATATTTTTAAAACATGGAAAAAGCATTTTGTATGTGAGATTTGAGATGATAGTGCATGCTACACTTATTTATTTCACTGATCAGTGAACCCTGCTTTGACATCCTTTTTTATTTTATAATTTAATTTAATTTTACATATCAGCCACAGATTCCCCTATCCTCCCTTCTCCCGCCAGCTCTCCACCCTCCCCCCAGCCCAACACCTCCATTCCCACCTCCTACAGGGCAAGGACTCCCCTGGGGATTCAGCCCAGCCTGGTAGATTCAGTCCAGGCAGGTCCATTCCCCTCCTCCCTTTGCCCAGGCTGATCAAGGTGTCCCTGCATAAGCCCAAGGTTCTAAACAGCCAGCTCATGCACTAAGGACAGGTCCGGGTCCTACTGCCTGGGGGCCTCCCAAAGAGTTCAAGCTAATCAATTGCCTCACTTATCCAGAGGGCCTGATGCAGTTGGGGGCTCCTCAGCTATTGGTTCATCATAGTTCATGTGTTTCCACTAGTTTGGCTATTTGTTCCCTGTGCTTTTTCCAATCATGGTCTCAACAATTCTAGCTCCTACAATCCCTCTTCTTTCTCGCTGACTGGACTTCTGGAGCTCCACCAGGGGCCTGGCCCTGGATCTCTGCATCTGCTTTGATCAGTCACTGGATGAGATTTCTACCATGACAGTTAAGGTGTTTGGCCATCTGACCAGCAGAGTAGGTCAGTTCGGGCTTTCTCTCGACCATGACCAGTAATGTATTGTGGAGGTATCTTTGTGGATTTCTGGGGACCTCTCTAGTACTTTGCTTTTACCTATTCCCATGTAGTCTTCATTTATCATGGTCTCTTTTTCCTTGTTCTCCCTCTCTGTTCTTCATCCAGCTGGGATCTCCCACTCCCCTAAGCTCTCTTTCCTGTAGCAGGAATCTTAACAGGTCTTATTAATAAGAACAAACCTGAGGCCAGTTATTGGGGTGAATGCTGGAAGATCAGAGACACAGAACAAGCCACAGCTTCCTCACCTCGCCAGTTCCTCAGCTGGTCTTGTTTCTGGAAGCTTCTGAGTCCTTATCCAAATGAAATTCAGCTGAACTGCTGCTCAAAAGTCTGAATGCTTAACGCTTAACAAACCAAATCCTAAACCAGCCAAATGCTTCTAGTTTCTGGTCTTCACACCTTATATAATCTTTCTCATTCTGTCCCCACTCCCTGGGATTAAAGGCATGTGTCACCATGCCTGGCTGTTTCCAATGTGGTCTTGAACTCACAGAGATCTGCCTGGCTCTGCCTTCCAAGTGCTGGCATTAAAAGCATGCACCACCACTGCCCAGCTTCTGCTATGGCTTGCTCTGACCCATTTTCTAGCCACCATTTTTGACTCTGTTTCTAGTGGCTGTCTGTTCTCTGACCCCAGATAAATTTATTAGGGTGGACAATACTTTGGAGAGCACAATACTACCACACTTTCCCTCGACCCTTGCCCTTCATTACCCCACTTCACGTCCAGTTTGGTCATGTAGATCTCATCCATTTCTCTGTCGTTGGGTGATCCCTGTGTCTTTCTTAGGGTCCTCTTTTCTAGGTAGCCTCCCTGGAATTGTGAGTAGCAGTCTAGTCATCCTTTGTTTTACATCTAGTATCTACCTATGAGTGAGTACATACCATGTTTGTCTTTCTGAGTCTGGGTTACCTCACTCAGGATGATTTTTCCTAGATCTATCCATTTGCCTGCAAAGCTCATGATGTCATTGTTTTTCTCTGCATTGGCTTCTTACAGCCTTAGACTAGTATGAGTGCTGTGGATATCACTCTGCATGCTGTGAAAGTGTTGCTCTCATTTGGTTGATAATTAAAATACTGATTGGCCAGTAGCCAGGCAGAAAGTATAGTATATGTGGAACAAACAGACAAGGACAATTCTGGGAACAAGAAGGCTGAGTCAGGAGTCGCCAGCCAGACAGAGAGGAAGCAGGATGTGAAGATAGAACTGAGAAAAGGTACCAAGACATGTGGCTAAACATAAGAATTATGGGTTAGTTTAAATGTAAGAGCTAGTCAGTGGTAGAACTGAGCTAGTGGCCGAACAGTTTTAATTAATATAAGCCTCTATGTATTTACTTGGTGAGGGACCCTGGGAGCCAGGTGGGACCAGGAATACTTCAGCTACATATGAGTGATTAGTTCTATGACAAAGAGCCCTAGCTTCTTCAAGACTCTCAGAACATTAGCAGAAACAGGATTCAGGCAAGCTTCATGAGTTCTAGTCTAGACTCTTTGTGTAGTCAGAAGTTTTCCAGTCCTGACTGCCCTTTTGCTGTCCCAACAGCTGCTTCCAATTTATCACACAGAGAATTAATATTATTTATAAATGCTCTGACAATAGATCAGGCCTGTTATTAGCTAACACTTACATTTAAATTGGCCCATATATCTATTTACACTTTGTTACATGGCCCATGGTGTGTTACCTCATTTTCTATGTGTCCTGCTTGCTCAGTGGCTGGCTGGTATCGCCTCTTAATCTGCTTTCTTCTTCCCAGAGTCCTCTATTTCTGGATGTCCCACCTATACTTTCTGCCTGGCCACTGGCTTGTCTGCTTTTTATTAACCAATGAGAGTCATACATACTCACAGTGCACAGAATGATTACCCCACTACATTTCCTCCTTTTTGTCTAATTGAAAAGGAAGGTTTTAACTTTTAATAAAATTTTATACAACAAAAACAGTCTTCCAGTCAGAATTACAATTACAATGTTTTGTCCATTTGTAGTTGGCAAAATTAGAGAAAATACTCTATTATCTATCTTATCTTGGTAAGGTCAAAATTTTACATTTAACTTACCTTTTATCATGATGAAAGAAAACTATAACTATCTAGTCCTTAACTCTATCAAAGATCCCAAATGGGTGAAATGTTGACTCATGACAGGAACCTCAGACTGTCTGGACAGTAATCCAAAGTTCCTCTGTATCATTGGGGCATCCAACTCTGACCTACAGGCCTCGCATATCTAACAGACTTTCCTGTGAAGTGAGAAATTCTGAAGGACTGTCCTATCTTGTCTTGGCAAAGTTTAGCAGTCACCTTTCTTGTGTCCTTCTGGTCCATTTTGGACAGTAACTGTCAGCAATGAGGCAAGGGAAGTTTCTTTACTGACATGACTAGATTTGCCATAAAAAAAAACCTCCATATGGAGTGTCTTTGATGCCCATCATCTTCTCTGAAGTGGATTGTTGCTGTCAAGAGCAAGCACATCATACGGTCATAAAAAGCCTTAGGTTGTTAAACATATTAATTGCCATATTCTATAGGTCTTTGGAGGTTTTGAAGACCATATTTATATCTAAATCTGTTTATCTGTTTAACTTTGAAAACATATCAAACATAACTACACTATTAACCTGTATTTCTTAATTATACATTTTAAAATTAGCTATATAAACACAATAATCTAAACAAGAGTAGACATATATAGAGAGTATAACAAAATTGGCTTTAACTTTGTATCAATAAACCAAAATCCATACAAATGTAAAATATTTAACATTAATAGTTGGTTTCTAGATTAAAGAAGATTTATTAATCTACTCTTTTATTTTATTATTTCTATATCCTATCCCCTTTTTTCCTTTAGACAGAGGTCTCTGAATCTAACTCCTTTGGTTAGTTTTTTGTTAACATGACCAATAATAATTTGTCCTCAACTCCCCTAAACAAAGAGAAACTTCTGTAATACATTTTGGGGTAGGGGGAATATGAACACAGTTCTCTAGACTACTTCCTGTTGATTGGGAGCACTGGTAATTTTGGGGGGATCCTGAGAAAATTCAAGATTATGGTCAAGTCCTAACTGGAGTATTCTGTGAGGCTGGATCATCTCAGTCAGCAGTTTTGAAGTTATTCTGGATGTTGGATCACCAGAGTTACCCAGTTGTTTTTTGTTTTTGTTTTTGTTTGTTTGGTTTTTGGTTTTTCAAGACAGGTAGCTTTGGAGGCTGTCCTGGAACTTGCTTTGTAGTCCAGGCTGGCCTCAAACTCACAGAAATCCACCTACCTCTGCCTCCAAGTGCTGGGATTACAGGCATGTGACATCACCATCTGGCATGTTACCCAGTTTTTATTGGTGTCCGGGTTTTCTTGCTCTGAAAACACACAAACATTTGAGGGCAAAATACATATCTGTATTATACAAGTATAGACACTTCATTGCACACAAGTCATCCAAAGATGATTTTTTTATATGTCTGAGCAGGTAAAATATATGTTATGTGCTTTGTAGTTTTCATAGGTTTATTTTTTAAGTCTGTAACCAGGATTTCAGGTGGTCTTCCTCAATGAAACACAATTTCCTTAACCCAGAATGAATCCATAGCCTCTCTCATTTCCTGTGGAAACAAAAGCATAACCTCTCTCCCAAAGTGACATATCTTTTGACATAACCTCTGAAATCAAAATAATTTTAAAATACATATATTGGTTTAATCTAGCAGTTTCCTTAATCCAAGGTCTCTTAGCAGCTAAAAAATTTAAAGACAACACAGTAATATCCATAACCCAAACTCTCTGTGTTTTTGCTACTAGTACTGAGCCAGGAATCCGTCTTTTAAAGGAACCACATCTTGCTTCCTGCAAGCAAACAGAGCCTTCCAGAGAAAAGACAGTTACCAAGAAGCTGAACTTGACTCCATTTTCATGTGTTTAGAATCTCTCTTTTTAAGCTTTTTTAGGTCTTATGTGGAAATTCCTGCCCAGCATCAGGCTACCACATGTGGGCAAAAGTTTTCCTGTCCGAGCCCCCTGCTCTTCATCCAGAGACTTAATATTACTTATAAATGTTTAGCAAACAGCTCAGGCTTATTACTAGATAACCCTTACATTTAAATTAACCCATATTTATTGGTTGAAGTATTAAGGCAACTCCACATAGTTAAAAGGGTGGTTTATTTTGTGGGGTAACTTAGAAGTAAGGGGTAGTTTACAGGGTCTGGGAGAGGTGAAGTGCAATCCAGCAGTGTTCTATGGAGAACTCTGCTCGGTCTACCTCCAGTGTCAAGGATCCAGGAACCAGGAGATCTGGCAAATCCAAATCTCAGGTCTTAAGGTCACCTGTCTCAGCCCTGCCTTGTAGGTGTGACAGTTACTGGAAGACTCAATGGGAGTAGTACCTCCATGTCAAAGCTGGAACAGTTACCTACTACACACAGTTTTATTTGTGCTTTGCCACATGGCTTATAGTGTGTTACCTTATTTTCTACATGTCCTGCTTGCTCACCCACTGGCTAGCTTCTCCTGACTCTACCTTCTTCTTCCCAGAGTCCTCTCTTTCTGACTGTCCTGCCTATACTTCCTTCCTGGGTACCAGCCTGCCAATAAGAGTAATACATATTCACAGTGTACAGAAGGATTATTCCACTGCACTTTGTATGTATCTGATTGTCCCTATGTTCCTGGGCTTTACTTCCAATTTCCCTTTTCTGTTGTTGTCATAGGGATGTCAAGCTCTAGCATCAATTTTGCAGAGACAGTGTAGCTTCTCCCAAAACAGTTATTCATACTGTGGGGAGGAGAACAGAACTCTTAAACACAGGACTGAATAAAAAGGAACCCCAAGAGGGGCTTAGACTTGCCTCTACTGAATGTATCAGGCTCCCCTGACTCCCCATGGGAGGCCTTATCTTCTTGTAGGAGAGAATGGGAGGGCAGGTTGGGATGGGGAGGCTGGAAGGGCAGGAGTAGGGAAGAGGGGCATCTGTGATTGATATGTAAAATGAATTTTAAAAATTCTTAAAAAAAAAGAAGCCCCAAATTTCAGAAAATAAGTCTCTGTGCAGGCAATTCACAGAAAGGAACATGGAAAGATCAGGTAGAGAAGGTATGACTCCATTCAGGCTTTATAAAAGGCAAGAAGGAAGATTTGAAAGTGGACAGGTTGCTTTCTCCATCACCTGAGTGGTAGAGCTCAGCACAACTTCTACTTTGATGAAAGTGATGGGTCAAGTTAACAGTTCTCAAAATGGTGAATATGCACACACACACACACACACACACACACACACACACACACACACACATATGCAAGCACACACTGCACTGAAATTTTAGAAGCAAGATGTCAGGGTATCATGAATGATGGTCTCAGATTTCAAAAGGTCTCTGAAGCATTAATCCTAATCCATCAATTCACTAATAGGAAGGGATAAGAATAGGGTTCAAGATTCAGTGAGTAAGTTGACTCTGTTATTTTATACAATTAAGAAATGCCTTCTTTTATGGAAAGGGCTATGTGTGTTCTGTCTTTCTATTAATATAAAATTTAACTTTGAAGGTAATATTCTGAGCTAGAAGCTAAGAAACTCAGAGATACCCTTTAAAGAGCAAGGATCAAACAGGCTAACTTGGGGTCTGGGCTATAAGAAAAGTTAGAAGGAAATGTTCATACTATCTTATAAAATTCCTGCATCAGTCAAGGAGGATTGGAAGAAATGAAAATGAAGCCTTCAATAAGGATTATTAACTTTATTCCTTAAATGTCATAAAAGACTTTTGTCCAAACATCATTTAATCTGAGTAATCTCAATGTCATTATCAGTTTCAAGGCTATAGATGATGTAATGTCTTACCACAAGGACAATGAAACTACAGAGGAGAGAACTGGGTATTTGGTAGAATGTAAAAAGAAAAAAAAATGTTGAATTGTACAAAATCTTATGAGATTTAGCCAGAAGCAAAGTTATTGATGTGAGAACTTGATGTTGACCATGGAATTAGTTTTTTCCTATTACTTTAAGTTAAGAGACTGTGGCAGGAAAACTCTGGATGAGCTATTCCAGGGGGTATCATAGTCATGTCAAGTAAGTAGTTAAGCTTTAGGACTGCTATGGCAGCAGGTTCCAAGGGAAGCTGCAGCTGGTTGAAAGACATAAACTTCACAAATTTATTAAAATGGAAAATCTTAGAAAAGGATAGGTAACCAGCTTGAGTTAAGTAACCACAAGCCTGTGTTTCTTATTGTCCCTCGAGACACAGAGAAAACAAGAGATAGTATGAAAACCTGCTGATGGATGACCAGTTTGCACTTTGAATCTGCTAGTAACTATCATGAAATATTCTTGGGACTGATAGAATTTTTTTTCACTCCTATTCAAACAGACTAGAAACAGTTTACTGATGCATAGGAAGAAAGGGCTCAAAGACCTATGCAGCTTGATATTTCAAATTGATATGTAACCTTAAATAAATATTGGAACATTATTCTGATTTCAGCTTAGTGACAAAATAGTGTTATCACAATCAAGCAGACATTATGGTATGGCTATGCATCAATTTTAGACAGCTATTTAAGTGGAGTACTTATGATGCTATGATGGGGTCAAAACTAGTAAATCACATTCCCACTCTGCTATTGGGATGATGTAGAATACCTATTAGGTATTTATGACCCTGAGTGTGGAGAAAAGAAGATAACAGTCAGTACCACTATTGAAGATGATGATGGTCATCATTCAACACTTTCCTGGTGAATCTCACATAGTCATAAAGTCTGAGAATGCCTGAGACATGCCTTATGCTGTCCAGACATTCCCTTGCAAGATGAGCAAGATACCAGGACTCATATAAGATACCTCTATTTTTTAACATACACAGTACCTTATCTTGAGATATAATCCACATTATAAACTTTATCATTTTAGAATATACAACCAAATAGAATTTTCATATATTCAAAATTGTCCAACATCACCACCATCTAATCACAGAACATCACTGCAGATTATCAGTATAAAGTAATGAATGTGAACACTAGTAAAAACTCAGTAATCTAAAGCCCATATATATTTTGTTACAGAATGCAAAAGGCAGGGTGATCTGCACTCTACATCAAAGATGAAAAGATGAAAATCTTCAAGGGAAACTGTATGATCCAGGTAATTATCACTGGCATTTAATAGCACTTGCTGTAGGGCTAATGATCAGATCAACCATGTGGATTTTAAATAGCAGAAACCATATTCATTGCCCTTGGCTTCAGCAGTTAAAGGTTATTATCACAACTCTTCCAGCCTCTGATTTGTTCTATGTTGAACTTGATCTCTGTCTACAGAATTCCTAGACAAAAAATGAAATTCCAGATCAGAAATATCACAGCCAGAACATACATTCAAATTTTATGAGTTATTATTGACTTTGAGCTCCATCATCATGTGTATATTTCTGGTATGTCATTGACAAGTGTGCTTCATGTGTTTCTGAAGTGTACAAATCAATTATTATACATTGATGTCCTGACAAATGGCTTTCTGGAGAACCACCAATAAACAACAGAAAGCTCTGCTGGACCATTCTGAGTTTGGTGCCCACCACCCTTACATGTTGGGGCAAGAGCTTTTGTACACAGCTTTCAGCTAGGACAAGGGAAGATGGATTTAGAACTGCTGGAAGAAGGCAGAGAAGGGTAAGTAACAGAACATTATTCTGGGATGATGGAAGAATACTCCCTTGAAATTTAGATGGCCTTTCTTCTGTTTTCCAATCTTCCTGCTTCAAATTAAGCTATGAGTTTCTCAGCAATGGGCCTTTGATGACATTTACAGTATTAAGCATTGTGATGGCTATTCTCAGATTTCAACTTGACATCTGGAATGTCAAATCAAGATGGAGAACATACCTGGGAGGGATTTTTGCTTACCTTGAAGGAGTAAGACCCATTTCTAATATGGATCTTTGAGATAGGATGCCATGCTTTTAATCTAGCTATTTTGAGCTGGGAAAAGACATGTCTTCAATGCAGATCATTTGAGCTGGGAAAAATCCACCTCTAATCTGGGCCACACCTTCCATTGGAAGCTATGAAGGGACACAGAAGGAGGAATCTTTCTCTCTTGGCCTGCTTGATCTCATCTTGCTAGCAAGTCCATTCCTTCACTGGCATTAAGCCCTACTTCTTCAGGACTCTAGCATATCCTGAAGACCAGCTGAAACATCCAGCTGTGTGGACTGAGCAACTACTAGATTCTTGGACTTTCCATTCATGCCAGTCATTGTTGGATTAGTTGGATCATGGTCTGGAAGTCATTCTAATAAATTCCATATCTATATAGATGAAGAGATTCATTCTTTAAGTTCTGTAACTCTAGAGAATGTTTACTAACACATTCACCTTCATATGGACTTATAATCAATTTTTCTTTCCAAAGTTCTCATGTTCACACATAATGAAGTGCAACTTTATCAGTTCTGAAAATAAAATAACAGAGAAAAAAATAACAATATATTGAAAATTAGAAATCTTGGTTTGCCCAAATATTTTTAAGTCTTTGTCTCAGATTTTATAAAAAGCCAATAACTCTTCAAAATGATTCAATAGACCTCGCCTTGTCCACTCCTTCCCCTGTTACTAGACAGGTTAAATATACCCTTGAGCTCCTCCCTGGTCTTTCCTCTCCATCATCTCGTTCCATTTCTGTGACTGGTAATTGAGATCACTGCATTCTATTGTCTCCACACATTTGCACAACCTGTTTCTCTTCCTGGGGTACCCTCCTCCAAAAAGGCACAGGACTCACAGCCTACTTTCTTCAGATTTCTGTTAATAGCTCCTTTACAGTGAAACTTTCTGCCATTATTCTCCTCCAAATCACACTCCTCCAAATTCTGGTTGATTACATGGAGTATTATCCTGCTCCATCCAAAATTTAATTGTGATATTGAAATTAAATACACCAACACAAATGCCAAGAAGATATGAAACCTCACATAATGAGATTTACTAGGGAGAACAGTACAGATTTGCTAAGCAGGATTTTAAAAAGCATGGGAGAGTGCAAAGCAGACTGGCACCAGTCTTTATTATGGCAGTGAGGTTCATGTGAATATTCATGTTCAGTAGCATGGATAAGGGTTGCATAGTTTCAACTTCCTGTCAGTGCCAAAGGGAGGAACATCCAGGTTTTCATATCAGCTTGCTCAGATGTAGAGCAGAAGGGGAGAGGACAGTGGAGAGGCCTGCAAGCTGTCAGTGGTGAATGCCATAAAGGGAACCAGGAGGTTTATTAATCACCTTTCCAGGCTTTCATCCTCACCTAACACAGGATTTACAAAACAACCACAGCAGCAGCAGCATTGTCTTATTGTAGGTAGCATGCAGTGTTGAAATGGGCAAGGATGCTTTTCTGAGGACCCTACACTCAGATCCTAAAAGAGTACTTGTTAGGTTGTGAAAATACGGTCAGAACTGGGTTGATGAATAAACTTATCTTTGTTTCAGCTTCATGAAGAGCATCTTGGATCTCATAGGAATTAAACATTGATGGAAAGGATTAACGCATTGAAATATCTGACAACAAAACATATCAAATGGCCTCCTCTAAAATCAGAAACTAGTAGAAAGATTGCGGGCATCCTAACTGCTTTGCTATCAGACAAATTAAATCTGTGGAAAACGGGTATTCCAAATAGATTAGCGTTATTAATAGCAAATCTATATGCAAGTGCATGTAAGCTGTCCTTCAACCACTCTGTAAATATTATAATTTACAGATTTTAATCCCAGCTAATATTATCCCATAAAATTCCCAAATTAATGGGACAGTCATTTTGAAATTCCATAGTCTCTTGGATGTTGCAAGCCCATGATTTCCCAAAAGAGAGAATTATTTCGCCAGTAGTCATGAGCTCACACCCTGATGTGCCCAAGGCCAGAAAAGTCTTCAGATAGCTATGGGCTTAACAATGTTAAAATTTCTTCAATTTATTGTTATTAAAACATATCTTTTTAGAAATAGCATTCATGAAGGCAGGGGCCCAGGACATATTCTAAAATATACTTAAGAATATTTTTGTCTGCAATCAGCCACTATTAAAAAGGTAAGAATAAATTGTAATAGATATTTCATTTTCAGAAACTCTTTCTGATATTCCTTTAATTTGCTAATTCAAACAGCATCTTATGATATACATGTATTTTATTTTTAAAAATCAAGTCCCACTGTTATATAATAACTTTAAAACTTTTAAAAACTATGCGTGTATTATAGTTGTTGTCATACAATTTGTGTTCTTCAATTATCTGTAATGTACAATCATTTAAAATAAATCATAGGAAGTTTAAAGGAATATTTTAATTTATAAAATGATACTTTTACTTGCAATCTATTAAAATCCAAAATACCTGAAGTTATTTGCTAAACTATAAGTTTGTGTAAGGACACGAAGTTCTCAGGCAGGAACAAAATCTCCCAATGAATAGCTAATGTTCCTATAGGACAGTAACTTCTAAAATACACAGAAAATAAACTACCCTGAAGACATTTGAACCAGATTTATAACTCTGCAACATCTTTCATTTACAAATAAATAATTGTGATATGTTCACTCTGCATTTCCCTAGTAGAACTTTTTTATTTCTAATGTAGAGAATTTATTTTTCTTTGAGTATCAGAAAAGCAACAACAAAAATATCTTAGAGGAAGAAAAAATGGGGACCTGATCCTTTAGCAGCCCTTTTTAAAATGCCATTTGAAACTCTTGCAGAGATGGTGTTTAAAATTCTGAAAGTGTCATAAACTCTCAGAATGTCAGCCCCAAGTCCTAGAATTTAAGTGGGGTCATCTATGGCTGTATAGTATCTAATGTATGAGGCTGACCAGGTCTGTCATCTCTACAGCCATAAAATGTATTTCTAGTATTTGACAAATACCATTTTGTTGCCCATCCTAGAAAGACTTAACTTTCAAATCATACTGCCAGCATTTTACAACAATAGACAGCTTTACACTTCCCTTCCTTTAGCAAAATTTTCTAAAATGATCTTTTCCTTGCAATATTAAATATATCAGTCTTGCCCATGGCCATGCCAGGCAGCTGACAGGGGGAGATAATAAATGGAAGAAAGTAATCGTAGAATGTAGGTAATAGTGTGCAGCTGGTGAACTCTTCCTCAACCATAAGTCATGTCTGTTATGGGCATTCTTAGATCATCCCACTGATGGTACCAGTTTCCTATGTACTGAGAATCCCAATCTCCATCAAGAACAACTTTCAGAAGACAAACAGGACCTCATCTGAGACCTAGATTGATTTACATCAACATTTTGTCAGGCCCTTTGAGTATTTGAAAATCTTTCCCAATACGTTGAAATGAAATTCTTGGCTTTCCTCTTTACCACAATTGAAACTATCCAACTTATCACCTGAAAGCACTTTGGGAGGCCAGGCAATTACTGGCAGGCACTCTCTCCATCACTGCATACCATACATGTGTCCATCTGTGTCTTCTCACCTTGTGTGTGATCACTCACCATCCCTACCACAATCATCACTTACTCCATTTTACCTGGATATAGGCAGGCCTCAAGTGCATCCTGTCTAATTCTGCATTCATAAAAATTTGTATCATTGGAAGACAAAGGTTTGCCAGGTGCCACAAAGCACCAGGCAGGTAGGTGCCATTATGGTGAGCAAATACATGGTGGAGAAACAGCAGAGAAAGAGAAGCTGACCAGTTCACATGCTGTGGAAAGAGGAGAAACTGAAAAAGCAAAAATGGTGAGGAACAGGCTGATCTGGGTGGCCTGCTTGCATCCGGAACCATGGTGATACCTAGCCCCTAGGTATCTGGGCCCATGCCCCTACAGAAGCTGGGGTTGGAGTTGATGTTCATGGCTCCTATCATCACTGAAGACTGTGCAGATACCTAGGGTATGGTCAGCCACCTGAGACTATGTTGCTGTCCAAGACCCATGCTGCCACTAGGCCATACTGATCTGGATGGCCTGTGCTGACACTCAGGGACACAGTGACATCAGGGCCCAAGCTGCAGCCAAAAGCCATGTTTGGGTCTATGGTCCAACCACAGCCAGTGCCTGTGTTGATGTCTGTGGCTTGTGTTACCACCAAAGACCATGTGGATGTCCAGGGTCTTGGCCACCACCTGGGGCCATGTTGGTATCCAAGGGCCATGCTGCCCACTTTCCCCATCTGTTCTGCTATCAGGGCCATGGTGATGTCCAAGCCTAAACTGTTGCCCAGGACTATGTCTGTTTCCATGGCCCTGCTGCAGCTGGGGGTCTATGTTGATCTCTGTGGCCCCTGTTACCACAGGGGGCCATAGGAACCATTCATGTGGAAATCCTAGGGCTATGCTGAGCCAGCAACATTCTTTGCTGGCTCTGGGAAAGTTGGCTCTTCCCCTGGATGGCCACTTCAGCAGAAGTGTTGGTCCTGGTTCTTTTTTTTTTTTTTTTTCCAGAGCTGAGGATTGAACCCAGGGCCTTGTGCTTGCTAGGCAAGCACTCTACCACTGAGCTAAATCCCCAACGCTGGTTCTTAAGGGAGAGCTGGCTCCTGCAGTCAGGAGAGATGGCCCCACACTTTCACCATGAGAATGGGAAGAGGAGAGGTAGCATGGGTGTAGAAGAGTTGGCTCTGCCCTGTGTCTGATGCAGTTGGTCCCAGCAGCCCAGACTCACCAAATCAGCTACTGCCTAGGCCCACATCCAGTTGGCCCACCTAAATATCTACCCCATCTGTGACCTACTGGAATGCATGAAGGGACAGGTCCTGCAGAACCCTAGCCACAGGATCTCCATGACTGTGGGCAACAGCAGGATATCTAAGAGTTTTGGTGAGGATCCAGGATTGATGTTGAACCAGACCAACAACTCATTGCAATGAACAGTTGCAATTAAGCTGGGTGGACAAAAGGTTAACTGAATGGCACAGTGCAGCTCTCAATGGCACTGAAATGAACAAAGAGGTGTTGAAGAGGCAGGAAAGATGGAGGAGCAAAGTGGAATTTTTGTTTGTTTTGTTTTTAATTAATGTTTTAAATGAATCTACCAGGTTGAGCTGAATCCCCAGGGAAGTCTTTGCCCAGGAGCAGATGGGAATGGAGGGGAGGGGCTGGGAGGAAGGCAGGGGTGGGGGCGGGAGGAGGGAGGACAGGGGAACCCATGGCTGATATGGAAAATTAAATTAAATTAAAAAAATAAAAATAAATGTTTTCTTTTGGGGGAGATGCTATGGGGAGAAGGGCACATGTGGAGGTGAAGGGACTGGGAAATGAGCAGGATTGGGGTACATGATGTGAAATTCCCAAAGAATCGATAAGAAATTATGTTTAAAATCTTCTATCATTAGTCAAACTTGACTGTTAAAAACATCATGCATATTCCCTTCTCCTTGTCTACCCTTGTCAAGGACCAAGATGTCAGGAACCAAACATGAACCATGGAAAGTACTAGCTAGGCCAGGGAACAAGTCATAAGACCACTGCCCTTCCCCAGAGCAGTAACACCTGTTTACTAACCAGAGGCTCCCAAAGATAAGAACATTCCACAGTCAGGTGCCATGACAACCAAAGGTAAAGAGCATTCCATGGTCAGGTAGCCTAGCAACAGAACAAATGGCCCCTGACCAGTGACCTTAGCCTAAATCTTGCAGTTGCAGGACCTGCATGTCTCCCACATCTTACACCCCTTCCACGTCTCTTCCCCTTCCCTCCTTCCTGCCCCTTCCCCTCCTACGCTATATAAGCTTTGTGGAGAAAAATAAAATCTGCAGCTTGATCAGAATCTTGTCTTGCTGTCACCCCTCGTGTCTTCTGTCTCTTTAATTCATTTCCACAGGTGGGTCGCCCCCGTTGAAACCCCGCTGGCTGGGGCATCTGGCACCCAACGTTGGGGCTCCACCCTCGCCTCATCAGGAGTTGAACGTCCTTCTCCAGGAAAGTCCAGACATCTGGTGGAGATTTGAAGCGATCACCTGTCGAGGCCGCCGTACTTGGCGTCCTGGTGATCAGGAGGAGAGCAGGAAGGACAAGGTGAGTTCTGAGCTATAGACTTCACCGTGGGACAGGGAACTTCTCAGGACTTGTTCATAAAGAGCATTAAAGAGGCCCTCCAGACACGAGGGATAAGGGTTCGTTAAAAAAAAAAAAAAAAAACCTCATAAAAATTCGTTAGTTACTTAGAGGACTGTTTTCCCCAAGAAGGGAAAATTGATGACAAAGGCTGAAAAAAAGGGAGGGCAGTCAGTGGCTCTGGCAGAGTGTGAGGTGTGTGGTATGCAGGGTGTATGTGCTTTGTGCTCTGTGTGTATGTGCTGTGTGTGTGTGTGTGTGTGTGTGTGTGTGTGTGTGTGTGTATGTGTGTGCAGTGAGAGGTGGAGGGGGGAGGGAGCCAGGAGGGCAGAGTAATGAGAGCGCACATGGCACTTCTCTACAGCTCCTTCACCTAGGCTGAAAGAGAGCGCTCTGTTAAAATGATTTTCTTACAATCAATATAGCTCAGATCTCCATGGGTTTTTTCTCCCAAGTTCCCAACTTCCCCACCAACTACCAAAGATATGATTATCACCCTTATCGAAAAAACCTACCAGGTACTTAATACCTCCAAGCCTGATTTGGTTGACTGCTGCTGGCTTTGCTATCATTCTGCCCCACCATTTTATGAAGGAGTGGATGCTAATTTAGATTTCTCCCTAACCACTGACCCACATGATTGTCACTGGCAACAGCCACCCGCATCTCAACTTACACTCTCCCAAGTTATGGGCTTGGGCCACTGCCTTGTCACCCGAGGCGCTATCATTCCCCCTGTTTATCAACCACTTTGCAATGTCACAGACAACCTAAATACCTCCCTTAAGTCTGGATATCTTCTCCCTGCCAACAATACTTGGTGGGCCCGTACTGATGGCCTAACACCATGCATTTCTCTTCATTTAAATAATCCCTCTGCCCCCTTATTTTGCACATTGGTTCAGCTTATCCCTAGGCTAACCTATTATTCTCCAGAACAATTCTCCATGAGATGGGAAGAGAAGACTCTGGCAGAGACTGCTGCCCTCACGCTCCCCCATCACTCGAAAAAGGGAGCCTGTGACTGCGGTCACTTTAGCAGTCCTCCTGGGGGTGGGGGCTATAGGGGCCGGTATGGGCATAGCCTCCCTGGTCTTATCTAATCAACATTATTCAGAGCTTAGAATTTCCATAGATGAAGATATAGTGCAGCTCGAGCAAGGCATTTCTGCCCTTGAATCCTCCCTCATCCCCTCTTTCAGAGGTGGTCCTCCAAAACTGATGAGAGCTCCACCTCCTCTTTTTACAGCAAGGAGGCCTCTGTGCTGCTCTTAAGGAAGAGTGTTGCTTCTATATTGCTCACACAGGAGTAGCAAGGGATAGCATGGCCAAGGTCCATGAAGGCTTAGAGGAGCACAAAAAAGAAAAGGATCAAGAGCTAGGCTGGTTCCAAAATTGGTTCTTTGCATCTTCCTGGCTAACCACCCCCCTGCTGTCCCTCCTGGGACCCTTGGTGGGCCTCATTCTTGTCTTGACATTTGGCCCTTGGGCTTTGTCTCCACTAACTTAATTTGTGCGCTGTCAGGCAAAACAAATTCAGGTTCAGTACCATCACCTCGACCTCCATGAACTTGGTCTCAATGAACCAGATACAGACTCCATATCAGCACAGACCCCTCTGCCTAGGGGAGGATGCACCTGTGCCTGGGAGCTGGAGCCCACTGCTCAGGGGATTAAGGGTCCAGCCAGGACTGCAGAAGGCAAGGAGACTAAAGTGATCCACCATCCTGGGTGCCTTGGGTGACATGCTCTATTGCACGGGGGTTATGCAGACCCAATACTCCTCCCTCCTAGATTAACCCCCCCTCCGTAAATACCTGCATTGTTCCAGCTTCCTTAGGGACATGTGGGGACGCCTAGACCAATTAACAACGGAACTGAACTTATCAGGGATGGAGCCTCTGTCATCCCTCCCCCATCACGGCGAAACATTTGGGCCTCCTTTCTTTGTTTTGCTATATGTATAGAAGGGGGAGATGTCAGGACCAAGATGTCAGGAACCAAACATGAACCATGAAAAATACTAGCTAGGCCAGGGAACAAGTCATAAGACCACTGCTCTTCCCCAGAGCAGTAACACCTGTTTACTAACCAGAGGCTCCCAAAGATAAGAACATCCCAGAGTCAGGTGCCATGACAACCAAATATAAAGAGCATTCCATGGTCAGGTAGCCTAGCAACAGAACAAATGGCCCCTGACCAGTGACCTTAGCCTACATCTTGCAGTTGCACGACCTGCACATCTCCCATGTCTTGCACCCCTTCCACATCCCTCCCCATCCCCTCCTCCCTGCCCCTTCCCCTCCTATGCTATATAAGCTTTGTGGAGAAAACTAAAATCTGCAGCTTGATCAAGAATTTTGTCTTGCTGTCGCCCCTGTCCTCTGTCTCTTTCATTCGCTCCCACAGGTGGGTTGCCCCTGTTGAAACCCCGCTGGCTAGGGCATACCCTGTTCTAAAATAAAGCCTAAGTATGACTACTTCTTTTTGGGGCTCTCTCAGGTCCCTAAGAAAAGGAGTAGAATTTGAATGTGGGGCTTTCCATGACTGCCTGCTTCCCAACAGCTTTTAACCCCTTTTATACCTAAGCTTATGACTCATATATATGCTACAATTTTATTCTATCTTTTGTTGGTTAAGACAGAGTAGACATTAAAATTATAGTTTTGTTTTGTTTTCTTATTTTATGTGTTCAAATTCGTTAAAAGGCAATGTTAGCTATGAATTAAAAGGAGTCATGATTTGTGAGGTGAGGGGAATAGCAAGTTGGGTAAAATATTATCTTCCTTCATATAACAATGAACTTTTAGATGTATTCAATTTGGTACAATTTGTGAGTGGCTCGCTCTTTTCTATTTACCTATTTTAAACAAAAAATGTAATAGATATGTATATATATTACATATATACAAGCTAATGAAGAGAATGATAATTAATAAGGAATTGAAATATTAAGATCGCTTCAGGATGATGACAATGACACATCACTGGATGATATTTTTGCTCCCATGAAAGAGAAGAAAGCTTTGAATTGTGATAGCCCTATGAAAAACATTACTCCACCAGCTGTTAACTACATGATCATGGACATGTTCCCACATGCACATAATAAAACCTTTCCTTTGAAATAAACCCTAAGAGGAATTATTTGTCCAGTTGTTACCAAGTAACAACAATCCAGATACAGATAACTAGAGTCTCCACAAAGGAGATCATAATTGTTTAGCCTGAGTGAATGTACAATTTGACAACACAAAGCCGGTTGATAAGAAGTGATAAGAAGCCAATAATTGACTCTTCACACAAGAAAACAACGTAATTGGAAAACTCTTTTAAATGTTATCATCTGTAAAGTTACTTAACACTCTATCATTGCCCTTCCAAAGTGGGCATTAAGCTCTCAGGTTATAACCTGAAGGGAATCCTTCCTTGAATCTTCTTCCTCTCAAATACTTATATACACTCATAAGATGCCCTCCTCTACCCTTTATTATGTATTCATGATACTTTCACTAACTCTTAAAATGTTTATGTTTGTGATTACTTGATAAATATGTTACACTCTCTTCCACATGATGACACACTAAGGACAAAAATTCTATCTTTACTTTTTCTTCAAGGCCTACCAAAAGCTAAACATATCAGCACATACATTTTTAGTGGCAAGTATACAAATAAACTAATAAATACTGATCATTGAACTACATTTGCCAATGTGGTGTCAAGACATTAGTTAGTAGAATGTGCCACTCCAAAAACTCAAAGTGGACAATAGGTAAACCATATGTCCTTTATTCCTCACCTAAACAGAGAATGCATATTGACAAATTTTTCCTCATCCTGCTCTACCAGGAAGGACTTGGTCACTGAACATTACTTTAAACCTCAAGCATAGCAAATTACTTGCAAAATTACCTAACGAAATAATGAATCATGGTTATAATGAACACACAATGTCCTTGGTAAAATATAGATGCATGAATGACAGACTCACACTGATTTCAGCATCTTTTGCAAGCCATTTAAGCTGACTAAGACAGTTCAATTCATAGACTCCTTTAACAGAAGTGGGAAATCTTTTACTCACCTTTATTGTTGCCAGTTAATGTGGTTTTTCTGCCATGCCCCCAAGATATAGAAAGAGCTATCCTTGAATTTTATCATCTCTGACATTGCAATTTAGGTTCCCCCAAAATGCAGCATATATTCAAGCATCATAAAACGTCTTACATTTCAAAATAGAAAACTAAGAAAATTTTAAGCAATTATCTGTGACTTCATATGTTTCTAATGTACGTTAGTCTAAAATCAAGAAATATACTGGTCTTTTTAAATGTTACTCCAAAAGCCCAATCAACAATTACAAATGTCAAGTCATGCTTGTGTTCCGGGTTCTCCAAGGCTTGGCAGTCCTCTGGAGGATACAGATCTGTTCCTGAATTTTTTTTTAAAGACACAAGAAAATCTTACAGTTTCTACAAAACTATAATTATAAATAAAATGTTATCCTGAACATAGAAATGGGTCAAAGTTTCATGCATTTTTGATGCACAGATACATTCTAGAAGGCAGTATTTTTCTGACTCCCTCAGGATGTATACCATTGTTTGACCCACCGATTACTAATGAGATCCAGACTGTGTAAAGTTAGATTTCTAAAAGACAAAAAAGTTATAGATGAGTTTGGCTGAGAGAGGAGCATTATTTCTAACATATTGGTCATTGTATTCTTCTAATGATATTTCCAGTTTTTGCTCACATACTAATCTTACCCAACATTATATATCCTATTGACTACATATATTCAATCATTTTCTTCTTAGCCAGGTTTATTCATTAACAAATTAAAGAATAACATGATATGCACATCCAATGCATTGGAGTATGTATCACAGTGTTCGTTTTTGAGGTGTATACCATCACATCACAAAAAGAGGGGGAAAAAGACGTATCTAGAGTTTAGACTTCTCAATGATTCAAATAAGCCATGGTGAGCCATTGAATCTACCAATCAGCTAAGTCCTGCACATTTGGGCTCATTACCTTAGCATGTCATTCCTAACACTCTAAGAGTTTTTTAGCCATACTTACTTTTGCTTTTGTATTGTCTGAAAGTAAATTCACTTTCTGTCCTGAAATAAAGCTGCTACTATGGCAATCAGTAAATTTGCTGTGAAATGAAGAGCAACATGAATGCGGCCCCCAGTGACAGCTGCTATCAGGAATAAGGAGGGCTCATGACTGTACTTCATAGACTGCCATAAACCAAGCAGGCTTGGCATCCCCTCAGCCAGACATTTCAGCCCCAAACAGACAAATATGAGGTGGCTGCTGGCTTAGAGCATTATTTGCAATAGTGACATCTTGAGTTTACATGGTTGTGCACAGACTTTGAACACTATGAGAGGTTATATCACAAGATATGTTCTCTAGAGACTCAGAGACAACAGTGCCTCTCTCTCTCTCTCTCTCTCTCTCTCTCTCTCTCTCTCTCTCTCTGTGTGTGTGTGTGTGTGTGTGTGTGTGTGTGTGTGTGTGAATATGTGTGTGTGTGTGTGTGTGTGTGTGTGTGTGTGTACGTATGTGTTATAGAAGGGAATTTTATTAGTGTGGCTGGAAAGTCCAACAATGATCATATACATGGTTGAAAACATAGTAGGTATTCAGTCTGCAAATCTGAATATCCCAGCAACCTCAATATAGCACTGGTAGCCAGAAAATTCCCTGCAAAGTCACTGGTATTTAATATATACTGGAAGACAACAGAAGCTGGAGTTTAATCCCACAGAGGGTGGGAGCAGCAGTGGCAGATCCCAGTGTTTGAACAAGGAGAAAGGGGGCTGGTGCATTTGATGTCCTTGTACCTCTTTCTGTCCAGAATCACTGTGGGAAGTTCTTACCATGCTGAGATGGGATCTTCCATTTATGTTAATCCTCTTTGGAAGCACCTCCCAATGTCCCCTAAGTGACTCCAAATCTCCTCTAGTTGGCAATCACAACCAACTATCACAGATAACAAGGCTATTTTCGTGATGTGGATGATGAAAAGTCATAAGCCATGTTGGTGTGCAAACTTTGTAAGAACACTTTATTTTTTTAAAGTTACATCCAGACCACAGTTTCCCTTCCCTTCTCTCTTCCCAGGCCTCATCCTCCAATCTCTCCTCTGTGCCCTCATTCACTCCTCTTCCGATATTCAGAAAAGTGTAGGCTTTCCATGAATATCAACAAAACTTGACATATCCAGCTGCAGTAAGACTAAGCACCTCCTCTTATACTGAGGCTGGGCAAGGTGACCCAGTATGGGGAATTGGTCCTAAAAGCCTGTAAAAGTGTCAGAGGCAGCCCCTGCTCCCACTGTTAGGAGTCCCACAAGAAGACCAAGCTACACAACTGTCACATACATGCAGAGGGCCTAGGTGAGTCCCATATAGACTCCTTGGTGTTAGTTCAGTCTCTGTGAGATCCTGTGAGCCCAGGTTAGTTTATTCTGTGGGTTTTCTTATGATGTCCATGACCTCTTTGGCTCCTACAATCCTTCCTCCCTCTCTTCAGCAGGATTCCCTGAGCTTCGCCTAATATTTGACTGTGCATCTCTGAATCTTGTTTCCATCAGTTGCTGGATAAAGCCTCTCTGATGACTATTAGGCTGGGCACCAATCTACTAGTAAAGAAGAATGTTAGTCATCACTACATTGACTTTTTGTTCCTTCTAGTTGTGTTTGGTCTCTGGGCCAAACAGCCTCTGGGTCCTGGTTCTCCAGGAAGTGTCAAGGGTGGGCTCACTCTCATGGCATGGGTCTCAGGCTGGGCCAGTCATTGGTTGGCCACTCCCACAATCTTTATGCCACCCTTACCCCAGCACATCCATAGGCAGGGCAGAATGAAGGTCAAAGTAATGTGCCTGGGTTAGTGTCCCAATCTCTCTACTGGAAGTCTTGCTTGGTCACAAGAGATGACCAGTTCAGGCTACATATCTGTAATTGCTAAGAGTCTTAGCTAGGATCATCCTTGAAGATTCCTGGGAGTTTCCTTTACAGTAGGTTTCCATGTGACCTTAAAATGCCCCCCTTTTCCAATCTGCTCTTAGTACTCTCTCCCATCTCACCCCTACCTCATCCCTCATGTTTCCATTCCCACCCACTCCCAGGGTACCTATGAAATCTCTTCTATTTCTCCTTCCCAGGAAAATATCACTCTTGGTCATATACCCAAGGATGATCAGTCATACCACAAGAATATTTGCTCAACTATGTTCAGAGCAGCTTTATTCATAATAGCCAGAACCTGGAAATAACCTAGATGTTTCTCAGCTGAAGAATGGATAAAGAAAATATGGTACATTGACACAATGGAATATTACTCAGCTGTTAAAAATAGTGGTCTCATGAAAGTTGAAGGCAAATGAGTAGAACTAGAAAAAATCATTCTGAGTGAGGTAACCCAGTCCTAGAAAGACAAACATGGTATGTACTCACTCATAAGTAGATATTAGCTGTAAAGTAAAGGATAATCATGCTACAATTCACAGATTCAGAGAGACCAGGTAACAAGGAGGGCCCAAGGAAAACACTTTTATTTTCAATGCATTTCAAAACAGGTAATACTTTTAAAATGTATGCTCATTTAAAAATATAAAGGAATAATCTTGCCTCCTTATAAAATAGCCTCCTTGCTTTGATTTGTAAATAGTCTGATGAAAACCTCAACTCTGTGATGTCATATACAGAGTATAAAACATGAAATACTCTTAGTCTAATAAAATAAAATGACCAAAATAGAACTAAGTGTCTAGAAACATCTGTGCCAACAGACTCCCATTTCTTCAAAATTATTTATAACAATCTTTCTAACTAGAAATAGTAGACTTGAATTCCACTCACTTTCTATCAGATGCAAATTTAAATATGAACATACAATTTTCTTCTTATAGAGCTCACTGTTAAAATTTCTGGTCTCAGAGAAAATGGTAGACACTCACTGTAGCAGGAATCTTAACAGGTATTATTGATATGATCAAACGTGGGCCAGGTATTGGGGTAAATGCTGGAATATCAGAGAGACAGAACAAGCCACAGCTTCCTCACCTTGACAATTCCTCAGTTGATCTTGTTTCCTTAGACTAGAAGCCTCTGTGTCCTTATCAGAATGGGTCTCAGCTGAACTGCTGCTCAAAGAACTTAACCAACAAAATGCTTCTAGTTTCTGGTCCTCATGCCTTATATATCTTTCTGCTTTCTGCCATCACTCCCTGGGATTAAAGGCTCACTTCTTGGGATTAAAGGCATGTATCACCATGCCTGGCTGTTTCCAATGTGACCTTGAACTCACAGAGATCTGCCTAGCTCTGCCTCCTGAGTGCTGGGATTAAAGGCATGTGTTACCACTGCCTAACCTCTATGTTTAATATTGTGGCCATTCTGTTCTCTGACCACAGATAAACTTATTAGCATGTACAATATTTTGAGGAACACAATACCACCGCAACACACAGTATACAGACTTCAAATGTTATAAAAAAAATGCAAGAAAAACATGTAGAAATAGTAATGCTTTCTGAGATGAAAAGAAAAATACCTCACATCTAGCAGCTTCCAGAGCTAGTAAGTTTCAATTGTTCTACCTCCTGTATGGGAACATGGTAAATATATCATGAAATAATATACTTTATATAATTTCTATGTACTTATATCTATATATTGCCCATATATCAAATATGTAATTTCTTATGTACTTATATGTAGTTGGAATCTTAACAGGTCTTATTAATAAGAACAAACCTGAGGCAGGTATTGGGGTGAATACTGAAAGATCAGAGAGACAGAACAAGCCACAACTTCCTCACCTCACCAGTTCCTTAGCTGGTCTTATTTCCTCAGACTGCAAGCTTCTGAGTCCTCATCCCAATGGCTCTCAGCTGAACTGTGCTGCTCTAAAGCCTAAAAGCTTAACCAGCCAAATGCTGAACCAGCCAAATATTTAAATAACTTAGTTCCTGGTCCTTACACCTTATATTCCTTTCTGTTTTCTGCTATCACTCCCTGGGATTAAAGGCTGGATTTCTGGGATTAAACAACCATGCCTGGCTGTTTCTAATGTGGCCTTGAACTCAAAGATCCAGAGGTATTCCTGTCTCTGGAATGATAGGATTAAAGGCATGTGCTACACTGCCTATCCTCTTGTTTAATATTGTGGCTGTCCTGTTCTCTGACCCCAGATAAATTTATTAGGGTGCACAATTGGGGGGGGGGACACAATACCACCACACTTATATCTACATATTGCCCATACATCAAATATAAATTAAATACAAATTTTCATATAGTTTTGTTCTTTCTACAGATCTAGATTCCATATCATTTGGAGGCTGTCCATATGAAGCAGTTTCCTTTGCTGTTCCACAATAGAATTTCCTGCCCTAAAATCCAGTGTTCTGATGCTCCTGCTTCCTTCTGAGCTCTGTGTATGTCTTTCATCTATAAACCTTATACCAGCTTCAAAAGAGCGTAGATGAATCACTCCAGGAGATAAAGAGCACTGACAATCCTGCCCAAAGGCACGGAGGAACTTCCTGGAATAACAAGTTGAATGAGGAAAAGAGAATTAAAACTCATGCTTTAAATAAATGTGGGTGGAAATGAGAAAATACGTGAATAATCATAACAAATCTCATTAATACTTAACTAGTCTTTACCTGTAAAGGTTACCTTTGATACTAGTACCTAATATAAACTAACAAATGAATAGAATGAACAGATGATGGCATTCAAAGGCAAGCATCTTTAAGCACATGAATAGCTTCTCGCTTTCTAGACAGTAAATGTTTTGTGTCAGGAACTGGGGCATGTCAGTGACCAGACTTGCTTCCCTGATGCTTGGATGAGTAAAGCATGAGCCAGGGAGCATTCCTGAAACTTTTAAATCCAAATGTCAACAAGATAGTGAGAACTTGCCGTCTAGTCTTGACCTCTGATCTAAATAGTATTGTAGTTAGTATTTTCAAAATAAAAATTACATATAAAAAGTTTTACTAGAAGTCTTCATTACATGAAAATACCTTAAGACTTTTTAAATTATCATATTTTTATTTATTTTAGTGTGTGTGTGTGTGTGTGTGTGTGTGTGTGTGTGTTTGTGTGTGCTTGCCTTTGTCTGCGTACTCACACACTTGAGTATTCCTGAATGCAACGCTCTTGGAGTCCAAAAGAGGAGTATGTTAGATCCCCTGGAGCTGGAGTTATATGCAGCTGTGAACAGCCTGATATGGGTACTTGGAATTTAACATGAGTCCTCTGGAAGAACAGAGAGTTCTTTTGATTCCTGAGTCATCACTGAAACTCCAAGATTGTGAAAGGTTCTCTATATATGGGCCCTGAATAAATTATAGAAATAAGATAGCTACTCAGTCATTATTCATATTAAAATCTAAGTTTCTAAAAATACTTGATTATCTCTTTTTCCAGAAATAAGTTGCTAAAGACTTTGAAAGGGTAGGATTTATGATAATGATGATTTAAAAGTTCTGACAATTCATCCATCAGGTAATGATAAAACTTGAACACTTATTAAAAGCAGAATTAAAAGGTGACAGAAGATGACAAGAATGAGAAGAGCTTTCAAAAAAGATTATACTTCAAAGACATGTATTTTATTAGGTAAGAACTATGGAATTACACCCTCTTTGTGTAGACGCATGCCCAGTTCACTCAGCTATGACATCAGAAAACCTCTTGTCTCCTCAAAGTGGTAGTTGTTAAAATTTATCACATTAAAACAGATGGACAGGATGTTTAAGGAAAATATCCAGAAGTAAGACAATCTTAGAAAAAATGTGATTAAAAATAACACATTAGAGTCCAGCAAGACGGCACAGCAGGTAAAGGCATTTGTAGTGGGTAGCCATTCCAGCTTTGACCTGGAAGTTCTAACCCCCATTGAGACTTTGATAATGGTCACAACTACAAGGTGAGGCTGAGAGAGAACGTTGAAGACACGAGTTCTGGATGCCAGGGCTCTCTTGGTTCCAGGACCCTGGACGCTGGAGGTAGACTGAGCAGAGTTCTCCAGAGAACACCGCTGGACTGCGCCATACCTTAGTTATGCCACTAAATAAACCTCCCTTTTAACTATGTGGAGTGGCCTTAATAATTTCACTGATATCTGGCACCCAACATGGGGCTCCAACCCATCACCCTGAGATTAGGAGTCTCATGATCTACTGAATGAGCTAGCCAGGCTTTTTTATTTAGTGGTGTAACTTACAAATGAAGGGATAGGTAAGTTGCAGGGTCTGGGAAAGGTATGGCACAGTCCAGTGGTGTTCTCTGGAGAACTCCGCTCAGTCTACCTCCAGCATCCAGGGTCCTGGAACCAAGAGAGCCCTGGCTTCCGGAGCCCCACCTTGTAGGCATGACCATTACCAAAGCCTCAGTGGAAGTTGGAACTTCCAGGTCAAAGCTGGAATGACTACACACTACAGGCATTTGCTGCCAAACTCTAATTCATCCCTAAAACCCACAAGTACAAGCACAGAGCTCACTTCTGCAAGTTGTCCTCTGACCTCTACATGCACTCCTTGGCATGTGTACACTGCCACATAGGCATACATACAAGAAAATACACAAATAAGCATAAAAAACATTTGAGTACTAATATAACTCTATTAATTATGCTTTCTGACACACATCCCTCCTTTGGTACCTTCACATGGCTAAATTACTTATCTCACACAGGAAAGCCAGGAGATGGAGGCAGAGGACAATCATTTTAATTGTGACATATTTCTGCTTAGAGTTGCACATTTGGGGCTTGTAGACTCACTGAGTTCCCCACTCACCACATAGCACAAGACCCATTGGTGTCAACTTTTTAGATTAAGAAGAAAGCACTGAACTCAAATCTAGCAAAGCCACTGGACACCCAGGGAGGCAATTCAATAGCAACAGTGTCCCAGAGTAGGTAAGCCCTGAATGTAAGTGTAAACTCCCAACATAGAAGCATGCAGGCAGCACGGACATCTAAGAAACAAGCTAATGAGTTAAGACTTGGAAAGTGAAACCAGAACAGAGACATGATGGGAAGCATAGAAGATTGGAGTCAAATGACTTTGTGCTGGGGATGTATTTCAGGGGATGCATTCAAAGGGTGTTGGTTTCAACCCCCAGCAAACCCACAAAATACAGAATACAGTAACTGCCTTCTCAATAAGAGGGACTCATATTTCGATCCCTATAAATCTGGCCAACTATCTATGGCTTGTTAGGCCATGGAATCTAGAGCAGAACTTATTACTAGCAATTTCTTAAACCACTATATTCTCTAACTAGATTCCTAATATTTGCCCTTATATCCACAGATAAGTATAATTCCAACACCCGAGGAGATATAGACTATTACAAGAAAGCCACAACTGGTCAAATACAGAAAGCAACTAACCAATGGGGTGCCTGCCACCAATTAATATGTCTACAGCACAAACCCTACACTCAGAGAACATCATGAAAAGAGGGGACAAAAAGACCGAGAGCCAGAGGGCAAGAATGTCTGCTGTGAGATTTCGTCTTATATGTGTGACAGGGAATTTGCTCCCATGATCTCTTAACAATATAGCTGCCTAAACAATATCTGAACAATGACAGTACCAGTTAGCATGCAAGTATTGATAAGGGAAATCTCACAAGGCCCCACCCCTAAAGTCTAAGCAATTAAGGACTACTGAAATAAAATGAATGAATCTACTCCAGGGATGGGGTCCCTATGGATTATCCAATTCCAGGGGGTCTGCTATAAAAAGAAAATCATACATAAAGCACCACTAAATGGCCTCAGAATGCTGTATGCTGTATATAGTTATTCATATATGTGCATATTTGCAACTTTTTAAAGAGGTTGAAAATATGAGGTGTAGCAGATGAAGGTACAAGAGAAGTTGGAAAAAGCCAAGGGAGTGAAGGAAATACAAATACAACAAAAATACATAAAATTTAAAAAAATAAGTTTTTTAAAGTATCATCTAAAGAGGAAAACTGAATTCAATTACCTTGTGAAGTACACTTCATATGCTGTCCTTTTTTAATGAGAAGTTAGTAAATCAGCAAACATTTAAAAGCATAGGATTATGACGTGTGTGTGTGTGTGTGTGTGTGTGTGTGTGTGTGTACGCCCGCATGCACATGTGCTTATACATACAAGATGAAACAAAACACAAAACCTATAACCAAATTTTGGATGCAGCAGTAATTCATGGCAATTTTTATAAATATGTTTTTAAAAATAAGGGGAAGGATGATATTGATGGGAGAGGCCATACAGAATCAAACAGAGAAATTGAAACTATAAAGAATAAAAAAAATAGATATCCTAGAGCTAAAACTACATTATCTGACATGAAAGATTTAGTACATGAACTGTAAGCGCAAATCTGGGGGTAGCAAGAGTCAGTATGCAGAGAGACATATCAATAAAAATGATCCAACTTAATAAAGAGACAGAAGGAAGATTAAAGAAAAATAAACCAGGGCTCAGAGACCAGTTGGAAAATATTATACAATCCATAATGTATGTAATTGGTGTCCTAGAGGGAGAGGATAAAGAAGGAAAGAAAAATGTTTTGGAAGAAATAATATTGCAATACAAAATTTCCAAGTTAGTGGAAGACAGTATATTACTGACTGATGCACGAAGCTGAAGCACATCCTCTAAGACACACAAGTGTATACACACACACACACACACACACACACACGAATCGCTTAGTGAGGGTGTGGTCAAAGTGCTACAAGCAAAATGCAAAACCAGAATCTTGAGAACAGCAAGGAGTGCAAATCATGACAGGAAAATAATGCTACACTGAACTGCGGCCTTAGAATCTGAAACAGCCAGGCCAGAAGAGACTGAAGTAATCAGAGTGCTAAGAGAAACACAGTTTCAAAGGAGTATTTGGTAACCACTGGAAATGAACAGGAAATGAAGGCAATTTCCTGGGAAGAAACACTGACAAAGGGTATTTGTAACAGATCTACATGAAGCAAAGCAAAATAAAATGTCTCTGGCTGAAAAAAATTGGCACAAGGACAGAAATGAAAGGAAACTACGGTATGTACATAAAAAGTAACATCTCTTAGTTATCTGAGAAGGTATTTAAAACTAACCAGAACAAAAATTTCAACAACACATGCTGAAGTGCATGACAGGTGCATTTATTGTACAGATGCTGAAATATGAAAGGAAAAGTTGACTACTATAGATGTACACATATACACAAATGCATATATTTGTTGATTAATATGATATTTCATTGGTAATGTTTTGGTATTTACATAGGCTGTTAAAATCCAGCAATACATTTCATAATGCATTAACAACCACCAAGAACTATGCCAAGACATATATATAAAGAAAGATCAGTGGGCACAAGAGGCCAAGGTGTGTGCAAGGGGAGAATGGTGGATTTCTACATGGCCAGCTAAGAATAATCTTTCCTATAAAACAATGTTTGCCAATCTGTGCTTTGCTACTCCTCTGGGGTCAGATATCACATGTCCTGCATATCAAATATTTTATACTATGATTCATAACAATGAAAAATCACAGTTATGAAGTATTAATAAAATAATTTTCTAGTTGGGGGTCACCACAACATGGGGAACTGGATTAAAGGGTCACAGCATTAGGAAGGCTGAGAACCACTGCCACAGATGATAGTTAACAATATTGTATTGTGTAATTTAAAATATCTGAAAGAAATGTTCAGAAATTTTGCATCATATACAGTGGTGAATATTTGAAATGATGGTATCCTAAGTGTTCTGAGATTCTCAACATACAGTGTAAAAATGTACCAAAACACCGCATTATGTCCCAGAAAGACCTACAACCATCAACAAGAAAAGGGCATTGAAAAAAAGAATATACTTACTGAAATTATTTGTTTAGCATAAAAGGAGGTGAGAAAAGAGGAAATACAGAGAGAAGCAGAAAACAAAGCAAAAATGTAAATGCAATCATTCACTAACAACGTGAGTAAATATAAATTGACTTAAAAACCTCTGAAAAATAGACTATCGGGGCCATGGAGATGGTCAGTTGATAAAATGATTATCTTGTAATTGTGAGTACCTGAGTTTATTCCCTAGTACTTACATTAAAAAGCCAGGCATAGCAACACAGAGCAGAAACCCTAGTACTGGAAACAGAGATAGGAGAATCCGTGAGATTTACTAGCCAGACAGTCTAGTAGTCTTGGTGGACTTCAGGTTCAATAAGAGACCCTGTCTCAAAGGAGTAAGGTGGAGAGTGACCAAGGAGCATGCCTGGTGTCAGTATTTGGTCTTGACATGCATACACTGTTCTCTCTCTCTCTCACGCACACACACACACACACACACACACACACACACAGAAACATCGCATAAATAAAAAATAAAATATTAAAAAGGAAATAATTGCTTAGTTTTTCTCTCTCTGCATAATAGACTGTTCTCTCTTCCCTCCAGATGCTGAGCCATCATGAAGCAGAACCCAAACATGCAGAGACAGATGCCTCATCAGTTCTTCCAGTCATAACCTTCAGAGGAGAGAGCTAGAGTGGTTAGGAGACATTAATCAGGCAGTGCTAAAATCGCCTCACTACCTGTTCCTTAGGAATTATATAGGTGGTATTTTAATGAAATCCAGCTCTTCCTTTTTAAGTTGCACCTCAGGGCTTAGTATCTGGCTCATGTTCAAAGGATGTGAGTCTTTGAGCTTTCTCCCTTGAAGCTTTTTATCTCAAGCGGAAGTTCTTGAAACCCATTGTCTGTTTCCTTCACTGTACCCATGAAAATCATTGCACTCAATTGTTAGTCCACCAAGGCACAGTACTTCTTTGGTGGACATTTTGTGAGAGAAAGCAGTATTAATGACTACAAAGAACATGCATTCTGCAATATGCGCTCAAGGGAACTTTATACTAACAAAGATATAAATAACCAGACATACTTACCTACCAGAGGTATTATATACAGAACAAATAATACAAACTTGGAAAAGCAATACTTCCTGAAACCTGAAGGGCCTTTTAAGTTAAGGCACAAACAATAAAGCCTTTGAGAAATGTTTTCAGGGTTGCTAATTGAGAGAGGAAGACACGAGTATGGGGTCTCTATTTTTCTTCCATCCTCCCTGATTAAGAAAACTCTTACAATGAGAACTGAGAAAGTGGTGGTGAGGGATGTACTAAGGGAAAATTAAACCCCAGATTGCTGAGGAAATTATAACAGTTGCTACTTCAAAGGAAATTAAGTCTCTTGTCTTAAATGAGTTACACCCTTGTTTACTCTGGGACTCGGTAATGAAACTGCCATGGAAGTACAAGGATACAAGTAGGGGCAAACAAGAGGTGAGGAGAAATGATTACAGATTTAAATGACTGAACATCTTGATCTTTAGATCAAGTAAATGTAGAAAATGGAAACACTAAAGGGCGGTATATAAAATGAAGCCCTGAGATTAAAAATATCACTTGCTTTTTAACAAGACATGTTAATACCTGATTCATAATTAAAGCAGCTTTTCCCTTACACAGAAGTACACTAAGGAAACCTTCTGCCTCCTGGCAGTCAGGTCTGTATCGTTCAGTTTGAAGCTTTTGCTTATACAGTGACACTCATGCCATCCAACTAATACAACTCATAATGATTGTTTCATGTATTCATTACCTTTTGCTGAAAAACAAATTACAGAAAATGTAGCGGCTTGAAACAACACTCACTCACTAATTACTGGGCAATCTCCATAGGTCACAGTTCTGACCCAACTAAGCAGGGCTCTGTTTAGTGCTCACATAGCAGGTGTCTGGCCTATATCCTCACTGAAGACTCTGGGAAAGAGTCCACTTCCATCACCGAGGTGCCTCATTGTGGCTGTCAGCCAGAGACCACTCTCATCTCCTCAACTAGATGAATCCACAAGATGAGACTCCTCATTTCAATGGTCTAACCTGATTTCAGAGAAGGATAATACTCTGGAGACACTTTGGAAATAAATGAGTTTTATGTTCTTAAAAGGAATGTAAAGAATTTTGCCCCACTGATGACAAGAGCCATGCTTAGGTCAATGACTTGACTCTACCACACCCAGGAACTCTGTTGATATCCATGGCTCCTGATATCATTGAAGGCCATGCCAATGCCAGGGGTCCGGGCCATGACCTGGGCCCTGAGGGTGTCTGAGGGCCACACTGCCACAGGTGCCATGCTGATCTGAGTAGCCTGCACTGCCACCTGGGGCCACAGTGATCTCCAAGTGCAGGCTGCTGCCAAGGACCGCGTTTGGATTCATGATCCAACCACAGCCAGGGTCTGTGTTGATGTCTGTGGCCCAAATTGTCACCAAAGGCCACATAGATGCCTGGGATCTAAGCTGCAACCTGTAGCCATGCTGATGCCCAAGGGCTGTACCACTGCTAGGGCCATGCTGATCAGAGTGGCCTGTGCTATCATCTGGTATCGTGGTGTCATCCAGGCCAGGGATGCTACTGAGAGCCATGTCTGGGTCCTGACCCTGCAGCAGCCAGGGTCTGTGGTGATGTCATTGTCTTCTGTTACCACCAAGGCTGTGATGCTCATGGTCTAACCTGAGACCATGTTGGTGTCTGAGAGACATGCTGTCACCAAGACCATACTGATCTGGGTGGCCTGTGCTGCCACCAGACCATGGTGACCTCTGGCTTGAGCTGCTGCTGAGGGCCATGTCTGGGTCCATGGTCCTGCTGCAGCTGGGGTCTGTGTTGATGTCTATGGCCCATGTTACCATAGGGGGTCATAGGAACCATGTGTATTCAAACCTAAGGGTTTGAACCTTTCCCTCTACAAACACTGCAGCAGGAGAGTTTCCCCCATCCTTCATGGGAGAGCTGGCCCCAGCACTTAGGAGAGAAGATCCCACCCTTCACTATGGTTGTGAGAGAGGTGGCCCCAGTGGCATCGGCATAGGAGACCTGGCTCCACAGTTCACCTAAGAGGTGTAGTCCCAACATCCCAGACTGAAGAGCTCAGCTACCACCCAGACCCACATCCTTGGCCTTGGGTTGATCAATCCCATCTGTGACCTGCTGGATTGCATGAAGGGATTGGTCCTGGGCAACAACAGCCACAGGGTCTCTATGACATGGGGCATTAGCAGGATATCTAAGAGGGCCAGTGATGATGCTGTGTGTGCCAGAGGCCTTGAACCAGACCAATGACTCATTGCAATGAACACTTGTACTTGGGGCTGATTAGACGAAAGTGTATACTACATGACACACTGTAGGTCCAAATGCCACTAGGACAAATGAGGTGTTAGAGAGATGAGACAAACAGAAGATAGAGATGGGTTTTTTGTTTGTTGGCTTTCTTTCGTTTTGCTTTTAATTCATTTGGGGGGGTTTCCTTTTGGGGAAGGGATGCTACAGTGGTGAGGAACAGTCATGGAGTGATAGGGCGGTGAACAGGATTGGGGTGCATGATTTAAAATTCTCAAAGAATCAATAAATGATTATGTTTTTTTTTTTTTTTTAAAGCTGGGCAGTGGTGGCGCACATCTTTAATCCCAGCACTTGGAAGACAGAGGCAGGTGGATCTTTGTGAGTTCAAGGCCAGCCTGGTCTACAGAGCAAGTTCCAGGACAACCAGGACTTTTACACAGAGAAGCCCTATCTCAAAAAATAAAAAATAATAATTAAAAAAAAAAAAAAACATCGACTGTTTCCAAGGCATGTTTTAATTAAAGCATACAGGTTAAAGTTGTGCTAGATTTTAGAATTTTGACCAAACATCTAACCTCTTGGTCACTATTCGAAAACATAGAGAACCAGATTGAAAAAAAAAAAAACAGATTGAAATTTATAATTAACAAACTCATTTTCAAATAAATGGCTTGAAACATATTTTTTTTAATTAAAACAAAAGAATTTTGCCCCAAAACATACTATTGGTTTTTTTTCTTTATTATTATATGTTTTAAATTTTATACATCAGCCATGGGTTCCCCTGTCCTTCTCCCTCCTGCCCCCATCCCCACGTTCCCCCCATCCCCTCCCCTCCATTCCCATGTCCTCCAGGATCAAGGCACCCCTGGGGATTCATTTAAACCTGGTGGATTCAGTACAGGCAGGTCCTGTCCCCTGCTTCCAGGCGGAGCAAAGTGTCCCTGTGTAAGCCCAAGGTTTCAAACAGCCAGCTCATGCACTAAGGACAGGCCTTGGTCCCACAGACTGGGTGCCTCCCAAACAGATCAAGCTATTCAATTGTCTCACTTATCCAGAGAGCCTGATCCAGCTGGGGGCTCCACAGCCTTTGGTTCATAATTCATGTGCTTCCATTCGTTTGGCTATTTGTCCCTGTGCTTTCTGCAAGCTTGGATTCAACAATTCACGCTCTTGCAGACCCTCCTCTTTCTTGACAGTTGGACACCTGGAGCTCCACCTGGGCCTGGCTGAGGATCTCTGCATCCACTTCCATCAGTTATTGGATGAGAGTTCCAAGACGACTGTTAGGGTGTTTAGTCATCTGATCACCAGACTAGGTCAGATCAGACTTTCTCTCGACCATTGCCAGTAGACTACAGAGGATATATCATTGTAGATTTCTGGGAACCTCTCGAGCACTCTGCCTATTCCTGTTCTCATGTGGTCTTCATTTATCATGGTCTGTTATTCTTCATTCTCCCTTTCTGTTCTTGATCCAGCTGGGATCTCCTGCTCCCCTAAGCTTTCTTTCCCTCAAATCTTGCCCTTCATTACTCCCATTGTCATCCATATCTGTCACCGTGCACAAAACTTAAATCCAAGTGGATCAAAGACCTCAACATAAATCCAGCTACTCTGAACCTGATACTAGAGAAAGTAGGAAGTACTCTTGAATGCATTGGCACCAGAGATCACTTTCTAAATATAACACCAGTAGCACAGACACTGAGAGAAACAATCAATCAATGGGACCTGTTGAAACTGAGAAGCTTTTGTAGAGCCAAGGTAATGGTCAACAAGACAAAGCGACAGCCTACAGAATGGGAAAAGGTCTTCACCAACCCCACATCTGACTGAGGGCTGATATCCAGAATATATAAAGAACTCAAGAAATTAGACATCAAAATACCCAACAGTCCAATTAAGAAATGGGCTATAGAACTAAACAGAGAATTCTCCACAGAGGAAGTTCAAATGGCTGAAAGACATTTAAGGAATTACTCAACATCCCTAATTAGCCAGAAAATGCAAATCAAAACGACTCTGAGATACCACCTTACACCTGTCAGAATGACTAACATCAAAAGCCCAGAAGATAGCTTATGGTGGAGAGGATGTGGAGCAAGGGGAACTCTCCTCCACTGCTGGTGGGAATGCAAGCTTGTACAGCCACTTTGGAAATCAATATGGCGCTTCCTTAGAAAATTGGGAATCCATCTCCCCCAAGACCCAGCTATAGCACTCTTGGGCATATACCCAAGGAATGCTCAATCATACCACAAGGGCATTTGCTCAACTATGTTCGTATCAGCTTTGTTTGTAATAGCCAGAACCTGGAAACAATCTAGATGCCCTTCAACTGAAGAATGGATAAAGAAAATATGGTACATATACACGATGGAGTACTACTCAGCAGAGAAAAACAATGACATCATGAGGTTTGCAGGCAAATGGATGGATCTAGAAAAAATCATTCTGAGTGAGGTAACGCAGACTCAGAAGGACAAACACGGTGTGTACTTACTCATAGGAGGATACTAGATGTAAAACAAAGATGACTAGACTGCCACACAACTCCAGGGAGACTACCTAGAAAACGGGACCCTAGGAAAGACCCAAGGATCACCCAATGACAGAGAAATGGATGTTTTTTTTTTTTAAAGCATGGAGGAAGGAGCATGAGTCTGGAGAAGATGGCTGAGCATTAAGAGCACATGTGGCTGTTTCATAGGACCAGGGCTCAGTTTCTAGAATGGTGGCTTACCTTTAACTCCAGTCCCAGTGGCTCCAATGACCTCTTCTGAGCTCCACAGACATCAAGTATACACATAGTGCATATACATGTATATATGCAAAGAAGTCGTGCACATAACAATAAAAAATAATAATGAAATCTAAAATTTAAAAAAAAAATAGCTGGAAATTCCCTACCGTTTCTGCCACTGTTAAACCTAGGGTTTGTGCCCCTGTCCTTTAAGTTAGCCACCTGGGGATGCTTCACAGGATGTGAGAATAAGACTATGTGGTGTCTGAGGCAGACTCGTGGAAGACCAGGAACTTTTCTGGAACATTATCTCTCGTGGAGCCCTTAGCAACCCCAGGTTTGACTTGTATCCTTGGTCTCCATCCTGGAAAGACCACATGTCCTTCAATAGTATGAGCTATGTCTGTAACAAGCATTTCTTGGGATTGTCAGCTCCCAAATAATAACACTGAGACTTTTCTTTCTAATTATGAAAGCTTGACCTTTTCTTAGGCTTATCTCCAACTAGTTCTTAAAACTTAAATTAACCTGTTTATATTAATCTACATTCTGCCACATGAGTTATTAACTCTCCTCAGTATCTTATGTCCAACTTCCTCTGAGTCTGGCTAGAAAATCTCCCATGCCTCCAATTCTCTCCCAAAGTTCCTACATCTCCCTGGAAGTCTAGCCTATCCTCTCCCACCATGCTATTGGACACTTAGCTCTTCATTAAACCATCAGAAGGTGCCTTAGGCAGGTGAGGAAGGACAGAGACACATCACAAGATGTACAAAAAGATTATCCTAACATATGTCAGCCTTCAAGCTCCCCTCCCAACAGTGAAGCCATTTCAGACCCTCCAAAGCATCCCATAAAGTGGACATCACAGAGTGAGTCATCTGTTATAGGTGGTTCAGAAAAGCCTCCCCACACTCATCTGTGACTCATAGGTATTGACATAGAACCAACTGGTCAACTGAAGTCTCTAACTTTGGAGTATGGTTTATCTGGGAGCTCTAAGCCATCCTCCAGTGTCCCATCACCTATAAAGTGGATGATCTTCTTTATATGAGTTTTAATTCTGGCCATGCTGCTTGGATCTTAAGGGGAGATCTGAGAAAATACAAAACTGTTGCTCCTATTTTCCTTATCATAAATAAAGTCTTCATTGTCCTAAAAAAAATTAAATGGTTTTCATAAGGAAACAGATGATTTAAATCTGCTAATGACCTAAAGCTTTGTAAAGCAGGAAGGGGATTCTGTGTGTTAGAAAATGAAGCAAATGTAATATAGTGAGTCTGCTAAGAAAATTAGACAAAAATCTTCACTGGATGATTGATGGTTTTGAGATTATTACTATAAAGCATGAATGAATTATGTTACAGAAGCCAGATATTAATGATAATAAATGTAAGCCATGATTCCTTGGCTTTAGTAATGAACAATGGATACTCATGTATTCATTGAACATGCCTAAACTCTTACATTAACAGATATAAGGTACCATATTAAAAGGTTGGTAGATGTTATCATATATAGACATATAATGCACATGTAAAATCTTTTAAAAGCAGACATTTTATTCCTATTTAGAAGGAAGCTAATGCTCAAAACAGTAAAGGAATACCCACAGTGGGCAGGTTTACAGAACTAGACAATACACAAGCAAGAATAAAATCACAGGCCCAAAATCTCTTGTGGTAGTTTAAAGAAAAATGGCCCCCATAGGCTCATATATTTGAATGATTGTTCCCAGCTAACTGATTAAATGTCTAGAACAGACTACGAGGTGTATCTTATTGGAAGAGATGTATCTGTCACTAAGGTGGGCTTTGAGGTTTCAAAATGTCATTACAGCCCCAATCTCTCTCTCTCTCTCTCTCTCTCTCTCTCTCTCTCTCTCTCTCTCTCTCTCTCCCTCCCTCCCTCCCTCTCTCTCTCTCTCTCTCTCTCTCTCTCTCTCTCTCTCTCTCTCTCTCTCTCTCTCTCTCCCTCTCCCTCTCCCCTTTCTTTGCCTCCTACTTATGGATCAAATGTAAGCTATCAGGAACTGCTCCAGCACCATGCCTGTTCCTGTTTGCTTGTGTTCCATGTCCCATGCCTTGACAGTCATGAACTTACCTTCTGAAACTATAAGCAAGCCTCCAATTAAATTCTTTCCCGTATAAATTGCCTTGGTCATGATGTGTCTTCCCAGCAATAGAAGAGTAACTGATACAGACTCCAAAGCATATTGTTGCTGTTATTCTATTCTGGTGAATAAGGCACAATTCTAGGTCTCTAGAAAGTTATATTTTCCCCCAAACTAGTGACAGACCATAAGAACACCAACAGTTATGAAGTAAAAATGATGAGTAATCAGAAATACCATAAAAGCAATCTGTGTGAGTATAGAAGATCTCACAAAGCTCTTACCCTGACTCTTTAAAATATAAAGTGTTCTCAGAAGACATAAAACCTACACTGTTTGGGGAAGATTAAGAAACTTAGCTACAAGGAAAGTGGACAGAGAATCAGGGCAGCACAGAGGTCCAGACTGTGGACTTCAGCATACATCAGCAGAGCAGAAAACACTTGATTCACAAATTTGTAAGGGCAGGAGAAAAGAGAAACAGGGAAGGACAAGGGTAGTGTGGGGCAGGGAGGGCGGAGGAGGAGACAGTAGTTAATTAAAGGTTAAGCTTACAAAAAAAATTATATGTTGAAGAAAGGGGTTTGAATTTTCTTCATAGAGCTATGGCAAACTAAGAAGGAATTTAATCAGTATCCAGAGCCAGTGAAATGAGTGTCTGAATTCAGATACTACAAAGAACTAAAGTTTTCTTAGTCTCAAATTTACTTTTATCCCTCCTGTGGTCAGGGATCTGGTGAGCATCTCTCCCAGGAGCTGGTGATGGAGCAAAAGTTGGAGCAGACTCTCAGAGCCACATTACATGGAATAGAGGTGCATTCTTCTTGAGATGTGGCTAGAGGGATTGATTAAGGGTAGGTGGTACTGAGAGGTAACCAACTACAATTGTAGAACACATATTTGGATGTTGGGGCTCTGGGAGTTTATTAAAAATCTTTTAGGTACCTTTGGGTAAGTGACAAGATTAATAACCTCCATCATCAAAACAGACCTTTACCCTTTCTAAAAAACAGAATATTACAGTTTCTCAGAATAATATCCTTCAACTAATAAAAGCCACTGAAGAAGAAAGAAAATAAAACTTAATTAATTAATTAATTTTGCTTTTTAGAGGTCTTAGTATGTAGTCCTGACTAGCCTTGAATTCAATATGTAGTCCAGAATGGCCTAAAACTGATGATAATCCTCCTATTTCAACACCCTAAATGCTGAGATTACATGTGTATATCACCATGCCTACCACTTATCATTTTACTTTAGAGAAAAAAACAAACATGAGAACCAGTAGCCAGCCTACACACAAGCTTACATGTAGCTAACTATATGTGAAATATTTATTAATCTAAAAATATCCATAAAACTATCTGGTTTGGTTCAAGAATATTAAGTACAAAATATATTAAAGTTAAGAATACAGAAGACAGAGCTCAAAATCATTAATGCATGGTCATATGAACAACATACAATTATCCAAAGGAATAAGGCAATTGAATTAGTAGATGTAATGAAGTTTATTTACATGTCACCTCTCAATGTGACAACTGAATAAAATATTAAGAAGTTGTTGGAGAAGAAAGAAGCCTCAACATTTGTTTCCGTTTATTGTCAGCTCTTGAGTACAGGGATTCTATTGTCAGAGAACTAACACAAATGTGCTAAGTTTAACAGAAATATTATGAGTGGATTTCAGAAGCTCTGGCTTCCAGTCCTGACCCTGTCCTTAAGCAAATTACACTGTGCTACTATGAGGACAAAGTTGACACTTATGCTAAAAAAACTTTGCAAATACTATGTTAACAGCAAATAATTCTCTACTTACTTTCATCTAATTGAAGAGAATACTAACACTTTTGTATCAATTAAAAACTTTTAAAAAGATGTCTGTAATTTGTGTTTTCAATATGGATTCCAAGATATTCTTTCCCCCTCAAATCCTACACAGTGACATGGTTTGTCAGCCAGACTGGGGATGAATAAGATGGATGTTTTGACAAATAGAATCCCAATTCAAACAGCTGTGAAACAAGACCACAATACAGCTTTCCTTCCCCTCTCCTACATATGCATTAAATAATAGATGATGCACTTAATGAGTCTAATGGGTGATTAATTGCTGTTACTTATAAGTAGACACAACTGCCTACACTCATATTACTGTTTAAGAACCTCAAAAGGGTACTACCTTAAAAGCAATTAAACTTTTAACTAAATGTTGCCAGACAGCATTACTGAGCATCCACTACTTAAACAATATCTTCTTCAAATTCTTCAAATTTTAACAGTCATGTGCTAAATGGTTCTGCAGTGAGTCAACTTACTGTCATTAGCCCACTGTATTCTAAGAAAATTGTGCTATGCTCCAATCTCAATGAAACATTTCCTGAGGATCACTGTGTTTTCATGGAGGCTAATTGTTAACATTTTGTTTGTGTTTTTATATGAAAAAAAATAATGTCCAAGTGCAATATAACACAAAAATATGTATTTATCTTTTTTTAAAGATTAATTTATAGAAATGCTCTGTCAGCATGTACACCTGAACGCCAGTAGAGGGCTTCAGGTCCCATTATAGGAAGTTGTGAGCCATCATGTGGTTGCTGAGAATTTAATTCAGGACCTCTAGGTGAGCAGCCAATACTCTTAACCACTGAGCCATACCTTCAACACAAACTATCTTGTGTTTTAAGACAGATTTAAAATTGCTTTTTTGATTTAAAAGAAGTATAGGTTCTATTTCCCAGTGATCTTTAGATCTAATCTTATTTAAAAGTCACTAAGCATTACTTTCAGACTAGAATATTTTAAGATCTTTAACATTCAAAATCAATTTCCACATATGCCACTATCACATTTAATAACTATAACACATTGTGCTTTCACTTTTTAACCAAAATCATAAAATATTAATTCAAGTGTATTTAAAAAAAACATAAATTGTCTCTAATCTGAGTTTTAACATAAACTTTCTTGAGCTGTATGAACTACAATAACGAGTGTAGACTCTAATATTTTATGCTCAGTTCCATCACTGTGTTAAATATGAAGAATAAATTATTTTTCTTTGCTGGATCTAAAATGGATCCTTTGTATCCAGTGCATTAGTAAAACACCAGTCAACCCCTGTCTTGTGTTCTACATGGAAAACATTTTACTATTCCTATTAACAGGCAGTACAACATCAGCTTTCCCAGAAAGAGTCCAAACCTGGGGTGCACAGATTTTTTTTTTATAAGGTTAAGCATAGAAACATTCAAAGCATATTGAAAAACAGAAAGGTATACTCATGGAACGTGACAACAGCTCTCATACCATGCAAAAACCAGACAGAATTATGATCCAAGCAATTTCCTATTGGGAGTAAAATGAAGGAGATATAGCAGAGCAGAGAAAGGAAGGGTCATAGTTCTGGAAACGTAAGGAGAACATAATAGATCATTGATGAGAGATGGAAGGAATGCAGGGACTGACTGAATTTTAACTTTCTAAAACTGTGATGCTTATTTCCAGTCACTGCTTTGTTTACTGGTCTCATGCTAAGTGTAATACTGAGACAAGAAAAACACATCAGCTGATCAGTCATTGCCTTGGAATGGTTCTCATATGCATTTGACATCTGCTTGTTCTTAAACTTTAGGATTTTTTAAAAAATAAATTTCCTGGCATGGAATGCCCAGGTCTTGGTGTATTTTCCTTAGTGACAGGGGAACTATTGGTGTTCAAGATTGTATTGTGTTTGTGTCACACCCAATGTGATCTGCCTTTGGGGAAAATTCTGAGTCTGCCTTCCTTGCAGCTTTTATGTGACCATTGTTCCTCTTTACCTTTAATGTTCCAACCTACTCAGTCTTCATTAACTTTGCAGTAACTCCCCCCCACACACACACTGTGGTTATTTTTGGATACAGAAACATTGGCAGCTCAGTAAGGGGAGTATATACAGACCAGACTTCTCTAGCCAAACCCTTCAGTTCCTCGCTGTTGGAAAAGGCAGACTCTTTCTCCTTTTCAGCTGCTTAGCAGGTGTTCCAAAAGTCCAGCTGTGCTTTCAATGAATACCTGTTAGTAATCTTTCTGTTCACGAGGCTGTCCTATGCTGCAGGCTGGTTCATCTTCTCTTTACACAGGCCAGACACCAATCCCACCTTAGCTATCTGGTACAACTTAGTCTGACATTTGTGGGTTATTAGAAACATGATATATAAAAGGCAAAGCTTTACAAAGATGGCTGCCAAAATAGCCTTTACTTCATATGGTCATTTGATAATGTGATCTTAACATCATTTTTCATGTCAGGAAAAGGACCAACAGACAGCATTGGAACTCATGGAACATGGCTGGGCAGTCAGCAAAGCCACACTTGAGTGAGGCTTGGAGAGGACCTCATGCTGTAATTGAGCATAGCTCTGATTATTGCCTTCATGGTCAACACATCCCTCCTAATCTATGGGTTGTATGAAAACTCTCAGAGGGTTTCCAGCTCCTCACTGGGCAATGTTACTGATACTTATAACAATAGTGGTTGACTTTTTCAAACATTGCTGCTGGAGCAGATTAATGATTCAACCACTACCCTTAGGAAGAATTTAGACATCTAGAATTGTTAGTAGGGTTAGGTTAAGAAGCTTTTGTTAATGGCTTTGAGGAAGAAAAATCTTGAAAAACAATTTAAAATTTAGAAAGGCACACTTTCAATAGTTGAGCAAGGGACCCGATGAGGTCAAGGAACAAAAACAATGGCAGCCTGGCTATTGCTGGCTGACATACCTTTCTTGCTAGGATGGGTTGGTGATCAACTGATTAATTTCTTGTGCCCATTTCTGCCCTCAGCTTCCTGATAATGATTTAATTAAAAAGTCGTTGATTAATGGGTATGCACCCTGAGGATTCAAAGTAGTGCTGACTGTTTTTCCTATATAAAAGTTTAGATTTGTGATTCACTTTTTTTCATAAGATAACCTTTTGAAATAAACAATAAAGTAATAATTCTTTCTTTGTAATTTCAAAATGCAGCCTGCCAGTAAAAGAACTGGCTGGAAAAAAATACTTTGCTTGCTTACACTTTGTTCATCTATAACAAATTGCTTGGCTATGAATGTATGTGGATTCTTGGGGATAATATGTTTCTCACCTGTAATACATAAAAAGTAAAATGTTTGCTCATGTAAGAGGTATGTTTTTTTTACTTGTACTCATTGTAATCATTCACTTAAAAAATATGATGTAGCCACATTGTAATTTTTATATTGCTTGAAAGATTCTGGAGTGTGTAAGCTGTAAGGGAGAAAATAGCAACACAGAAAGGAAAATACCAGGAGAGATGTAGAATGAAAGATGTAGATGGAAGACATCAGGAAATAGGGAACTCATCAGGAAAGAGAAAGAAGGTAAACCTCAGGGTAGAAGAACAGAACAGAAAAGGAATCAAGTAGAACAAGCAACCAAAAGAATAATAAAAAGAGAAGTTTCAATCCCCCAGAAAGGAAGTCTGTATGTTTTTTCTTACTGACTCTGCATCTCATTCCCAGTCTTTCTGACCTTCAGAAGACTCTCTATG
The DNA here is from genome assembly GCF_903995425.1 of Onychomys torridus. NCBI lineage: Eukaryota > Metazoa > Chordata > Mammalia > Rodentia > Cricetidae > Onychomys > Onychomys torridus. Next base: position 66,978,983 of record NC_050457.1, on the reverse strand, counting down.
AAATCTGACTCACTGCTTTGATAGAAATTGGTAAGCAAGTATGGCAGAAATGCCACTAGTGAAGCCGATTCCGAGCAAGTGCTGCCTTCATCTTGTTTGAGGGGATTCCCCTGAAGCATAGAACCAAAATATAAACAAGGAGGAATCCCCCAAGGATATCAGCTCAAGCTGCCTTGAGGTTTTATAACAGTTCTGGATGCAAAATGAAGAGAGAACTGCCCAGCCAATCCCGAGCTACGGGGCACTCATTGTTTGAGCGCTCATTGTGCAGCGTTGGGCTGCAACCCTGTGAGGCACCTGAACCAAAAACACCTATCTAGACTGTTGACAGCTTTTGCCTCATAAATGTTATGAGAGCTAATAAGATGTTTTTAGTTTAAGCCTTCATTATTTAGCAATCGATACCTAGCTAACCTGTCACCTAGGGTTTGGGGTTTTGTTTTGTTTTTTTTGTTTTGTTTTTAATGTGAGGAGCCAAAAAGGTAATGTTATGTCTATTTTAATTACTATTTCTGGTTTTAGGTGTAGATTTGGAAAAATGTGCTAGCCCTAGCATTACCTTCACAGAATGCACAGTGGTCATTTTTTTCCTTTCTCGGGTGACCCAAATGTCTTACAAGGCCTAAGAACAGCCTGCTCACCTAAACAATCTCTAAGATAAAACTTCTGACTCTTGAAGGAAGGTTTATAAGTGGCCGTACCTCCTAAGGTATACAGTCTAACCTTACCCGAAAGGACCGTGCGGTGTGTGAAATTGCATTGATCAGAGGTAGAGTGGGTCTTACCACGTCCTCACAGGGCTTCTGCAAAGGGACCTGCTGAGAACCTGATTAGTGCGTGGCATCATTTCTGTGGGCAGTGATTGGGCCTCTTCTCATCACCTTTACTCCTGTTGTGCTGGGGTTGATGACTCTACCCCAAGCAATTGGACAGTGGAGCAATCCATAATCAATGGCATAAACACTTCTCTCCTATCTATGCCTCCAGAGCAGATGCTGCCTGTCTCTTGAAAGTTGTTCCACAATTTATCAGAAGGAATACAGTGTTTCTAGTGTTTCATTGCTTGGTTATTCAATGTGTTGTGGTAGCATCTCATCATAATGCAAGACACAGTCAAATCATAGCTCATTAGATAGAAACAAAAGATGAGAAAAATATCAGCTACAGGACAAATCTAACTGCAACCAGTTTTGTAAATAGAATTTTAGCCAGTATTGTCTGTGAGCATTTTCATGCCTCAGTGTCTTAAAATTGCCATAATTATATATGTGTGTGTCTGTGCATATACATGATTTTTAAATATTTTTATTTTTCTCATCTGTACGCATATATTGTATGTGCGTGTGTGTCTGCATTTTTGCATGTGTGCAGGCAGGGTTGACATCCAGAGTTTTCCATAACCATTCTCTACATTATTTATTGAGGCAGGGTCTCTCATTTGAACCCAGAGCTCACTATGACTGCTAATCTGGCTAGCTTTCTTTCCTGAGGGAGTCCCCTGTCTCTACCTTCTGAGCACTGGAAGGGTAGGTAGATGGGCCACAAAGCCCATCCCACATGTGCATGTGTTCTGGAGATTCAAACTCCAGTTCTCAGGCAGCTTGGTGAGCACTCAAACCAGGGAACTATCTCCCTGGGCCAGCCCAAAGTATTTGCAGACTCACTGTAGTTTAATCTAGAGTGATTCATACAAGAAGCTGTGCAGGAGCCACTCACATAGGCAACAGAGATGTGCAACAAGAGGCCCCAGTAGGGGTCTGTGGAAAGTTTACTCTGGCAAATGGGAACTCTCATTTTATATTTGGCCCAAGATCTTTATTTTTCTCTATATCTACCTTATTTTCCTTTTAACTTTGAAAAATTTCCCACTGGGGCATGGATATTTGTTTTGCCTTATGCTGGCTGTGTAATTGTTTTTAGCAATAAAAGAAGGATGTACTAGTTCTGACTGAACTCCTGAGAGCCTTGTGACATTCTGCTAGCCCTCTTACTCAGCCATTGATATGATGAGCTAGCCTGCGAGTCTAAGGCAAAAGACAAAGGGGACAAGCAATAAATGTCTGCAGCAGAGGATCACAGGTACACTTTGAGAACAACTGACCCTTTCTTCCCCAGCTCCTGCCATTCCTACTAAGACGTCCACAGATGCATGCCAGCTGCGGATGACTGGGGCATCTTGGTACATTATAGGGAAGCATCACTCAAGCCATACACAACTGATGTCTATAGTAAGAAATGAAATTGTCCTCAGTATTTCTCTCCCTCAGTGTACAGGATCTGTATAACTCGAGACTGAATCTCAGTCACACTATGTGACATAGTTAACCGTAAGGAACAGAATTTATCCAGGTTGTATAACCTGGCTCTATCAGCCTTTGGAATCTGGATCTTGAGATTAGAAAAGGAAGATAGGGGCCTGTTTCCTGGGAAAAACCTGATGATGTGCTGCTGCTCACTTGAAGGGCGGCAGGCGTGACATGGCCAGGAAAGCACATGGATTCCCAGAGCTGAGAGTTGTTATCAAGTCAATGGACAGCAAAGAAACAGTGGCCTTCAGCCAGACAACCACAAGGTGAAGAATTTGGCCACCCTGAATGAACTTAGAAGCAATTTCCACAGAACAACCGGAAGAGAACTCGGCAGAGTCAACACCTTGACCTCAACCTTGTGATATCCTGAGCAGAAAGACTTCTGAACTACTGATCTACTGATCTGAGCGGGTGTTGTTTCAAGCCATTAAATAGCAGGCAGCCAGTTGTGAACTAATATGTTAAATTGCTATGTAACAGCAGAAAACTAATACAAATGATTCAATGTCCTCATATGCACAATGTGAGTTACAACTTTCTGTGCCCCATGGGAGTATTGTAAGGTTTAATGAAATGATGTGTGAAATTTCATTCCACTACAAACACATAATAAATAGTCATTTTTACTGTTTCCTTTCACTATTTTAATGACATCATTAATTAATACACATGTGATTCAGCCAACCTTAATCAGTTTTGACTCATGCAAACAAAGATGAATTAAGAAATTCTGGATTACACAGATACACCAATAAATATATATTATAAAAATAACTTAAGTGCTTCATCCAGAAAGTGGGCCCAAACTACATGAGATGGAAATTTCTGGTTCTTGGGAAGAAATGGGCTGATCATATAATTATATTTTATGGAAATGTCATTTTCTGATGCAGATTCCACACTGCAGACAGTAGAAAGTATAAATTCAAACACAAATGTCTCTACTCTATAAGCCATTCCACAATTTATTCCATAATAAAGTACTGGAATGCAATGGAAAAACTTGCTATCTAATGTTATACTTACAGGGCCATGGGTTAATTATAGCTCCACAAAATCCCCTAGTGTCTTAGCATATAACTATGCTCAAAGACAAATGTCTTTAAAGAGAACATTTTGGGTAAAATAAGAACACAGCATGGTTACTACCTCGTGAATTCATAACATCCATAATTACCTCACAAGATCTACACAGGCTTGGTCCCTTCAAACTTCTGCCATGGAATTAGGAGGAGTTCATGATATCCCCACTCCCTGAGGACTGGTCATCATCAACTAATGACTGTTGGGAAACAGGCATTTTCTTCATTGGTGTAGCACTGGTAAGTTGCCCATGTTCCTGTAAACAGCACCTCATCCATGCTCCTAAAAGTAAACCTAACTTGTTCTCATTCTCTAACGCTCTCTGTCTCTTTCTATCTCTCATATACAACTATGTGAAAATATAGAAAGAGCACCATTTAGGAGGAGACAGGAGCCTAGTAGAAGGGGGACTAGAAGGAGTAATAAAGGTGAATATGAAAATGTCATAATGAAATTCAATATTATAGATACTTAATACATGCTAATAAAATGAATGATAAAAAGATAGAAATGAAAGGTACAAGAGAGGGGGCAGATTCCTGGGGCCTGCTGGGAACAGGACTTCTAAATGGCAAATATGTCTGGAAAGCTTTGGTACAAGGCCATTTTTGCTGGCTATAAGCAAGGTCTCCGGAACCAGAGAGAGCACACAGCTCTTCTTAAAACTGAAGGTGTTTATGCTCGAGATGAAACTGAATTGGGCAAGAGATGTGCTTATGTGTATGAAGCAAAACACAACACAGTGACACCTGGAGGCAAGCCAAACAAAACCAGAGTGATCTGGGGAAAAGTAACTTGGGCCCGTGGAAACAGTGGCATGGTTTGTGCCAAATTCCAAAGCAACCTTCCTGCAAAGGCCATTGGACACAGAATCCGTGTGATGCTGTTGATAGGAAATCACAACATGTCCACACGGTTGGGCTTGCCTGGCGGACCGCCTAGTTATTTCCGGTTCAAAATAGCCATTTCCAGGTCAAAACATCTCACATGGCTAGGAGGACTCCACGGCTTTACATGGTTATGTAAAGTGTGCATGTGTGGAGTAGCCCCATGTGGTCCTATATGCATGTGCAGCCCACTCTTTAAAATGCCGGCACCATTTTGCATAGGTCTCTTCCTCTCTCCTCTTCTTGTCTCCTACTCACGTATGTGTTTCACACAGGCCTGTCACGTCTGTCTCTTCCTATCCTATATTAGTAAACAGTTCTTTTATGGATTTGTCATGTTCGGGATGTGTTCCTTGCAGGGTAAGAGCGCCGCTAAATAACTAACAGCTGTACCCTTCCAGGATTTAAACTAATGAAAGTAAATAAAAGTGGATTTGTGTACTTGTAAAAAAAAAAAAAAGAAAGAAAGAAAAAAAGAAAAAAAGAAAAGAAAAAGAAAAAGAAAAGAAAAAAGGCACAAGAGAGAAAAATAAATAAGGGCTTCAGACAATGTTAGGACCATGACAACAGAGGCCATGTGAGGACCCACCCAGAGGCAAACAGACAGTTGCAAGCCAAGAAAGGAAGTCCCAGAAGAACTGGATTCTGCCAACTCCTGGATCTTGAATTTATAGGCCCTGGAGCTTAAAAAAAATAAATAAATTTCTTCTATTTAAAGCACTCTGTCTCTGGTTCTTTGTTGTGGAAGTCATGGCAACCTGATACAGACAGGAATACAAATTCAATTTCAGAGTACATTAGTTTTATTCAGGAGGATTTTCACCTAGAAATAAAGGTGCTATTCTTTACCAATAGCACTGTGTATTGTTCCTAACCATGAAGTCTACTTTATAATTCCAGAGACTCCTGCATTTCAACATCGAAGTGCCTATGGGGAAGGCACAGCTCTCCCCATAGAATGTTTAAATCAGCTATACTCAGGCCCTATGGCATGAACTTTCCCCAACATAAGTGTTTGCAGATGTACTGTTTACCTTAATTATTTACATATGTATAAATATCATAGAAGATACTAAAATGAAGCTAAATAGTCACATATTAAACTAGTGGCTTCTATGATTATCATACTGTAGCACAAGAATGTTTTTCGAGTATGTGTCATGTGATTGTATGCTTATGATCAATCTTTGGCATCTACTGGATCACTAAAAGTTGCCGGTCCATTTTAGTCATTTTTGCATTGAGCTTTAGGTTTCTAATGCTTTGAAGCACCAACAATGCAGATACTCTATTCAGAATGTTATTGAATAATTATATTAAGTCCTAGGCATCTAGTCTGGATTGTGATATTCCATCATATATCTTGATAACTGGAAATCTAAAGCATTATGTCTGACATTAATCAAGACTGTGGTGCTTAGGGTCATTATATGTTTTGATAGAACCTAGTCTGAAAAGGTACATGCTCTGCATTTGAAATAAACTCTTCTGTTTGTACTTTGTCGCTACTGTGATGAACACAGAGCTGGTAAGGAAATGGCTGTCCAGCACAATGACACTAAGTGTAATGACACTAAGTGATAGTTTGAAAGAAAATGGGACCCATTGAGAGTGGCACCATTAGAAGGTATGACTTTGTTGGAATAGGTGTGGTCTTATTGTCACTACCAGGGTAGGCTTTGAGGTCCCATAAGCTCAAGTCTTGCCAGAGTGTCTCAGATTCCTTCTTCTGCCTGCATTTCAAGATGTAGATATCTCAGCTCCTTCTCCAGCAACATGCCTGAGTGCATGCCACCTGCCATGGTGATAATGGACTAAACCTCTGAACTGTATGATATCCCCAATTAAATGTTTTCTTTTATAAAAGTTGCTGTAGTCATAGAGTCTCTTCACAGAAATAGAAACCCTAAGTAAGACACTAAGTAAACTCCCCAAATAATACAAGGCACAGTGGTTGACAACATAAACATTGTCTTATTTGTGTTTTCATCTCCTTTCCTATAAAACTAGAGAAGCAAAAACACTGGACACAGAATTCTTCCCAAGCTTATGACAGGAAATTCAGCATTAGAGAAACAGAAGAAGTGATTTCGGGAAAGCATGACTCCTCATGACTCTTTAAAATGTCTGGTCCATGCTTTCTAGGGAGTGATATCCATGTTCAAATGTTCCTCTAGTTACTTGGTTGTTAACAGTTTGATTTTGTTCACATACAAAAGGCTTTCAGCTGCAATTTCCTTTTCTATACAATGGAGACGGTAATTTTTCAACCTTCACAATATTTTGTTTTTGAGAATGAAAATAGACAGTCTACTTATTATATAAACTGACAACATGACCATTCCACAGTAGGTCAAGGGGAAGGTTTTTATTGTAGATATGAGAGAGTCAACAGCCAGAGGCATCTGGAAAATTCAAGAACAGAGAGAGGAGGAAGAATATTGAACATGGCTAGCAGACCAGGCCTGGCCATGAGAGAAGCAAGATAACAGAGATAAAGAGGAGGGAATGGAAGAGAGAGGGGAGGGAAAGGGAGAGGGAGAAAATGAAGAGAGGGGGTAGGACAGAGAAGCACACACAGAAGATGGAATGTGGAGAAAATAGCTGGGTTATAAGCAAAATGAGTAGCTGGAGAAAGGGAAGCCCATGATCTGGAGGGAATTAAGGGGAGGGGAGGAAGTGAGAAGGGCTAGGATGTTAGCTGTGACTTTGAAATGTGTAACAAGTACTTGTGGCACTGAGGGAGCCTGGATGCCAGCCTGTGCTTTGATGTGCCCATAAGCACCACTGGTAGCCATTTGTCCCTTTCTGCTAGTGATAAGGAAAATGACTCTTTTTGATAAAGAAGAACAGACTTCACAATGTCCTGAGTGTGGTGGGTATTGTGTTCCCCAAAATATTGTGTGTTCCCTAAAATAAACATATCTGGGGTCAGAGAACAGACAGCCACTAGAACAAAGCCAAAATTGGTGGCTAGAAAATGGGAAGAGTAAGCTATAGTAGAAGTTGGGTGGTGGTGGTACATACCTTTAATCCCAGCACTTGGGAGGCAGAGCTAGCTGGATCTCTGAGTTCAAGGCCACTTTAGAAACAGCTAAGCATGGTCACCCACACCTTTAATCCCAGAAACACAACCTTTAATCCCAAGGAGTGGGGGCAGAAAGAGAAAAGTATATAAGGCATGAGGACCAGGAATTAGGGGAGAAAAAAGCATGTAGTGAGTAAAACATTCGGCTGGTTAAGCATTCAGGCTTTTGAGCACAGTTCAGCTGAGAGCCATTGGGATGAGGACTCAGAAGCTTGCAGTCTGAGGAAACAAGACCAGCTGAGGAACTGGTGAGGTGAGATAGCTGTGGCTTGTTCTGCTTCTCTGACCTTCCAGCAATCACCCCAATAACTGGCCTCAGGTTTGTTCTTATAAATAAGAACGCTTTAAAATTCATGTTACACCTGAGGAATGCTGGCTTTTAACTAACCACTAGAAATCCATTTATAGTCCATATTGAGCCTATTTCTGGATATTTGGACTACATTTTGGAGTTTAGGGAAATGGAGTTCTGTTTGGACCTAGCACTTATAACATATGTGTAAAATTAACTACTGCTGTTATTAAAGAACTACATTGTTGCAATCCTCTCAGAAAAATGTATGTAAAGGTATTATACCCAATCAGCATTAGGTCCTGTTTAGACACAGGTGAATAAGAGATTTAGTTCAGTCTTGGTGTCAGTTTACTGGTTCAAATGCCAGTTGTTTTCACTAAATTTAGGTACTTTGCTAAACAAGGAGAAAGAAGTGTCTTAAATTGTAGGATTTTTAAGAAAAATATCCATAGGAAATAAAACCATTTTATAGACTTCAATAAACCAATTTAAGCATAGAGAGATAAAAGATAGACATGTATACAATACAAGCAGTCATAAGACCTGTAGCTAATTGACCTATTCAATGCAGAATGCTTTAATCATCCACTCTTGCAATTATGTTAATAGGAAATTCTGGCTCCTGAGCAGCAATAGTGTCTCTGCCTTTTGTTGCTGTTTTCTTCATTATCTTGATTCATGACAACAACCAACAGTAAAACATCCATGTGAGTCCCAACCTTAAATGCTGATTTATTCAGCTCAAAAATCAGCAATTGCCTATTTCTCCCAGCAAAACTATGGTTCCCCAGATTTACCTGGTACACACATCAACAGATTCAATTCTGTAGCTCTAAATTGCTCCCAGCTCTTTTTCCTATTCCAAGGAAAGCCCTGAGATGGGAAAGAAAGAGCATGTCTCTCTTGACCAATAAGCAATCAGGCTAAGGATTTGTTGATGAAACCTACTATTTGTTGTTGATTTAAAAAAAAACTACTAGAAAAAAATAATACTATGTTCTTCTTATTAAATTTAGAAAGCTAAACAACTTTGAGCTTGGAAATATTAGCATATTATTCATAAGACCTGCTTTATGGTTCAACCTCCTCTAGTAATTCTGATTAAAGAATATCCATTAGCTTCCAGGTCATGGAGGTTATCTTTTGGCTTTGTGTAGTCATTCACATACCAACTATTCTAGATCACCTTCAGTGGATCTCTTATTCATGCTTTTCTCTAAAGCCCTACAATAATTTTGCCTGGTACCCTCAAATTAGTATTTTCAAAAAATTAAGCAAGTTCCTGGATTTCCTTGTTCTGCTGCAAAGAAAAACTGCAACCCTGGTAGACTCTGACTATCCTTTCCATTAGTGCCAACCTGAGCCCAGTGAACTCAATTGGATGAAATCTGGCATGAGTTTCAATGGTATATTTGTTGATTCTTTGTGACATAGCAGCCTGACCATGTCATAAAAACCTATTCCTTCTACACTGAGCACTTGTAATTGCAGACAGCCAGAGATAAGGAGGAAACTAGGAAACTGAAAGGTCAGTTAGACCAGAACTCTGCAATTGTTCTAATCTCTACTTAAAATAACATATAAACCTGTGTGTTTTGCCCCTTGTATTTGCTGCCCTGCATTCACTGCCTATTTCTGTTATTTAAAATAGGATTAATTTCTTTTCTCACAATGATACAAATATCTTATCGCTCTGAAGTAAGATTCTGACATGGATCTCACCATGCTATAATCAGGGTGTGCAAAGGAATTACACACACTTAAACTCGGGTGCTTGAATACTTGGTGCCCACCTGGTGGTATTAGTTGTAGTATTAAGGAAACTCCATGTAGTTAAAAGGAAGGTTTATTCAGTGCGGTAACTTGCAAGTGAAGGGATCGGTAACAGGGTCTGGGAAAGGTGTAGCACACTCTAGCAGTGTTCTCTGGAGAACTCTGCTTGGTCTACCTCCAGCGTCCAGGATCCAGGAACCAAGAGATCTCCCCCATCCAGATCTCAGGTCTTAAGTGCTCCTATCTTGGCCCTACCTTGTAGGTGTGACAGTTACTGAAGCCTCAATGCGGGTAGCACTTCCAGGTCAAAGTTAGAAAAGCTACCCACTACATGGTGGTGCTCTTTTGAGAGGTCAGGAACTTAGACTCTCTCCTAGTCAGAAGAAGTTCATTGTGGATGTGCTGTGGTGGTGAAACACAGTTCTGTTCACAGCCTGAGACCTCAGTTCCTGATACACTAAGAAGTGAGCCATTGGTATCCATAAGTTCCCACTGCCATACCTCCTCTCACAAATTTCCTGAAATTGTTAGCCTAAATAAACCTCTCCTCATTTATTTGTATCTCTCTGGTGTTTTCTCACAGCTGTGAAATCATCTAGGCAATCAGAAGAAGAAGGAAATCTGTTTCTTGCCTCTCTATTGTGTAGTAGATATCTGCATCCTTGGCTCATGCCCCCTCCTTCCATCCTGTAACTCAGACATTGATTCAAATTCCTCTGAGATGTCATTTTTCTAAAGATGCTAAAATTCTATTTGGGGACACCCATATATAATATAATATTTATTATAAGAAAGATTTTCTTGTTTGTAGTCAGCTGATCATCTAGCTTAATTCTATCACTTACTCCCATTCCTGTTGTGTGTTTTTAAAATATACCTATCATATTCAAATTCTGGGGATTAGGACAAGAATATTTACAAAGGGAAAGAAATAAAATAAGTAATTTATGCCCTGTGTCTGATCAGTTCTTCTGAAACTAAAGTTTTGACAGCCCAATTATAGGAAAAATCTGGGACAAAGACTTTTTTCCAACAATGAACAGACTATTTTTAAAGCCTGTACAACAAGGTCTAGCTCCTTTTATAGCCAAGTCATAATTTTATTTCTTCATTAATAATGGAAACGAGACTATTATCAGTCTCAAAAGGGGGTACTAAAGAACAGATCATCATATTCTTAAAAATATTTTTTCTGAAAAGAAATCCATGAAGTTCTATTAACTAGGATAATATGAAATTTCTTTTTCTTAAGAAATATGCATATGACTTGCTTATGCTCAATGGCATCTTTCCAAAATTTAATTTTACTGAAATTTCAGTGTCCAAGAGACAAGAGATGAGACAGAGCTTCCAAGAGACCTCAGCACACAGGAAACTCAAATCAATATGGATTGTCTGGCCCATGGCAATGCACAGTAGACCTTTCAGAAAAGAAGAAACTCTCCAAACTGAAACACAAGTCTCATCATATCCAAGAATCTATATATTCTAAAGAAATAATATTAATGTTGATAAGAAAAGGCAATTTGCAAAACATATTAAAGGATGAAGGGTGAAAGAGCTAATTCAAGCCAGAAGCAAGGAAATGCAAATTTGATTCTACCAGTTCCTTCTCATGTGTGTGCGTGAGTGTTTCAAGAGAAGCTGCATGGTCTGAAGAGAAATTCAGTGTTCAAAATGGAAACCACTCATCTGTGTTTACCAGCTGTGCCCTAACGAAGCACAGTTTGCTAGTGGATTTATGTTAGTAGATTCGCACACATTCATACTCTAAAATAAACTAGTAGTCTTTCTCTTTTCTTCTGCCTCAATCTTAATCTGAACTCGGAGACAAGCACAAGAAATGCATCTGCGATCTTTCCTGGAGTATTTTCTACGGTGCAGTAACGGCTAAAGATGTGTAAGTAGGTGGTATATGCATCCTGTTACCTTACCCATAATGAAGAAGTGATAGAATCTTTCTCACCTCATCCTCATTGTCTGAAATAAATGTCTTTGAGTTATTGGCTAGGAGCATTTTAAAAGCAAGTATTTCTGAGATTGTGTTTCAGAATCATAAGACCAGTGCTAATAATAGCAGAAATGAAGCAATAGAAATAATTCCAACTCATTGGCTAAGTGGAAACATGGTAAATTAGTAATTTTAAAATTAGTTTCTACACAACTCAAACAAAACAGTTCTTTAAGGCTTTAAAAGAAGATTTAATTGATTTAAATATGGAAGTGCAGTTCATAAAGCCCACTCTAAGGGCAGCCTAATGTAAAATACAGAGGCTCAGTTGGTAGAGTAGTTTCCTACATTCTTGAAACTCTGGAACATTCCCCAGCACTTCATAAAGTGGACATGGTGGCCCATGCCAGTAATCCTACCACTCTTGGTGTGGGAGCAAGAGAATTGGAAGTTCAAGGTCATCTTTGACTATGTAGCAAATTTCAGACCAGTCTGGGCTATAGACCCTGTCTCAGAAACTATCAAAGGAAAATAAAGAAATATATTGCATTGAAAAATCTGCAGAAGCATTTTCCTTTATTGCAAAGCTGCAAGATGCAACAATAAACAAAAATCCATCAGAAATTTGTCATTACAAGCCAATTTTCATGACAAGATTCATGATTATCCACTTGAAAGTAACGATGGAGAAAGAACACAGAAAATAGACAAAAAAGGGGGGTGCAATCAAGGCAAGAATTCAGAGAGTTTGGAGTGCTGTGCCTTCTGTAGATGAGGCATCCTGGCACTGCTTAGAAATGAGATGATTGCTGTAAGAATTAAAGCCTTGGCTGACAAGGTAGGCTTCTGGGAAGGAAACTTGACTGGGAGAATTCCTAAGCAGTAGACAACAATCAATCTGAGTCAGAGCTGGGATTTAAGTTATTCATGTTATATAAAAATGAAAATGAAAGGGAAGCATCTAAGGAGTAATCTTTGAAATTAGTAAAAGAAAAGGAGATTGAAGATAGGAGATCCTTCGGACAAGTTAGACCTGAAGCAAAAGGAAATGTTAGTGGAAAGTGATTGTGGTCTATCAACAAACTGTACAGTTCCTCAGTTATTCACTCACAACCGAGCTTAAATTTTAAGGTAAAACATGACAGGATTACTAGAAAAATGACATGCTCTTTCTACTATTCAGACATTTAAAATAACTTATACAGTGTCAGAAATATAGGGGAAAATGCAAAATAATGGCAAAATCTTCTGAAAAAATATAACATTAAAAATACATGAACCACACAAACTTTTCACATGAAGTCAAGGTCCAGAAGAAAATGAATATATTAAAAGTGAAAAAGAACATTAACATGCAAAACATGTGCATAAGAATTTACAAATAAACAGTAAAACTCATCCTAACAGAAAGGAAGCAATGTGAGCAAAGCTCCTATGAACTCACAGAGACTGAAGCAGAATACACAGAGCCTAAGGGGTCTGCAATGAGTCCTTTGAGTCCTGTGTGTGTGTGTGTGTGTGTGTGTGTGTGTGTGTAATATATATATATAATGGCTTCCAGTTCAGTGGTTTTATTTGATCCCTGAGTGTGCAAACTAGTGGGTCTCAGATCTTGTACCTTCTCTTGGGCTTTTTTCCATCTGTTTGGTTGTCTTCTCTAACTTCAATGTAGTAGTTTTGTTTTATCTTACTATATTTTATTTTGCTGTATTTAAAAAAAAATGAATGAACGGAGTAAAACCTAGCCACAAGGGTAAAAGGATAAATACTGAACTGTCACTTGTATCTTCTGTGAGAGGAAAAAATCAGTTTTCCCACATAGAATGGCCCTTGGTATATCAATCATTCCAGGGCAGGCCTCATGTTCAGGAGTAGTTGTCAATTTACAATTACACTGCACTCCACAGTTTGTTGGTTTGTTTTTCTGTTGTATTTTTTGGTTGTTTTGTTTGTTTTTCTTTTTGATGTGGTTTTATTGGTTTTGAGGGAGTTGTTGCTGTGTTGAAGGTTTGCTTATTTTTTGAGACAGGACTTAAATTTGCCTGGGTAAGGAAGGAGAGAAGATCAGGAAGGACCTGGAGAAAAAGAATATGATAAAAATTTATTTAAAATTTTCAAATTGTTTCAAATAATGAAAACATTTATATAAAAATAAATTTTAAAACAATTGAAAAGTCAGTAACAACAAAATATTTAAATACTGTAGAATGACTAGTAACAGAAAATGTTAGAAATCACATACAACAAAATGATAATAGATTACAGATAGACGATAAATGATAAGATAATAGAAGAATGAAAGAGGATAGAAAGATAGTTTATAGAAGAATTATAGATGGTTAGATCAATGATATGAAGAGGAAGGGTAAGAGATGATAGACAACAGATACATATATACTTATATACATGATAGATGGATAGAGATGACAGCTGATTATAATGAAAATTGTTTCACATTACTATCAGAGCTTGAAAGTTCTATCTATACTGTGCTATCTGCAGGCTGGACAACCAGGAAATAATATTATGATTCATTTTGTGTCCAAAGAACTCAGAACCTTGAGACCAGCTGGTACAATCTTCAGTCTGAAAGGTTGGATTGGACTTCTGATTCTTGGGTGCAGGAACAGACAACTATCACAGCTCTAGGAGCAAGCAAACTTTCATTTAACATCATGCTAACACAAATTCAGATAATAGTTAGATCTTCCTACATACCTACTAAAGTGGCCAAAGTCTAACACACTAAAAATGTTGACAACAATTTGAAACTCCAAGAGACCTTTTGTTGCACAGGGAATGCCAGAATGGTATGTTCACTAAAGAAGAGAATTCAAACTTCTCTTCAAAAACTACCCACACTCTTACAACATTTCAGCTATCATACCCTTTCTCAGAAATGAAAACCCACATGTGTGCCCAAACATTGCATCTTGATGTCTGTAGTGGCTTTATTTATAATGGCTGAAAATTGTAAATGAGTATGAGGTCCTGCTTGGTAAAGAGATGAATAGGTGCTGATGACTTCAGACTATGGAACATATTCAACACTAAAAATAATTAAGCTATAAAGTCATGCAAAAACACAGTAGAAACTCAAATATATATGAAAAAGGAGCCAGTATAAAAGGCTATATACTATATGCTTCCAACTGTATGACATTCTGAGAAAGGCAAATTATGGAAATAGCAAAATGTCAGTGTTTGTCAGGAGTTGAGGAATAAACAAGGGTAGATAGGTAGAGCCAAGAGGAAGCAAAGGGAAGCAAAATTATTCTGTATATGGTGCTATAATTTTGAATACAAGTTCATTTGTCTAAATCCATAGAATGTACACATGAAAAGTAAACCCTGATGTCACCTATGGACCTTGCTGCTATAAGTTCAATACTTTCAGCAAATGCTGAAGGGTGGATATTGATAATGTTGATACTGAGGAAGGTTAAGCAAATCTTTAAAGGGTGATATGGGTAATCTCTGTTCCTACTGAGATCATATTTTCTAGCCTTATTTATTAATTATATTTATTATTGTGTACATGTGTGATGTAGGTGGGTGGGTACGTGTGTCACTACCTGCATGTAGAGGACAACTTTGCCATAGTTTGTAAGAGTCAGAGGTTCAAAGAGTTTGCTGTGAGACTCTGTCTCCTGGTAACATCAGAGGCTATGCCTGTAAAGCATCACCAACATGGCTGCCTGCACATGAGCTGGACAAGGACAGCAGCAGTGGACATGACAAAGTCCATGGAGGAAAGCTCCGCAGGCCTCAACCCTATACAAAGAAAAGCTGGGAGTGAGAATGGTGGTCTTTTCCAGAGAAGACCAAACCAAATGGTTATCCAACCGCAAACAGTAATCCCTGAAAACGTTTATAACATTATATAAACTGAGCAGGTTATACTTAGGAATATGTGTGTGTGTGTGTATAGGTATATATATATATAAATATATAAATATATATATATATATATATATATATATATATATATATATATATATATATATGCAATAACAATAAAAGATAAGCCATGAATTTGAAGGAGAGTTAGAAGAGGTATATGGGCAGATTGCTAGGGAGAAAAGTGAAGGGAAAATGTCATAACTATAATCAAGTCAAAAATGAAAGAACATTGTCTTCATTACTCTTGTACTGCTGTGAAGAGGCACCATGTCATGACAACTCTTATAAGGAAGCATTTAACTGGGGGATGCCATACAGTTTCAGAGGCCTGGTCCATTATCATCAGGATGGAAACACAGTGGCAGAGATGGCAGGCATGATGTTGGAGCAGTACCTGAAACTGACATCCAATCTTCAGGTAAAAAAGAGAAGACAGAGAGAGAGAGAGAGAGAGAGAGAGAGAGAACTGGGCATAGCAGGCATAGCATGGGCTTTTGAAACCTCAATGCCCAGCCCCAGTGACACACTTCCTCCAACAAGGCCACATTTCCTCCATGCAACCTGGCAACACCTCCTAATCTTTCTCAAATAGTGCCACTCCCTGATGACTAAGCATTCAAATGTACAAACCTATGGGGCTAGTCTTATCCAAACCACCACAAACATCAAATCTCTAAAGTTGTATCATAGAATACATATTTCAGTAGTAGTTACAAAATTATAAAACATCGACAGGATGTGGACAAATGAGAATGCTCACAATAATTTGTTATCATTTAGTAAGTTTGAACACCAATATCATCTATGTCCCCCAAATATTATTCATACTAAAACTGCCTACAGAAAACTTCACAAAGAGACTCAAGTTGACTTTTTTTTAAATTTGATTTGGTAAGAGCATTTGTGTTTACAATGTATTTCGATCATATCTACCCCATCCCTCTCAACTCCTTCTGATTCCCTCACAGCTCCTCCTTTCCACTTCACAAACTCTTCCTCCTCATTCTCTTCTTCTTTATTCTCCTCTTCCTCTTCTTTATAATCCACTCCCTCTAAATCTACTTAGTGCTGACTCTCCTCTCCACCAGGGGGGTGGACAGGCATGATCCTATGCAGAGTTTGGACAGACAACCAAGGCTGCTGTGATATGTGAAATGTGGTATGTAATAAGGGATATGGATTCATTGGTACATATTCATACTCATCATAGACAGTGTTGAAAATCTTCTCAATTAGCTCAAATGTACATGTTGATTTGTCATTATTACTTTGGTGGAGTCCACACAAGGTTCTGAATACCTTAAAATTAAAATCAGAGTAAAGAAAACCTTTAAAGAACACATGCATTTTATATAAGTTCAGAAGTGGAAGAATCGTATATTACTTAATGATACAACCATGTGTAATAAAACTATAAAAAGGCAAAGGAATAATCAATGCAAGTCTCAGAGGGTACTTATGTACACAGAGGAAGTATGTGGGAAGGAAAGTATATTTCCAATGTGTAACATGGTACTTCTGAAGTTAGGTAGTATTTACAAATATCTGACTGAATGTTTCTTCATTATTAAATTGTAGGTTTACAGATATCTTTCGTGCATCTAGTATAAAACATATACTTAATGAAAATATGTTTAAGGTTAGATAAAAGCTTAATTAGACTATCAGAATCAGTAGGGATGCTGAATACAAAATTTTAAATATTACTTAGAGACAAGAAGAGGATTGAGAAAACAGAGGACAGTTGAGAAATTCAGAGATACTGGGTGCATCATTGTCAGTAGGAAACCTCTCCCTCTCCCTCTCCCTCTCCCTCTCCCTCTCCCTCTCCCTCTCCCTCTCCCTCTCCCTCTCCCTCTCCCTCTCCCTCTCCCTCTCCCTCTCCCTCTCCCTCTCCCTCTCCCTCTCCTCTCCCTCTCCCTCTCCCTCTCCCCTCTCCCTCTCCCTCTCCCCCTCCCTCTCCCCTCTCTCTCCCTCTCCTCCCTCTCCCTCTCCCTCTCCCTCTCCTCCCTCTCCCTGTCCTCCCTCTCCCTCTCCCCCTCCCTCTCCCCTCTCTCTCCCTCTCCCTCTCCCTCTCCTCCCTCTCCCTCTCCCTCTCCCTCTCTGTCTCTGTCTCTCCCTCTCCCTCTCCCTCTCCTCCCTCTCCCTCTCCCTCTCCTCCCTCTTCCTCTCCCTCTCCCTCTCCCCTCTCTCTCTCTCTCTCTCACACACATGCTCTCCCTTGTTCTCATTTTCTCTTAAAATAAAAATTTTCAACAGCAACACAAATAGTAAAATTCATCTGACACCTAACATTAAGCCATTTACCAAGTATCTTTTTATCTTAAGTGTTCAGATAAAGGCTTTATCAAAATACAGCAATGCCCTTTTATGGGCAATCTCAATTAATTGGAGAGGACTGTAGAAAACTCCAGTGGTTAAGTGATGCGGACAGACAGTGTGGTTAACTCAGGCAGGCACCATGCTTGGTCTTACGTGTCAGAGATTTTTTTTTACCACAACATAATAACTTGTTAAACACAGAGGTAAATGCCAAGGGGCAAAGGTTTCTTTGACTTTAAGGAAGCATTTTCTTTTCATAACAGTAAAAAAAAAAAATCTATGTTTTAAGAAGAAATGTATACCCTCATGTTTACATACACAAACATATATGTGTACATGCATACACACATTACTTTTTTTAACCTTTGTTTAATTAGTGGATTTTATCCATTTGAACTATGAAGGCAGTTCTCTGATATTGTTATTGAGAACTCGATTCTTTACTCATAATTATTTGTATAGGTATACACTTATTTAGAATTTTAGCAATGACTGAAATGGTATCATTTGATTATATACCATGTAATTTGGGTTACTGGAGCCTACTGTTGAACAAACTTTATCATGCGTAGTTTCTACCTGAGTGTTACCTTGGCAATAGCAGTGATGTGTCCTAGCACACAACAGAGCTGCACAAACTGATTTTCCCCAATCTACACATGTCCACGCTGAGCTGGGTCCGGCCAAGAAGATTCCGAGTGCATATGCTTCTTTGAGTTAAGGAACTGCAGCAGTCCTCAGCCTCAATCAGAGCTCTCTGCATCCCAGGGAAGGAAGCCAAACTGCCTGGCAGCTGAGTTCTGAAGACTCACACTCCCATGAATTCCAAGCAAATGCATCAGTAAAGGCTAGCGCTGCATAAAGGGACCAATTCATAAAATCCTCATCTCAGTGCAAACATCTTGGTGAGGCAGAGACAAAGCAAGCAGTGCAGAATGGTGTCTCCTGCCCAACTAGTCTCCCGTTTGCCATGGAAACAGTGCTCATCACCACATCTCTGAAAGAAGAACATGAGCAGTGTCATCAGAGATGACAGCACAGCCTTTATGCTCTGCTGTGCATAGCCAAAGACGATCACAGACACAGGCTTCTGCTATGGTGCAAATGCTACGGACATCATGTGAGCAAAGCTTCCTAAAATGGATTTATCATATTCAATTAGATGTAGGCATAATAAATGGGCCTTTCTGATGGGAGTCAATTTACCAATACATCTTCAGTGAGACTTTGTAATAGCTAACTGCATTCAGTCACATAAAATGACAGCAGGTGAAAACAAAGCACATTCTTATTTATAATTGCTTCAGAAAGAAAGACTATGTGGCACCAGAGTTATATACACAAGTAAATAAAATATATTTCAAACCTAATATCATGGGAAGGGTTTTCAAAATGAATGAGAAAATCGATAGCTGTAAAGTAGTTTCTAAAAGTCAATGAAACAACCAGCTAAGAAAAATACATTCATTTTAGTTTACTATATTGAAAAAATAAAATTTAAGAAAGTAATTATATATATATATATATTTGTGTGTATCAATATATTAGATTAATATATACATAAATCTATACATGTATTGTATCATTTTGAAAAGATTTTATTTCATTGTTAAACTCTAATTCAGTTAAAAATACACTTTATAAATAATAAAAAATTTCAGATCTTATTTTTTTCATAAGTGTTCTCATCCCTCAGTGCATAAATACACACATACACATCAGTCCATTAAATACAATGCTTTGCATTAAGAGGGAAACTTGGTATGGTTTTCTTGTGTATTAAGACGCGTTTCTGAGAGCTGTAGGCAAGAGATGCAATTCTGCAGCAAAGCACATGCCCAGTATGTACAGGATCTTGCATTCTATCCCTAGCCCCATAGAAAAAATAAACAGGGGTATGACTCTTTCTCAGGATTTGGTGGTGTAAGGGCAGACATAACTTTAACTCTGTTTCCATTTGTAGGCATTGATTTCAACACACCTCTAGGTGAGTGGTTGGGAGAAATAATGGCCCAGAGCAAACCCATGTGATCACAGAGACTGAACTGTGTGTCACTGCTGTTATAAGCAGCTGTGACATGTGCTCAGCTATGTCAGTTTCTGATCTTTTCAGAGTGAGTTGTCTGTGTCCTGATCGGAATTGCTCAAGAGCATGAACTCAAGTTCTTGTTGCAAGCAAAGACTCACGAAAGGTCTTTGGTTACTGATGTAGGTATCTGCCTCCTGGAGAGCTAGTTGGATTAATGCTGGATGGATGAGTTAGGTGTGAGTTGATGGACTGATTTCAAATTCTATATTCTTCCCCACCAGAGATTAACATGTGCCTGTTCCCGTCATCCTCTTTAGTTAACCTTTATCATGGGCAGTTTCAGTTGCCCACTTTCAACAAGAAGAAAGTGAAGTATAACATACTGAGACAGCTAGAGACTACATTCACATAACTTTATTATGTTTTATTTATTATTAGTTACTGTTAATATCTTACTACCTCAAAATTGATATCTTAGGATTAGAGTAAAATTGAATATATAGAATCCTCCAATAATATGAGGTTTCAACTATCCACTGATGCTCTACCACTGTACCTCTCTAAAATTCTAGAAAGGCAACATTACCAATATTGAGCATTTTTATACCATTGTGAAATATGTCCAGGCAAGGACAAGAGTGTGATGTCAGAAGACAAAATGGGGTAACAACAAATGTTTGTAGCAGAGGACAGAAGTCAACACAAAAGGACAGGATGGGAGAGGAAGGACAAATAATATAAAGAATAATTAATAATGCCTCCAAGACTCATTATGTTATATTTACCTAAAATTACACAATGTGTGTGTGTATGTATTAAATGAAGTTACACTACTTGAGCTACAATGCTCCCACAAAAGACATAGATTGTCTAGTACAAACCCCAGTGCCAAGAATAAGAAACTTCCATTCACACAAGACTTAGAAGATGCAAGCTAGATCTGACCTGACCTGAGATTTAGCTTTCATAGTGTCAGAAAGCACAATTTCAAGCTGCCAAGACAAGGAATCAATCCATGTTCCTATCCAGCTGTGACACCAACTTAAATGTAACAATAATCAGCCTGGTTAGATACCCTTAAAGGTACAATAGTGGCATTCATATCTTGGTAGTAACTAACAGCTGTCTAGCCTAGTGGACTTCAGTTCCATTCAAAAGGAGGGAAATCATACCGGTACTGGAAGCCTAGCCACCTACCTGGGACTAGTGGTGTCATGGATTCTAGAAAAGAAACTACCATGGTCACCTTAATAAACCAACATAATCTTAATTTTATTCTAAATATATTCTTATATCCAACAAGTGCTTTCACTCATATCAAAGAAACTTCTGTTTGCAGCAAACAGAGACTGTCACATAAAATCACAGGTCATAATATAGAAATCAACAAATCATGGGCAGTCTGTCCATGACAGATACATCCAGAATACAACTGCACCTAAGACTCACTGAACATTAAAGAAGGAGGGGTGGAAATATTTTTTTTCTTTCTTTTTTTTTTTTTTTGCTTTATTAAATTTGATATTTTCTTTTTTAATTAAGGAATTTTTTATTCATTTTACATACCAATCACAGATCCTTCTCTCTTCCCTGCTTCCATCCCTCTAGTCTTACTCCCCCAACCCAGTCCCCCATCCCCTTCTCCAAGGTAAGGTGTCTTCTGTGAGTTTGTGTCTCTTAGAAACAACAGGTAAGCTATATATGTGCTACTTCAATAATATTCCTACCTAAATAAGACCTGAACAATGACAATATCAATAGACTTGCTAAAATCTCACTGGGTCTCACTCACCCCTGTACAAAGAACTATGGGCAGCTAATGATAATAGAGGGCGGATCGGCCTTCTTTAGGTTTTATTACACTAATTTGTCAGCCTGACACAAATAACACTGAATTGCCTCGTTATATTCACATATTTATCCATTTCCACTTATGCAATAATAGTGATCAAAAATAAGTCATCAATTTGAGAGGGGGTGAGGAGGGATGTGGAGGCAAGGAGAAGTTGGAGAGGGGATAAGTATGAGAAAGTGAAATAATTATATTTCAATTTTAAAATTTTTTTTGGGGAGGGGTCCAAGACAGGGTTTCTCTGTGTAGTTTTGGTGCCTGTCCTGGATCTTGTGCTGTAGCCCAGGCTGGCCTCGAACTCACAGAGATCTGCCTGGCTCTGCCTCCTGAGTGCTGAGATTAAAGGCATGTGCCACCCCCACCTAGCTTCAATTTTAAATTTTTAATAAAAGTAGGATTATAACATCAAGTAGGGTAGATGTGGACTTGTCACTCTCTATAGAAAGGAAACTTTCTACCAGTCTTTGATGACCAGCAGTGAGTTTTTGGTAAGCAGGTGCTACCAGTGTTAGTTAACTTCTGTGAACTCTGACATGGTTAAAAGGAGCATGTCTTAGTGTTTCTATTGCTGTGAAAATGACATGGCCCAAACCTTCATGGTGAGAAAAGAGTTTATTTCATCTTACTTTGTAATCCATTGTCCAGGAAAGTCAGGGCAGAAACTCAAGGTAAGGTCCTAGAGGCAGGGACTCCGGCAGAGGCCATAGAGAAGTGCCACTTACTCGCTTGATCTGTCTGCTTTCTTATACCACCCAGGACCACCCACCCAGGGCTGGCACCACCCTCTGTGGGATGGGCCCCTCCACATCAATCATCAATCAAGAATGTACAGCAAAGGCTTGCCCACAGGCCATTCTGGTGGAAGGATTTTCCCAATTGAGGTCCCCTCTTCTAAAATGACTCAAGCTTTGTCAAGGTGATGTAAAAAGTAGAGGGCATGGAGTGCAAACACCGTGAGTCCCTATAATTTCTTTCATAGTAAGCATATTTGGTTGCACTGTCCTGAAGAAAGAAAAGTAGATCTACTAAAAACTACTGATAGGAACGTGTCCCTTAGCAGTGTAGCTTTCATGGACACCCTGTGGAAAATACACTGGAGAGAGCTGATTCGGAGGCACTTGCCTTGGCTAGGCTACTTACTTTCTCTGTTATGATCCAAAGATGTAATTAAATTCATGCAGAACTTCATATACATTAACTAATCATTTCATCCTCTCCTCTGTGCTTGTATACAAAAATTATTGTATGTTCAAGCAATCCATGATGATATCCATTTATGGCAGTGAGAAGGAGACTGTGGGAAAACAGAACTTAAGAGATATGGCCTGAGAAGAATCATACAGCAATGACTTTAAGGCAGTCAAAATCAGAGTCAGTGGCCTAAGAGGAATGAAAAGAACACACATGAATCTATTCATTTAAAGACCCTTTGCAGCATCTAGATTCCATTTCATATCATGCCCAGTGGGGTGGAAAAAAACGTATAAAGAAAGCTGAACATGCTTCTGTACTGTAACTGAGGAAGATACACAAGGTAGGAAGTCTGTCCCATCTGGAGGTAGCATCTTCGTGGAAACAAAACACCATTGTGTTTACAGGGAGGATGTTAACCATTATTACAAATGTGAATGGACTGAGGTATAAGTAGACCATCCATCAGGAAAAGGCAAGTGACAGGATTAGGAAGGAGCAGCAGGGTACACTATAAAGGGTAGGAATGTGAGAGAAGGGATACTAAGCCAGGCAAAGAGAATTTTAAGATTCTGGCCCATTGTGAGCAAGTTGTTAAGAATGTGGTCTGTTCTCTGTGCTTGACACATCCTTTGTAAGGGTGAGACCTGGGGAGAACTGTCATTAATCAAAATGAAGCATGCTTGAGCGGTACCAGTTGAGGCAAGGTGGCACCTAGAATGTATTTAAGTTGCAGAATCCTTCTGGCTGGAGAGTCTCAGACAGTTGCTATTGTATTTCCTTTTACCCTTTTCTTTTCTGGCTGTATGTGTTTTATATCTTATCACACTGTCACTCTTACTAATCCATCTTTTCTTTTCCTTTGCATTTCTGTCTATTTTCAGTTTCCCAAGAGGGGTGGGGAGTGGTGTGTGCTTGAGCAGGTTTTTCTTTGGAGTTACTTGTACATTAGTTTTTTTCAGTAAGATGGCACACACAAGAGATCCCTAAACACTGGACTTTCCCTCAGCTGAATCCTGAAATGGTCTTTTGGAAACTGGCTACTTTTTCTCTTGTGGGATGACATGGATTAGCTCACTCAATGAGGAACAGAGATCTGCATTGCCACCTGATAGAAAGCTTGAACTAGCAGACATGAACATAAAAGAAAAGGGTCTGAATACCAGGCATTGAGAAGGAAGTCAAATTGCTAGATCAAAAAGGCTTCTTAGATATAAATACTATCCTTACCTGTCACTAGTTTAAGCAGAAAAAATCTGTTTAAAAAATACAGAAAGAACATGGGCCTCCTAGGAAGATCAAACACTACCCTGATGCTGCACAACCAGGTGAAATGTCCAAGTCATACTACCACTCTGCTGCAGAGGAGTCTAATGGCTTCTGTCTACAAGGATATATGAGCTTACATCACCCATGCTAGGAGCAAGATTCCTCTGCTCAACCTCTAAAACTACAGTTCTGAAAAGAAAGATGGGGATCTCCTTTAGCACAGTCTCCTGTAAAATGAAACTTCAATCATATTTGTGGAAGGTGGAGGCAAGGGTCATGTGTTGAACTCCAATGACAGAAGGAGAAAGTAGGGTTCCGGACCCACACTTCGTGGGCATGAGACTCAAATATAGTAACTCTTTATCATTGTTAACAGATGCTCAAGAGATCCCAGGTAAGAGAGTATATTTAAATATATAATAAATGTTCATTAAAATAAGGAAGACTTCAAATGACAAGGTCTTAAATACTAAAAATCCAATCCTGTATCAAATGTTAATTTACTATTACTTGTCACATAGATTCTGGAATGGGGTAATTACCAAACTCTTGCTTCTTTCCTTCGAAAGCTGTGAGCCCCAAAACCCTCTGATTAGCCAGATTGACAAGTGCATGAGATGCATGCTCTGCCAGTGATTCCCTGAATGAGGTATAACTGGAACTGTACCTATGCCTACCATATGTGACCTTCATGCTTACTCTTTTGGAAGTCTTATATGCTCAGTAAATCTGGATAACTGTTGGATTCTGTTTTCTATTTTATCAGCTTCCAAAGTCCCAGATTCTCTGTTACTTAGATGAACTTCTTCATGAAGCCTACTTTTAGCTTTCTTTTGGCCCTTTTCATGAATATTCCTGGTAACCAGGTCATGGCTGTACAGGGTC
Source organism: Onychomys torridus (assembly GCF_903995425.1). Lineage (NCBI taxonomy): Eukaryota > Metazoa > Chordata > Mammalia > Rodentia > Cricetidae > Onychomys > Onychomys torridus. The sequence goes on along the minus strand of NC_050457.1, from coordinate 66,954,146 downwards.
CCAGATGATCTATAATGACCTTCACTTGTGCTGTTTCCTTCTGCTATAATAGTCTACATTTTCAAATTAAAATAGTCCATAAATTCTTAGAAAGTACATATAATACAACACTACGTCTGTTTCAACACGTCTACTTTAGTAAATGTATGTGGATTACATGACTTGACTCATTTACGAGCCATGTCCCCCTTAGCAATGTATTAGTGTTATTACCTCATTACCCTTGGAACAAGAAGTCAGTAAATATCCTTTGATGCATAGGGTATAGTCCAATCTGCTATGTGAATGACGCTGTCATTAAGTTCAATTTCTATGTGAAAAATCCCAACATACATCAATATTATACATTTTATGAAAATTATTTTAGAGATGTTGCATTAATACTATTGATATGTCCAAATACTCAAAGGAATTTTTCAATATCCCTAAATTAAGTATATTATATCTCAACTTGAGGCTGCCATTACCACTGGTTGAGAAATTGGCATTTTTTATATGTAAATTTGAATTTTCTCAAGGATATCTCTCTGATTTTATAAGTGAAAGTACTGCATCTTTTAAAATATCATGATGAGAATTGGAAAGACATTTTTAAATGGAGGCTTTGATCTACATTGTGCAAGAATAAAATCTATGCAGTATTGATCTAAGTACTAAATACTGTCTTAAATAGGCTAGTTAGCAAGCTAATATTTGCATTCCAGTTTAACTCAAAAGTTATGTTTTGTTTGCATTTGTACACTTGTGCTATGCATGTGAATGTCATATATATGTGTATGTGTATAATACATATGTATATTTGGTATATGTATATATTAATGTGTGTGTAGTATGTGTGTATATGTGTGTGTAAGGTATATGTGTGGTATGTGATTATGCATGTGTTTGTATGAGTGTGGTGGACGGGTGTGTTTGTGTTCATAAGTATGATATGTATGTGTCTGTATATGTGTATTTGTGTGTTTGTGTTGTATGTATGTCTGTGTGTAGATGAATTTCTAAACAGTCTTATTAAATAAGAAACAGAGAGCCAAATACAGAGGTAATGGCCAAAGAGATCAGAGCAATAGCCATGACTAGCTTCAGCTTACCACCATCAGTAGCTTCCCCAGAGAGAGCTTCTACCAATCTAACCCGTGTTTTTATTACCTTTCTGTTCTGCCTTCTCATTGGCTCTAAGCCCAGCCACACGACTTCCTCATCACTGCCTATCTATACAGACCTCCAGGTCTCTATGGTTGGTACTGGAATTAAAGGCTCATGTCAACACATTTGGCTGTGTCCTTGACCACACAGAGACTCTGCCTACCATGTGATTGGATTAAGGGTGTGGGCTACCACTGCCTGACTTCTGTTTTATGGCTATTTGACCTCTGATTTCCAGGCAACTTTATTTATTAACATACAAATAAAATATCACATTTCAGCACAAATAAAATATCACCACATTTGTGTGTGTTTAAATGTGCATTGTATGTGTGTCTATGTGTGTTTTTGTGTGTGAAGCATTTCATATGAATCTGTATGTGTGTCTGAGTATAGTGTAGGTATAAGTGTGGGGGTACAAGTGCCTGTGCTTACACAGAGGTGAGAGAAGGGGGTCTCTGGTGTCTATTACTCTTTTCCTTGGTCTGTTACTGAACTTGGAGCTCAGAGAAGCTGAAAGCCAACTAGCCCAAGCAATCCTCTTTTCTACACCCACTTCAGTGCTGGAGTTATAAGCATGCCTAGGAATCATGCCCAGTTTGTCATATGTGTACTAGCATGTGAACACCATCCTTATTTATGCTTGTGAAACAAGTGCTAACCACTGAGCAATTTCTTGAGGTCCAAAGGTAATAATTTAAAATAAAGATTTGAACTTTTCAGGGCTATATTGAGACTATAAAGAAAATGACTTGTATCTTCCTGGCATGATGCTCTAAATATGAAGGTAAAAAGGGAGTGCTGTTTCATAAGGTCATAATCCATTAGCTAATAGCACTGAACTGCAATGTATAAGAGAGAGTCAAAATCTGCTGTGTGATATTCTTCCTGAGGAGATGCATCATACACATCTAGTCACCCCACATGGGAGCCTGAGACAGACCAAAGTATGGATATCACCAAAATCCAACTTGGTGAACCAATGAGTTTTATTGGTATTATTTTCAGGGATATGGGTGACACAGGAGCAGAATTGACTCACAGATACCTCCATCACCAAGGCCCACACTAACTTGGGTGACAGCTCACAGAAGCTGGGAAACCTGGAGCACACTATACAGCCTAAAGGCATCTCAACAGGCTGGAGAGTGTCATTTCCAAATGACTCTGGTCTAAACCTCTTCTAGGAAGCTTGGCTGGTTTCTGCTTCTTCCAGGCAGCTGGTCTGGTCTCAAGAGTTTTCTTTACAACTTGGCTTGTCTAAGAGGGACTCTCCAGCTTTATTGCTTACTCTGGCAGGGAGGACCCTAGTGAATATGGTCAGTTTCCAGGACTTCCTAAAGTTATTATTGGTTGCATAACTTTCTACTTAAAGAGTTTCCCTGAAGGGTGGAATGTTTCAATCTCAGAGAAAATTGTTGCATGACATCCATACTCCAGAGCCCTGCTTCCAATCCATGTCTGACATCATCATAATCATCAGCTGCTCTCCAGGCACAATTGGGAGAGTAAGAAGAATTCCTGTGCATATCTCAGTCCTACTAGATGACAAATCTGTAAAGGCTTTTAACTTGATGCTCTGGACACAAAGGCGGTGGTTAAAGGTTTCAATGAGGATAGAAATTAAATTACTGCCTCTATTCGTCACACTAAAGATCTGTCTGAACTTTTTTTTAATACAACTTTACTTTGACGTTGAAATGAAGGTCTGTGCTTGTAAACAATCATGTTATTCTTTGCTACCTTCTGATACGAGAAGGGTTGCAAAAGCTAAAGCTGAAATGTGAATTTGAACACTCAAGTCATGTAAGAGTTTCTATGCTACCCCGTGCTGCTGATCTAACATCATAGCCACGGCACTGTGTGTATAGGGGCAAGGATTCTTAAGTCCTTAAAATTAAGTAAGGCATGTCGACAATATAACTTTCTTTCTTGAGTTGCCATAATAAGGCACCAAAAATGAAGTGTTCTTAATGATGGGCTCTCTGAGACAGAGGCTGGAGGTAAGTAGGGCTACTTCCTTCAGAGAGTCATGAGTGCAGAATTTGCCCCAGGTATCTCATCCTGGTGGGCAGATTTCCCTCTTTCTTCTCTGGTCTTTACATGTCCCTTCTATGTATGCCACATCTGTATCCAAATGTCCCTTACAATAAGAGGGCAGTTCATACTGCTCAATAGCTCAATTTCAACTTGAAAACCTTTGTAAAATTTCTGTTTCCAAACAACCTCATCTCCTGCTGAGCCTGGAAGTTAGAAAAGCAAAGTGATGGAAGAATTTTAACACACTAATCTTGGAGAAATGCAAACATTCAGTCTATACTACTTTATAAAATATAGGATATGAAATGTTTCCTAAACTGTCTGGGAAAAAAAAATAGACACATGGTAAGTCCATACAAGACTTATAGCTGCTTCACTCCATTATCTGCACAAATTCTAAAATCTACCTTTAATTAGATTTAAACTTTTTTGATATCTAGGTGGAATTCACCCTGGGTTCTTCTGGAGGGCTGCTGGTCATGCAACAGTTCCTTGTCATGGCCATTATTGCCTGTCAATACTTGACATTGCTTATTGTAAAGTTCAGTTGTCAATGTAATTAAGTAACAGTCTTTTAGTTAAAAACATGTGTGTTCTGAAATATGACATTAGAGTTTGGTGTCTTTGAAAAAATCACCACTTAAATAGAAAATCATGAAAAGGAAGGTGGAAATAAATCCAATGAAACTGGCCTTTGAAGGGCTGGGAAAAATACCACTGTTTTTCTTCAGAAAAAAAAAAAAAACCCAAAGGCACTAAGTGAACCAATTTATGGTTAAGGACAGAAAGTACCTAATTACAAAGGTGAAACTTCCAGCTCTACAGAAGTCTAAGATTCTGCAGGTGCCACAAGAAAACTTGGAATAGGAATTGCCTAGCAGCAGCATGGTACTTCTCTCTCTCTCTCACACACACACACAGAAATGTCATTTTTTTTTTAATGGATGACCTAAATTTTAACACTTCACCACATTTTATAGAACTTCACTTTTCCTTTTTCATTTTCTTAGGACCTACAATCTAGAGCTAATCAAATTACAGTTTCTTAAAGTGTGGGGATTTTTATCTTACAGAATTTCTTGTTCATTGTCAACAAATGCCACCATTTGTGGAAAGTGATTGTCAAGAACCATCTCTATTTCTGTGGAGTGGGGCAGGGCGGGGGGCGGGTGTTACCATTTCTATTTTTTTCCTTATCTTGTTTCCAGGCTTATTTGGTAAAGTAACCACAGGTGTTAAAATTACTTGGAGATGTACAAAAGCCAACATGCTGCATGTGTTCTCTGCTTGGGGATCAAGGGAAAGAATTTGCTTAGCATCAGGTGTTTGGCTGTAGAAGGAGATTTGGCACTATCTGGTATAACAGTGGAAATCAGATGTTTTCCTTCATAACCAGACTTGCTACCTGCTAGTTCTACACCCAAATTTAATCCCACAAAATCCACTCATTAATCACTCGACAGATATTTACTTCTGTCAATAAATGCCGAAAAGTTAAGGGTTCAGCAACTCCTAAATTATACACTCCACAAACAGAAAAGCGACCTAGGAAAGAAGGAATATAAATTCCTTTCTCAATGATCTAAACATCAGAACACCAATGGGAACAATTTTACTTTGAGTAGAAGCCAAAGGACACAGTCACCCAAGTACAGGAACACCGTATATTGGTGCTGTTTGTATGCTGATGAAATTCAATATTCAAGTCGAGTAAATGTGCTTATTCTCTTAGCCTTCCATTTAAACAGCCTGTTCTCTCTCTATCAACACCTCTCAGGCATCACTTTGAAGTCTTTCCAGCATGGTGCATCGGAAAAATTCTAAACATTAACCCGAATCCAAAAAGTTTTAAAGAGAAAGAACAGAAAATGAAAGGAAAATAAAGGAAAGAAAAAAATTGTTTGAGAATTTGGAACATTTCTGTTCTATCTCCAGATTTCCCACTTCCACAGCATCATGCCCTCTGAGCCCACTTGCCAACCACAGCTTCCCTCACTGTTGTTATTTCTATAAATTGCTAATATAGACAGTAAGTAGTCTATAGAATTCTTCAGATATAATGGTCTCATTTGCTTTGTTGTTGTTGTTCTTGTTGTTTTAAGTATCCAGAAGACAGTATTTCTCCATACTTCCTCCTGTTCTCTAGCTCTTACATTCATTCTGTATCCTCTTTTGAAATGTCCCCAGAGCCTTAGTGACTGGTGGTGGCGGTGTGTGGATCTGACCTGAATAATATTGAGGAGTCTCAACTTGAAACATAAATTAGCTCTTTCTGTTGAAACCTTAGGAAGGAGTATGTGTTTGAAATCTTCTTCAAACAATAACTGTGGTAGTTTGAACGTTAACTGGCCCCCATAATCTCATACGAATTGTCACTATTAGGGGGTGTAGCTTTGTTGGAGTGGGTGTGGCCTTGTTGGAGGAAGCAAATCACTGTAGGAGTTCTCCTACACTCAAGCTGCATCTAGTGTCACAGATCATTTCCTGTTGCCTTCTGATCAAGATGTAGCCAGCACCATGTGTGCCTGTATGCCAATATGCTCTCCACCATGATGATAATAAACTACACCCCTGAAACTGTAAGTCACCATTTCAATGAAATATTTTCCTTTATAAGAGTTGCCTTGATCATGGTGTCTCTTTACAGCAATAGAAACCCTAAATAAGACAGAAGTTGGTACCAGGGACTGGGGTATTGCTGTGATAGAACAGATAAGGTTTTTGTTATGGACCTTGTGACCATGGATTAGGAAAGCAGTTAAACACAGTAAGTGCTGCCTAATGGGCCGTGCTAGTAGGATCACAGAAGACAGTAGTGCTGAATATGACTTGATGAACTGTGTGTGGCATTGAGGGGGCTGAGTAAAGAGGTTTCAGAGGAGACAATTATTAACATGTGGCCTACAGGTTACTCTTGTGATATTTTGGTGAAGAATGTGGCTGCCTTTTGCACTTGTCAGAAGAGTCTGCCTAAGGTTAAAGTGAAGAGTTTTGGATTAATTCTGTTGGCAGAGTAAATCTCAAAACAGCCTAGTATAGACCCTGTTGTGTGGTTTTTAGTGGTAATTCAAATGAAGATTTATAATTTAAAGGAGCAAGAAAAATGTAAAATTTGAGGGGAAATAGAGTTCCAGGAAGTGGAATAGAGCAAAGTGCTGTGTTCAAGGAGATAAACAGATTAAGAAATGGAAAAATATAGAGAGGTGACCTCAGGGCAAGATCTCATCAAACTAAATTTCCAACTTTTGAAAAAGATTTTAAGAAAAATTTGGGGAGGGCCATGGTGGTACATGCCTTTAATCCCAGTACTCTGAAGGTAGAGGCTGGCAGACCTGTGAGTTTGAGGTCAGCCTGGTCTATAGAAAAAGTTTAAGATCAGCCAAGCTTAGGCAGTGAAGTGAACAAGAAAACAAAAAGCTGGTAAAGATATAATTGAATAAGGGGGCCATGTTCCAGCCCTAGCAAGCAGCAGAACTTGGAGCAGCTGTGGGCACATGATTCTGGCTTTAGAGTTAAGGATAGAAGAAAGGGGCCATAGAATTTGACTCTGAGCCTAAGGAAAGCTACTGAGGCCAGACATGTCAGGGGTGTCCCTAATGTAGGCCTAGAGAGGCTATTTCATTATGATGTGAAGGTAAAGCCTGGTTTGCCTTGGAGACCCCAAGATGTTGGGGATGCCAGAGTCATGGAATACCGGCCAAGGATAGCTAACAGGGAGTGGAACCAGCCCAGGAGAAAGAAGTGTGCTGCAGTCAACAAAGCTGAAAGGAGTTGGAGATCTGAAGAGCATTTTGACATCAGACATAGAAATGCAGTTTGGAGTTTATCCAGCTGGATTTTGGTCTTGGTTTGGTCCAGTATTTCCTCACTATGCTCCCTTCTCTATCTTTTGAAATGGTAATGTATATCTTGTGCCATTGTGTGCTGGAAGTAGTGATCTGTTTTTTTTTTTTTTTTTCATCTTGATATTATAGGATATTGCAGTTAAAAAATTGCATGAATCTCAGAAGAGACTTTTAACTTTGGACTTTTAAGTAAGTTTGAGACTGTTATAAACTATGAGGACTTTTGAAGTTGGATTAAATGCATTTTTGAATTATGATATGGCTCCAAGTTAGGGTCAGGGAGTAGAATGTGGTGGTTTGAAAGAATTTGGCCCCTAAAGAGAATGTCATTACTAGGAGGTGTGGCTTTGTTGTAGTAGATGTGGTCTTGTTAGAGAAAGTGTGTCACTGTGGAGATGGGCTTTGAGGTTTCATACATGCTCAAGCCACACCCAGTGAGACACTTCACTTCCTATTGCCTTCTCATCAAGATGTAGCAGCTCCATGTCTGCTTTTCTACTGCCATGCCCCACACCATGATAAAGGAGTAAACCTCTGAAACTATAAGCCTCCACCTCAATGAAATGTTTTCCTTTATAAGAGTTGCCATGGTCATGGTGTCTCTTCACAGCAATAGAAACCCTAAGACAGTAACCATGCACTGAAATTCTTGGGAGTGAGCTGGGGGAAGGCATGGCCTCAGGCAGAACTGCATTACCTGATGGTGATTATACCACAGGAGAGTGCAAGAGAGACTCGGAATGAGGATGAAAGTAGAGGGGAGAGAAAAGAGGGAAGAGAAAGATGGAGTGTGTTTCCACCAATGCTTGGCAAGGACAATGTTCAGGGTGTGATTTCTAGGTCTCACTACTTAGAAAGACATACCAAAAGAAATAACTTAGAGACTATTCACCAGAAAAGAAAAAAGAAAATGGAGCTTTGCTGTAAAAGAGAGCTGTGTTTAGAATAACATTGTTAGCTTACTTTACCATGATTCATGTTTCCAATATATTAAGAAGATATAAAAGTATTGGCTTCAGGCAAGATTTAAACTCCATTCTCAGACACCTAGCAAAAAGAAAGATCTCTACATACAGCTCTTCATTGAATATCTCTGTCTCACTAATAATAGTTTGTTGAAAAAGATGAATATTCTTTAATGTGCTAAAATGAAGTACACCCTTTCAGTGAAAGCATAAATTAGCTTTAAAAGTAAATTAAGAAAATCTTTGTCAGAATGTAAATCTGTATACTCAGGATCCTTATAATTCATGTAAACAGTCCAGTCTCTTCTGAGTTCCATTCTGCAAGACAGATGACTGCCTTGGAGTACCTATTTTCTACACAAATCCTGGCTGGGGCATTACGTTCATGCTGGTTGTGGTGTTTCTCAATAAGCAAACAACAACACTGAAAGAACAATGGCAAGTGCCTCATTGTCTGTACAAATCAATCTCACAGCTGATTTTAACTTACAGCAAATAGCATGCAGTGACAGACTCTGAGATGTCCCTGCTAGACTGTTTATTTTCCCAGAAACATTGTTTAGAGAAAATCTAAAGATAGTCATCATTTATCATGGTATGCTATTCCTTGTTCTCCCTTTCTATTCTTGATCCAACTGGGATCTCCTGCTCCCCTAAGCTTTTTTTTTCCCTCGAACCTTGCCTTTCATTACCCCCACTGTCGTCCAGGTTGTTCATGTAGATCTCATCCATTTCTCTGCCATTGGGTGATTCCAGTGTCTTTCCTTGGGTCCCATTTTCTAGGTAGCCTCCCAAGAACATAAAGGGAGAACAAGGAATAACAGACCATAATAAATGAAGACCACATGAGAACAGGAAGAAACAAAGTGCTAGAGAGGTCCCCAGAAATCCACAATGATACATCCACTGTAGACTGCTGGCAATGGTCGAGAGAAAGCCTGATCTGACCTAGTCTGGTGATCAGATGGCCAAACACCCTAATGGTCATGCTGGAACTCTCATCCAATAACTGATGGAAGTGGATGCAGAGATCCTTGGCCAGGCCCCAGGTGGAGCTCCAGGAGTCCAATTCTTGAGAAAGAGGAAGGACTGTAAGAGTGTGATTTGTTGAGACCAAGATTGGAAAAGCATAGGGACAAAGAGTCAAACTAATGGAAACACATGAATTATGAACCAAAAGCTGTGGAGGCCCCAACTGGATCAGGCCCTCCAGATAAGTGAGACAATTGAATAGCTTGAACTGTTTGGGAGGCACCCAGGCAGTGGGACCCAGACCTGTCCTTAGTGCATGAGCTGGCTGTTTGGAACCTTGGGTCTACACAGGGACACATGCTCAGCCTGAAAGGAGGGGACTGGACCTGCCTGTACTGAATCCACCAGGTTGAATTGAATCCCCAGGGGAGTCTTGGCCCTAGAGGAGATGGGAATGGAAGGGAGGGGCTGGGGGAAAGGTGGGTGTGGAGGCAAGAGGGGGGAGAACAGGGGAACCCATGGCTGATGTGAAAAATTAAAACATAAATATAATTTAATAAAAAAAAACCTTGGAAAAAATTTTTTAAAAAATCTGAAGATAGTCATATTGATTATAAGCTGTATAATTTATCAATAACTCCATACATACTATAGCTACTAATAGTTTCTGAGGACTCTCTCTTTAACTAGCAGTAGGCTACTTCCTCTCTTCACGCCCTCAGAATCCTCAGAGAAACAGAAGCTTCCAACAACCTGATCTTGGGCATCCAGCCTATGGAACTGTAGGAAGGTATATTTTTCATGTTCAAGCCACCAGATGATATGATATTATCTTCCCCTAGAAAATTAATATAGTAAAAGTTATGTATGGATGTCTATGGCAGCATTCATCACATTAGCCAAAATACAGAAATAACACAAATCATGTATAAGCAAAACATATTACATCTATACAGGGAAATATTAGTCAGCTATAAAAATAAATTCAGTCCTGGTGCCTATAGCAAAATGAATAAAACTTGACCAATTGGTGAGAGACGTAAAAGACAGAAGACATCACAGGGGATTCCAATTAAATGAAACATCTAGAAAATAGGCAAATGCAAAGAAGAAACATGAGGAGGATTAGAGTTTGTCATGGTTGAAACATGAGGGAGAATAGCAACCAGTCAACTATTCAGGTCGGTTTCAGAAGGGGTTAAATGTAGAAATGAACAGTTGTGGTAGTTATTCACACTTATGGACATATAAAAAAACCAATGTACTAAGATGCATAATTTAAAATGTAAACTGTAAAGCTCACAAATTATGTCTCAATAAATCTATATAACTAAAAAGAAAATAACACCAGTCCTAGATTATTTTTTTTCTTTATGTTTTACTTTGCCTGTCTGTTCTGTTCTGCATTGCTTGAGGAAAAGACTCTTTCTGTTTCAAGCTAGTCTGAAGATCTTCAATACCCCAATCTGGCCTCAAACTCATATTTTAGCCTCTTGAATGCTAGGATAACAGGTGTGAGCCACCACAGTCTTGGATTCTTAACACTTACGTGATCCATAAGTAGAAAACTTCTTCAAAAGAAAAATGTGTAAGGAGAAAAACAAAGAGTCCACTCTAATGCTTGAGAATTAAGTACAAAACGACCATCACACTACATTGTTTGCAAGTTTTAAATAATGTTGTAATTGTTACTTTTTTACTTATTAGTGAAATCACAAACATAAATATAAATTATAGGAAAAAAAGCAGAATATACTGGAAAATAAACAAATCTTTATCTCGTGTGGATATGATATTCTTATAGTAAAAGTTGAAGCAACTGAAGAAAGCCAAGGAATGCACGTTAGAAGTAAATAAAAAATATGATAGGAAAAATATGACAGCCAAAAGATAAAGAGAATATCAGTCATTTTATACTGCAGTAAATGAAAAGATGTGTGACAAAATTTGTCCTTAACATTAAAACACAAATCAAGGGTTTGTCTTTTCCAAACCATGGAAGTGTGCTAAGGCAGTGAATTTGGAGTAATTTATGAAAGCATGGTATTGCTTCCATATATGTTGCCTTGTTCTTAAGGTTGAAAGCATTTCTCTAAAAGTGCTTTAAATTTGGATTCCTGTGGATCACATGTGGCAGATTGGTTATAAGTCTCTAGCCCAAAAGGATCACTGACAAAAGAGAAAAAAAAAACAACTAACTAAATACAACTTTTTAAAAAAACAGTCTTAATTTGGCCACTACCATAATACATTGCTGAAAATGCACACCCCTGTAGGTTCCCTCTCTGATTCACCTCTGACCAATGCTGTTCTGAAGTGCCCTTCTTTAGGACAAAGAACTTTTTGCCTTTTCATTGGCTCACCTCTTTTGTAAACAATGGCTGTGTTTGGAGGTCACTGCTAATGTTCAAAGATTGCAACTGTCATCTTTGTCTTGGCCACTGTCTAACTAGGACACTCTGGACTGGCACAAGGCATCACTGTGCCTGGACTCTGGGAGTGGCATTCTCTTCAGTATTGGAGTCTTGCTTTAGTCCATTGGTGTTGATTTGACTGCTGATCACTTGAACTTCTCCTTGTTGACAAAAGTAGCACCCCTCAGCATTTTGCGGGTCACCAAAGCATTTATCCATAAGTTAGTGGATGGTAACACATTTGAAAATAATGAGAAATATGAAGACATTTTATGAATCAAAATGTAATTTTTCTGATATTCAGTAAAGGCTCCTTTTTATGAAGGGTTGTGAATATTAACTGTGTACATCAAGCATTTATACAAATCAAATATAATACATACTAAGTTTCTGAGAAATTTATAGGGTGTCTTTTCTATGGCATTTAGTTAAATTGCATTTGCCATCTCTTTTGCTTTGTTATTGATTTCTATTAAAAGATGCCAAGGGCTATTTATATAATAAGTTGCCCTATGAACAGCTTTCTCCTCAGACAATGAAATGAGAAACATTTATCTATAAACATCCCAGACACTTCCATGAAGATGTTGCATTTAATGATGTCAAGAACCTATAGTTTCAGAGAAGAAAATAGAGCAAAATAAAGCCAGCACCCCTTCAACTGGCACACTACCTCTTATGACTCCAATGTCACCCATATTCTAAGACGAAATCAAAGAGAATGTTATTAGCAGAAGGTATCTAAGAAAGTTCTGATATTAAAATATTTAAACTTTAAATCCTTTAGTAATCAATAGCAGAGATTGAACTCTGAGTAAGATGCAGTATGTAACCGCCGGTCGAAATGCCATTTCTAATGTAGACACACTATAGAGGCCTGACATAAACGATTTCCACTAACTTCTTACCAAATCAAACTCAGAATTGGGTGCATTGCTTAAACTGAATAGTTTTGTGAGGAGATTTATAAGACTCTACCCAGAGAATCTTGTAACTAAATAAACTTACTCTAGAAAAACAATGATCTTAGCATCAAGGGCAGAAGAGAAAAACCCGATTTGTTATGAACAGGTTACATTCATCTGTGCAGTTACCTAAAGCACTGAACCCTAAAGTTTCTTAGCAGCTATTTCACTGAAAATACGTGAAAATCCATTCTTGTTTTCTCTGTGTATGGACCAACACACTGAAGGAAGTCTATGCCATCCTATTGAGACACCAGGATGACATATAGATTCAAAACAGATATCAGAAACATACTAAGCCTTTATTTGTTTTTCAATAATTGGGAATTTTTCTAGCATAACTAACTAGATTTTTACAAAGTAAAGTACCAAAGATATCTTCTTCCTGGAGCAAGAATAGATGAGGAGATGTGTATTTATAAATGGTGGGGGTTATTCTAATGAAAATTTCAACTGTGATAAAAGCTAAATTTTTTTACACAAAGAAGGCTTAATAAATGCATTCATCATAGCACTATTAATTTAATGTTCAGAACATAATAGAAGAGGAAAAGTGAACATACTGAATGAGCCCCTGGCCAATCGATAAGAGCATATCTGCAGGAAGCCAATCTATAGACAGACTAACGAGACTGTGACAGTGTTTACTATGAATTTGTGTGGTTGAATAGCGTTTCAGTCATTCAGGGGATCTTCTCCCTCTACTGGTTAAGTGGTTTGTGCTATTTTCAGAATGATCCCATTTCAGAGGCAGCCCAAAAAATACCATGAATTGTATCCATGATGCTTAACAAAAGAATTTTGATTGCTTCATTTAACTGTAAACCATGAAGCAATCTATAAAAACTGGAACCAAAACTAGTATCGTGTGTATATGCTAACTCATATACACACGTTCATGCTGTGCTATTTGACAGGTCCTGAAGGCAGTAACAGCCCAGTTGCAAAAGCACACCTACACCTGAACTTCAGTTCCTAGTATTCCTCCCAGTGAAAATTATAGGAGGCTTCTAAGAATGGTGAAAAGAATGAGTCATGAGTCTGGAGAAACATATTGTCATAAAGTAAAGAAGTCCTGAAACTAAAGCCATATTGGTGTGCAGAAGGATAAATATCTAGGCCATCCTGGGCCATATAGAGAATATCAGGACAGGCTGGGTTAAATAATAAGATTGTATTTCAAAAGAGTTCCAGTTGAAAGAAAATAAATAGATAGATAGATAGATAGATAGATAGATAGATAAATAAATAAATAAATAAATAAATAAATAATAGGATCTAATACAAAGAACTCACAAATTTGAACTTGGCACTTGAGACATAAGATGAATAAAATAGAAGAATGAGAAGAAGAAAAGAAGGAGAAGGGCCGGGCGGTGGTGGCTCATGCCTTTAATCCCAGCACTCAGGAGGCAGAGCCAGGTGAATCTCTGTAAGTTCAAGGCCAGCCTGGGCTACCAAATGAGTCTCAGGAAAGGCACAACACTACACAGAGAATCCCTGTCTCAAAAAACAAAACAAAAAAAAGTAAAGGAAATTAATTTTTCAAGCCAAAAATAAATAAATAAATAAATCCCAAGTAACATGGTATGATATTATAACCCAAACTACAGACAAAATATCCATTAAGACCATACTGACACAAACAAATAATCAAATAATGAATAATGAGGGACTAATCTCATTCAAAACAATGTCAAATAAATTACAACCTCAAACAAATGCAGCATATGGATACATACTCTCCAAGTACATACTGACTGGCTTTCAAAGCTTACAGTCTGAGAAAGTATAAATAACACTTTTGCAGTGTGTAAAGACATCAAACTCTATCTCATCCAGGTGTAATCAATAACTCATTTTACAATATGGTCTCATCATAGACTGTGAGATGTGTTCTTGTGAGACCACCAAATGGTAAGGCTAAGGTGTACTCCAATGTTAAAAAGTGTACTTAGCATGTTAAAGGCCTGCCTTCAGCCTCAACACTGTAAGAACTACCCTGTAGTTCTACCCTGTTTTGTTTTTGTTTTTTGTTTGTTTGTTTGTTTGTTTGTTTGTTTGTTTGAGTTCTTATTCTTGTTGTTGAACTATACTTTGAGAAATTCAAATAAATCTATGGGAATAATTTGTATGGAGAAGTACCATGTGTAGTTAGTCCTCTCTCCTAGTCAATGTACTCAAAAAGTTCTACCCAGAAGCAAGAAGTAGAGGCTATCTTTTCCTTAACAGAAAATAAAATTCAAGATCACACTGTGAAAACTAAGTGTGGGTAGGAGATATTGCTGCATCTATTTTTGTAAAACACAGTACTACATGGGTGGAAACAAAAAAAAAAGAGAGGAATAATTAAAGAGAGCTTATTTGTCTTAAACAGAAAATGATATAAGCAATTCAGGGGGAGATTTTATTAAAATGGGAAACTTCCTCACACACGAGACAAAATGATTCAGTAATAAAAAGCCCTTGCAAAGGTTAGAGGGCTGTGACCCATCTTTGGAATAGAAAACCTGGCCTAAGATGACTCATTTACTATGACAGAGGAGTGGGAGCTATGGGGTATTGATGAAGATTGACATGGGATATAGAGAAAGTCACTACCTTACACTTTGCATTCTTTATGATGTACTGGTTTTTGTTTTGTTTTGTTTTGAAGTCATTTACCAAGTATGAGGGAAGATAACATGGAATAGTTTGCAGAAGATAGCATCTGAAAGAAATGTGAGAATGTATTCATTGTTAGAGTGCTGCAGGTAAAGTCAATGTCTGGGTATTCCCTGTTAAATCATTCATCTCTAAGAATTTCTTCAGAAGAATGACACTACTTGAATGCAAATGTAGAAATGTGAAGTTTGTTCTAGGGTTAGGACTTTTCTAAACAAAGTAAGTTAAAAACCAGAAGGTAGAAGATGGTTAAAAGCATCGCCAAGAATGTCACTGAAATACTGGCTTATGACATCAAATAAGTCAACTAAGGAAAACTAATGAATTGAAAGAAAGCCAAGCACTCAAATAAATCAAAGTGGTTGAAGGTGATGAATAGCCATGGTGGGATTAGGTGAACAAACAAAGTGGAAGGAGAGGCGGTTCTAATCAAAGCATGAGAGTCTCTGACAGTTTCCAAGATACAGTAGCTGTAAGGTCCAGGGTGACATTGAAGGTGGGTACAGAAATGTAGGAACTACAGGAAAGAATTTTCTACAAGCACAGAACTTTTAAAACACAAAGACTAAGACTTTCAGTAGCCACTATGTGTAGCCACGTCAGTCATAGGGTGGTGACAAGCTTTAGGCACACAGTCTTTGTTGGATGTATGAAGATCTAATGGATGCATGGCTGGAGAATCAAGGAAATAATAAAAACTGAAAGACAAGGGCTTCAAGGAACAACAAATAACAGCATTTGAATGTTACAATTATTGGTCTTCAAATTTTAAGGTAAAATCCAGAGTATGAGTTTCATTGTGGGACACTGATAGAGATGTCACATTTTCTGATCGCAAAACATATTAAAAGATAAATAACCTAATTAAAATAGAGAGGTGCTGAAGAGGTTACTCAGTGGCTACCAGTGCTTCTGTCCTTGCAGAAGACCTGGGCTAGCTTTTCATTACACACATTGGAGGCTCACAGCTACTTTAACACCATCTTCTGGAGTCTACAGTCACTTGCATGCATTTGATGCATATACAGACAGGTAGGCACATACACTCACACTCAAATAAACAGATAGATAGATGGATGAATGAATGAATGAATGAATGGAAATAAAGCACAAAAATGTGCTCATCTATCAATGGAACAGTATAGAAAGTCTATAAATAAACCAACACATTTTATCAATTAATATTTTAGTGGCATATTAAGATTATTTATTAGTTACATTTGTATATAATAGAGAAATTTAGCAGACACCACATTAACCAAGCAGTAAAACTTAACAATTCTAACAACTGAACAATCATTCTATGGTTTTCTTTTTCTGTGTCTCTTTTTTCACTATTTCATTGGTAATGTCAAGATGTGTTAATCACATTCATCACCCTCCTCTAATGCTTCCCAGATCTATGCAGTTTCCTACACATCCGGCTTTGTGCCCTTTCTTGTTTTTGAGCCATCAAGTAAGTACAGTTTGTGCTGCCCTTATAGTCTTGCATCTGTGACTTTGATCACATTCACTGTGATTATTTCGAGTCTTTGTGTTTTCTTGTGAATTTAAGGACTGTTTTCCTCCTATTTTTCTGTTAAAAATTGCATTGTAATTACATTGAATCTATAGATCATTTTGAGTAGTATAAAAATTTCTACAATATCAATTATTATAGGCATCAACCTAGACTATCATTTCACTTGTTTGTATTTTCTTCTGTTCACCCATGATTTACAGTTTTTTTTGAGACAGAGTTTCTCTGTGTAGTTTTAGTGCCTGTCCTGAATCTCTCTCTCTCTGTGTAGATCAGACTGACCTCAAACTCACAGAGATCTGCCTGGCTCTGCCTCCCGAGTGCTAGGATTAAAGGCGTGTGCCAGCACCACCTGGCTATGTTTTACAATTTTTATCACACAAACTTTTTCTCCCTTCTTAGTGTAATTTACACTTAGATATTTAATAGTTCTTCCTACTGTAAATAGATGTTTCCTTAGTTCCTTATTGGTATATAAAAATACTATCAATTTTATATATTGAGTTTTATATCCTATAACTTTACTGGAGTTCATTCCTCAATTCCCATACCATTAGATTTTGGTAGAGTTTTGAGGATTTCCAAATTATGTCATTTTCAAATAGAAACAATTTCACATAGTCCTTTCTCCAGATAAAATACTGCATATTTGGCATTTATTCCATTACAAGGTCCTTATTTCCTCTCAATCCTGGCTTTTCTTTCTTGATTTCTTTTAGTTTCCATTTTGCAAATTCCTATTAGATGGAGTCCTGAAGTTCTGGAAGTAAAAGTCCACATGAAAAATAACTTTAAGCAAGCAAAATATTTGATATTAAGACTTCATAATTAATGTTACATATGTATCATTTTCTTAAAGATTGACCAAACGGTCAAAAAATTAAACGAAAAATGAAATGAGAGACAATAGAACTAGAATTTGGAGCCTAATGTTCTATGCTATATATATCCTGGTTGAAGCTGCTTCACAGTATATCTGCTTCCTCATCCTTTGAATCAGGAGCTAGAGGATTAATATCTAATCTATCAACACACACTAACTTCCTAGAGTACCATTAATGTTATATAGATAAATTGTTTGAACTGAGACATTCTCTCATAGAGGATACAGAGAAGCTCTTAAAACTCAGAAAATAAATGAAACTTACAAAATTCAAGAAGTTCAAAAAGCTACAAGTTCTTCCCTGAAGTCACTCAAAAAGTGAACAATTGCTGGAGAAAACGAGAGCTTTGGATGGAGAAAATGCAAGCTTTGGATGGAGCGTCATGAGTTGTCACCCATACTCCTGTGAATAGCCCTTATCCATGTGCTTTTAAATCACCTTAACAAACTAAGTGGTTCAGCAAGACAGACTTCAGTAGAGTCTTTTATTTGGTCTATCATTGGGACCCTGTCTGGTGTAAACTATCATCTGTTCACTTCTCCCTGAAAAAGACACAGAATTAATAAAGTCATTAATTAATTTGACTAACTCATATTGATTCCTCTTGATCATTAAAAGACACCATTGAGTAAAATCAATTCCTCGTGGGCTTTTTAGCTCATAATTGGTGAAGATATATATTAAACATGGACACAACACACAAACAAGTCATTCGTTATTATATGTGATATGAATTGGTGAAAGAAGAAGTTATTGGCACTTAAGAAAGGTAGAAAAGAGTTAGGATTATGGATTGCTATTTAAATCAGGAGATGTCATCTGAAAGAGAGTCACCCTAATTCCTAGTTAGCTTGGCTCCAGAAAACCAGTGCTTAAAGATGTAACTAAGCATGATCTTTCACTTTTGTAAATGCTGAAATGCTCCATGGAAGATGACTTTTTTTAAGCAAATGGGCTCCCAATACAATGTTCTATCTGTCCCTTACATCTTTCTACATGGAGTCCATCATATGGGATGATGTGGGATGAAACTCTGGTGAAAACTGTCTAAATGTGGTGTCACCAAAACAGCCAGCTTGTTATATAGGACATGCACTCATCCTATTACCCTAAATTGCAATGTGTGCCATGACAACCAAGGGAAGAAAAGGAAGAAAAGCTCAAGGAATCTTGGAGTCCAAGTACAGCAAAGGCTTGAAACAAATTAAATATAGAAAGTAGAAGAGATGATGCAGGTTAGAGAAACAGAAGAAACTCCTTCTGAATGTAACATTTCTTCTCCTGAGTGTCATCCCAGCTTTGAACAACGGCACATGTCTCACAGCTTCAGTTGGTCAGGAATCCAGGAACAATTCATGGTATACAGAAAGACATGGAGGAATGCTCAACACTGAAGCCACATTTACTTTGTAGTATAATCTTAGACATATATTCCCATTCATTCTGCCCTGGTACTTTTACTCGGAACACATCTTTGAGGGAGGAAATTGTTGCTCTTGTCTTATTACCTTTATAAGCATTTTGTATACGATGTATTTAGATCATATTTGTTCTCTTCCAACTCCTCTCAGGTCCTCCTTATCTCATTACCTTTCTCCCTACTTCCTTACCTCCCTACCAATACAATTCTGTTCTTTGTAAATAAATAAATAAGTAATAGATAGATAGATAGATAGATAGATAATAGATGAATAAATAAATTAATAATAAATTAATGATTAAAACAAAGAGGTATAAAGACAAAAAATTACCAAACAAAACAAGTACACGAAATATGGATTCTCTTTTATGTTTCCCACTATTCTTGAGCATTCAGCCAGCCTTGCAGTGTTTTGGGATACCCAGTGTCACTCCACCAAGAAAACTGATTTGAGGTAGGAAAATGTATAAATACATAACTAAGAGAAGGCTGAGATGATCGGACCTACCCTTCCTTTTGATCTTCCCTTCCTTGTTCCCTTCTACCCACTTCTTTTTCTTCCTTTCCCTTCAGAAATTCAGAAGTCAAGCCCCAGACCTAGAGGGGTGTGTGAGTAAGGTGTGTTGGTGATTTTGAACAGAACGTTTTCTCATCAAACTACCTGGGGCTCTTAACTGTACTACACAACTGTGTCCAGCATCCTTGGCACCAGGAGACCATACAGTGGACCCTGTCTGAGCCTCTTCATCAGCTGCCATTTAACATTCCTTCTTCAAGACTACTCTAAAGCTGCAGTTCTACATTCATCAATAGAGCAAGAAGGGGGCAATGGTTTAAACAACTCCTTTTACATAATCAATGAAAAAAGCCTCTGATTTTACAGGCCATTAAGAATAGTGACCTGCTTTAAAACACGTTTCAGAAAAAAGGAGATACATTTTTGTACTATTTAACTTGTATACTTTAGTACCTGAAGTCCATTTCAATTACCCCCCCCACACTGAATCTCTGAAAAAAATCATCCTGTGACTGAAATTCAATGTAAATTAGTATATGTTTGATTTTTCTCTACCAGATGCCTCCTCTTGGGTCCTCAACAAATGTCATTAGCAGCTCAGCACCCAAAGCTCAGATGCACTGACATGACAAATAGCAAGTTCTATTATTGGCATCAGAACAGTTCATTTGTCTTTATGTTCCATTTCTGGCCCTGTTGTCCTGTCTGGCTATAGCCGGTATTGAGATTTTGTAAATGTATGTTGTGAATAGCACATTTGTAGTGAAGAGCTGATTAGAGATGATTAAACCTACTAAGTTTGGGGGTTTGTATACTTTTTAAAAAATGATGAGTACATGTATCTGTGTCTGTGTGTGAGGTCCTGTATGTGAGTATAGGTGTCTGAGCAAGCAAGAAAAATCTATAGGAGCTGGAATTAGAAGTGATTGTGAGCTGCCCAACACAGATTCTGGGAACCTAGCTCAGGTCCTCTGCAAAATAAAACTGTCTTAACTGCTGAGCGTCTGTCTAGCTCACAGTAAGTTTTTAAAGTTTAAGTTTCATGTCTTCAGAAGGCCATTGAGGCAAGAAGCATGTGTTGACACACATCCAAAGATTTTTCTGAAGATACACTAGTGATAAATTTCAAAACATTTTAGAAAAAAGCTATTTTTATGATATAAAAACTTCTAGAATATTCCTCCACTAATGAGTGGGCTGTCAGTTAACTCTAATTATCTTGGTTTCTGATAATCTTGTGAAATATAAGTACATTAACAACTGAAGTATTTAAAACAAAGTCTATGCTGTATGAAGTATATGTTTTTTTAGAGGTAGGCTTCAATTATAGCAGGCAATGGGAAAACAATTAAGGCACCAATTGATTATTTGATATATAACATTCACAAGAAAGAAGTAAGCCAATGTACTTACAGTGTACAAGTAAGACACCTGTACTCACATGCAAGACCTCACATACAAACGCAGATACATGTACACATCATTTTTAGATATCAAATGGCACAGAATGTTTAAAAAATCCTGATGAAGGCAATAATTTTAATTAGAATCATTTCTTCCCAACTAATCCTGACCACATAATTCTCTATGTTCATTTTGACAATGTCCTTGGACCCTTGGCCAGTAGGAGGAAAGGCAAAGAATAAAGAGATGCAAGACAGAGTATGTAGCCAGAATGAGTGAAAGATCATTACATTGGGGGGACAATCCAAACTTACCTAGGGAAAAAAAAGAAAACAAGACAGCTGCTATTCATTTCACTTCTTCCTTAATTTCCAATGTGGCATAATTTCTCTCAGCTGCTAATCAAGAATATAAAAAGTGTGGCTATAATTGGCTTACTTCTAACTTGTGTACATTTTGTATCAAATAATCAATTGGCTCCCCAATTGTTTTCCCATTGCCTGCTATAGTTGAAGCCTACCACTAAGAAGCACACATACTTCATACAGCATAGATTTTGTTTTAAATTTTCCCTGGGTTCAGGTCATTTGTATCTATATACATTTTCATGTTAAAAAATTTTTTTTAGTTGTATCAATTCACACTTGTATATACAAGGTATTGTAAAATTCAATGGCTTAAAAACAAACATTTAATTGTTCTCCATAGTTACCAGGTTATTATCTGATTCTTCTTGTTTAATATATAATCGGATCATCACAACTAAGTTTGTCCACGCATCTGGGGTCAGTGGAAGGTTACGGGGTTGCTTTACACATGTACTGAAATGTGGCTAGCTCTTCCCTGGGGTCACAGGCCAGTCTTTTTCATAGGATTGCAGCTGGGTGACAAGAGAAAAGGAAGAATTATATCAAATCTTTTGAGGCTCAGGCTTAGAGCTGCTTCATGAGGTATCACTCGGCTCCACATCATTGCAATGAAAAACTGGAGAAAACCAACCTGAAGAGAGAAATATTCGTTTTGGCCTATGGTTCACTTGGCTCCATTGTTTCTGGGCCTGTGGTGAGGCAGAGCATCAGTAAAGACCAGCATGGTGGAAAAAAGTGCCTCACTTGTGGCAGACAGCAGGGGAAGGGCAAGGGTCCCGGGTAAGCTATCACCCTAGAACCACATACTCCCTGGTCTATGTGGACCCACTCTTTCCATCTGTCACTTCTCAGCAATGTAACCAGCTAGGATCAAGGCTTCAAAACATGAGCCCTTGGAGAAGATTCTAGACACATACTCTAATAATCAGTTTTGTAGCATTCTATTAATAAAATAATTGACAAAAATAGCCACATTTGAGGCTAAGCATATTCCACTCTTAAGGAAGAGTTACAACATCACATTGAAGAAAGCAAGGATGTCGGAGGTTATAATGAATTGGGGAACAAATACATCTTTATATACAAACACACACACATATATATCCATGTGTACATATATATACGTCATTTATTCTAAAAACATATTTTAATGTATAGAATTTTTAATTAAATTAAGCATAGGTGAGAATTTAATTTTCATTCCATAAAGGATTCTTGCCATGTAGTTCTCATAAAATTATTTCCTGAACCTCAGATACAATCTATTCTCTGTTAAATTATCATAGATTGCTTGTTGTAATGTCAAATCAAGTGATTTCTTCTTTTCATGTGGATTCTGGAATGTAAGATTCTTGAGAACAAGGTTTCTTCCTGCTAGTCACTATTAAATCTTTAGCTCTTGAGATTTGACTGTGGCATAGTCGGTAGTCAGAGAAAAACAATCATGTGATGTTTGCTATCTGGGATTTCTTCTGGTCCAGTGTCACCAGCACATAAACTATTCACCCAGAAGCAGATAGTCTGCAGAGGCTCAGCAAGGCCCTAGATGACACTATGTAGATCTCAGCTATTAACATGCACATTACCCCACATTGCACCTAGTCTCAAGGTCTTTTGTTCCACCTAGTGCTGCTTGGAGAAGGAAACCTCTTTGTCTTCTTTCATGGACTGAATTGTGTCCCCTCTTAAAACTCACCTGGTCACATTTTAGCTCGTAATATCTCCAGAGACAGGGCCTTTAAATGGATAATTTCATAAATAATAATGATAATAATAATTAATAATAATAATAATAATAATAATAATAAAGCAGTTAAAGGACACCATGATACAATATTGCCCACAGTCCTTATGAAACAGAAAATTAGGGACAGACTTATAGATAGGAAAACCTATGAGAAGGTAGTCATGTGCAGGCCAAATGGAACTTTCATTTTAGACTTCTAATGCACAAACCTACAAAAATAAAATAAAATAAAATTCTATTGGCTTCAGCCATACATACAGTCTACATATTTTATTGCAGCTGCGTTATAACGTCACACACCTCCCTTAGATCAATTTCCAAATACAAAGTGTGAATGAAGAGTGGGTGCTGCCTTCCAAACTGTGCTTTGCTGTACATTTCAAGCTTCTGGTTCAGGAAATACCTGGGTAACAATTATGAAAAATCTCTATAAATTACCATAGATAATGATCTAAGCTACCAACATTATGTATTTAGGGATCACATGCAATCTTCTTGTATGACATGAAATGTTCAATATATCTCAATGAGCTGGATAAACAGATGCAAAGCCATAATTGATTAGCCTGAGGTGTAGATGTAGCCATTGTGGTATATGGAAGACAACAGACAGAAAACCTGTCAGTGCTGCCAAAAGTAATGTTTGAGTTACTTATTTGAATCTTGATTTGCTCTATCCTGTAAGAGGACATGTTTGATTTATGTGTTTAATGAAACCTGCACTGAAGCAGAAGAGTAACATGAATTTAAAAAATCTTCTCCATAGGATAAAATTGAAGAAACTTGAGTCTTACATTTATTAGAAAATGATATATAATCCTAATAGATAACATAATGGTACTATAATAAATTAGAGTTCTTCAGAAAAGCACAAATCAGATAAAATGTCTCCCAGAAGATTAGCCAGTGATCGAATGGGAAAGTTTTGAATCAAAACGTACAATAAAGTAGGAGACGTAAATTATGGAAGAGTATGCATTTTCCAAGCTTGATTTACAACAAGCCTACATATTTTGAATAAAATAATGAAGTATTATTAGCTATGAGATTAAATATAAATAATAATGAGGTATCATATAAACACTATATAACAACAACCTGGATAAAACAAACTATTATCATTCATGGATGTTCCTGGGAACAGACTCAGAAATGGAGATCTGCCTAGAGAAATTTTATTAAGTAGAACTCTATAACAACATCTGTGAAGGGAAGAATGAAACAGGGGTGGGCAGAAAGAGAAATTATAATGAGCTCACATTGTAGCAAAGCCCTCAGCTGATCCTGTGGGTAGGAATGGGTTCAGAATGGTCCTTTAGTGTTGTTAACAGAAAGATGCTATGACATTCATTAGAAAGCGAATTCTAGAGAAGGCACATATAAACTATAAGATGTTCCCTTCAGCCTGGAAAAGTAAATAGCTTTAAGCTGCCACAGACACCATTTGCAGCAATGGGAAGGAGAGCTTTGGTCCCAAGGGGAGAGTCTAGGCAGCAAACACACCTCTCAGTGCACTCCTCCCTTGACCTGTGGGTTGCTAAGTGTGTTCTAAGTATGTTGGGCCTCTCTGTGAATACCTCACTGGATACAGATTTGTCTCTTTTCCTAGAGTAAATTATAAATGACAACGATGTAAACCTGCATGGATCCTGTTACTGCTAGATGCAGAGCTGTGAGTACTTATACCTCTATTGTCCATTCTAGATTCTCTCTCAACATTGGCTGGCAATATTCCTTGTCTACATAAGCTATATGGTAGATAACCCTGGGTGGTTTGAAGTCACTTATCATTCACACCCTTACTAAGTGAGGAAGACTTCATCAGGAATGAGATTTTCAAGAGATAGTTCAATATACCTACATACCAAAATATATTCCTTCTGTTCATGTTATGTATGAAACTATAGTCATCTGTCCATTTTCTTCATCAGTTGGGTGGTCATTAGAGACTGATATTATACCTACAGTCACGAATGGTCTTGAACCTTATTAGTTAGGACCTCTGGAAAACCCTAGCGAATTGCCCTTTGTTGACAACAGTGCTTACCATATTTTGAAGTTCGTCCATTTGTCTCTCTCCATTTTCCAAACATCCTTTCATTTCCAGCACGGTGTTAGGAGACCTGTACTCTAACAGCTCTTCTTTAGTTACAGAACTCTAAGTACAGACACAATTGGGTTTCTTGACAGTTTTGCCTGACCTCACCAGCTCATTCCTCAAAGCTCTGAGAAATTAGTCTCCCATCTCTACAGCACAGTTAGCTGAGAGGATAGATTTTGAAGTTTCTATCAAGATGTGGACTCTAGAAGCCCACTTATCTCAGATTTCTATCTGTTTTCTATTTACACCTCGGCATTCTTACTTAATAATGGACCATAGTTATCTTCAAATTCTGACAGCCAATCAAAAAAATATGGAAGATCCATTTCCTGGCATGTTTGCCAGGTACTTAACATCCTCCATTTTTGGAGTATTCTCTAATATTAATAACCCACACTTTATCCAAAGGACTTGATCAATACCTACTACAAAGATACTGGATTGTTCATGTTCAGTGTTGCTCTCCTCACTAGGAATGATAACTAGGAAATGGAACCAACCTAAATACCTAAGAACAGATGGATGAATCATGGAAATATGGTACAAAGTATAGTACCTATGCACAATTGGCATTTTGTTTAGGTTTTTTTAAAAAGTGAACAAATGAAAATTCCAGGTACCTGGAATTTGAATTTCCAATTCCAGGAACTGGAAAGTGGATGAAAGTAGATGCCAGGTCCAGAAAGGCAAATTCCACAGGTTTTTCATCTGTAGATCCCAGTATCAAAGGGGAGAAGTGGAAAGGATGCCTTAAGCAAGATGCAGGGAGTACTAATGATATGAAAGTAGAAAGAAGGAATACTGGAGGGACCTGGAAAGGTTTAAGTAGTGACAAAGCAGAGGACTCAGAAGATGAGGAGGAGAGGAGGAAGTGTTAACCAGAATGAAGGAACTAGGAAAACATGATGTGGAACCTGTTACTCTTATAAAAATTAAAATATACAAAGAAAGTTACAGAGTTCCTGTTCTACAGGGAAGACAATGCTGCTCCCAGAAAACATTTCTTTTAATTATTATTAAATGAAAACCATGGAGGTGAGGACAAAGAAGAGCTGGTAGGCTGACCAACACTGAAACTACCCAGGCCCAGAACCAAGACTATGAGTTGGCCCACCCCAATATCTACCACATCTATTATCTGTTGAAGCACATGAAAGGACTGGCCCTCAGACCAAAAGCTGCAGGATTTCCACAACCAAGGAGTTCCAGTGAGGGCCCTGATAAATAATGTAGCAAAAACCAGGGACCTCGAACCAATGACTCTGAAATGAACACTTGCAAGTAAAGATATATGGATAAAAGGTTTACTGCATAACTCATTGTGTCACACTACATGATGAAATTAATTTTTTCCTCCTCTCTTCTTTCTTTTTTTTCCTCTTAAATCTTATTTTGTTTTATTTTGTGGGGGAGGTTGCAAGGACAGAGAGTGGATATGAAAAAACAGAGAAAAGAATGGGATGGAGATGCATGATGTAAAAGACACAAAGAATAAATAAAAATGAGAAAAAAATCCAATTTCTGTATGTGAGATAATTCCCTATGAGCCGTTGATAAGAGGATTCTCAGGGGTCCCCTCAAATAGTACGGATCCATGTAATTCCTTTTGGTTACTCATGAGAACTGATGGTAATACCCTGTTTCTGAATATACCACACATTTTAATTGTGTTATACAGAGAAATCAAGCTGGAACTCATCTGGTAGCTTTCTCCCTGCTGTCTAGTTTATTAGTGCAAGAGGTGCTGGCATAGGCTACTAGGAGAGATAAGACTTCAGTGGTCGCTACCCAACTGTGAACCACATGAACCACACTGCTGACTTCCAGGCAATATCCACACACTGGTGCAAAAAAGCCACTATTGTGGGGTTAGATTAGATACCTCCTCCATGGGAGGGAGCACATGTCTGGTGAACCCAGTTAAAAAACTATGATTGGGGAATACATCAGTTCTGTGGAGTGGGGAAATCACTACTGTTGTTTAGCTAAATTGACATGGCCCCAACTATTTATATTTAGCCTAAATTAAAGATGATTCTTTTTGCAGTGAATCGTGGTTAACACAGACAGTCACAGATATTTGAGATCCTCAGAAGTGTCACTTGAGAGTTCAGACATAAACAGGACATTAACAACAATTCCTCTAAGGTCCAAAGAACAACCCAGAAGAAGGAACAGAAAGAACAGAGTGTGCAAGCTGGAAGACGGAAAGATAACTAAAAATGCTATCTTCGGGGCGTGACCCAGCCTTTACAAACAGTCTCACAGCAGCTACCATTACTTGCACTGGGCCTACACAGTACTGACCTGTAATAGTCAGTCATGACTCAGAGAAGGGCACTACTCTTTCCTATTCAACCACTGCTACTAATGGATTCTATTGGGACAGTCAATGTCTTTAGCTGAGTACACAACAGTGAGCCCTCATCTATTGTCATACAAATGGTCCTAGTTAAATAGTGTGTTAAAATCAAACAAAAGGGAAGAGAGGGGCTTGACAAGGACAAGAAGGGAGATAAACAAGGGTCAAGGAAAAAGTAAACCAAATGTACTATTATATGAATGAATCTGTCAAAGAACCTATTAATTAGTCAATAGGAAATTAAAAAAGAAGAAAAATCTGTTTCATACAAATAAAGATAATTACTACAAAACAATTATAATTTAATCTAAACCACGAAAAAGTTCATAAAAGACAAAACAATTATGTTTGAAAGCAGAAATTCTGTGCATATGCATCAGTTTTCATGCATGTATAAAAATGACTTCATTTATACTTTGAAGTGTAGTGTATCTTTTATTGCTTTTATACTAAATATGTAGCAATATGTGGAACAGGGCCTTCTGATGAGACCAGAGCAAAATGAATAGGAATATGCAAAATACCTTTGCATAGTTGATATGCAGTTAATTTGTAGCCTGAAACTACAATTTCAAAGTAGAGTTTCATCTTCCTGGACATATTTATAACTATCTGAGTATACATGTTACTGTGCTTTCCTAAAAAGTGTATAGAGAATTTGGAAGAAATGAGAGACAGAATAACTGAGGACAGAAGATATTTTGTAAGACACAGCCTTCTAAGAACTTTAACTGATGGAGATGAGGGAAAGAAATAATCTTGCAGAGGATGGAGAAAATTAAATGTCACATTTTCACAAGTGAAGTTGGGAGTTCCCATTATACCTTTAAGTTTATGTCCCAGATAACTATATATATGATTAGCTGCTGGTGGACAGGATGCAATGTTTGTACTTGGAAGTTGAAATATAATATGCAAACAATACATGTCAATTAAGACAGTATATGTAGATATACTAAGGAATCTGACCCTATTGTAAGAAAAGCTGACATTAGGGAGAAATCAATACAAAGAAACAAGAAAGAGAAATACTAATTGAGTAGACATAAATATAAAGCAGCATATCAATAAGTACAGGTTTCAGTTAGACTGGAGTAATAAGTTTAGTCATCAACTGCAGAGCACTATAGCCACAGTTATTAAAATTTACATATATTAAAATACCACTACAAGACTAGGCTTAAACATTTTCAACACAAAAAAATAATGAGGTGGCAAGTTATTTAGCTTGACTTTATCACTCAACATATCCACACATATTAAAAATATGACATTGTGCTACATAAGAGCATACAATTATTATCTTTCAATTAAAAATAAAATTTACATGATCAGAGTAACAAAAAGGATTCAGGCCTTGGATTGAAAAGACAAAGAAAAAGATTTGTCACAGATGTGTCTCAAGGATTCTGAGGAGTCATTAGAACAATTAGAGAAATGTCTACTGGATTTAGCTGTGTGGAACTATTTCATTATTATTTGTTGTGCCTTTTGGGGGGAAGATCTGAGTTTTCTTTTATTGTTGTTGATGGGGAGGGTGCAGTTGCTGTGTGCCTAGTTTTTGATGTTTCTTTGTTTTTAATCATCTAGGCAAGGACAACTTTAGTGGAAGCTAACACCATAATAATATGCAAATACTAATTGACTTGGCTTTATAATGATCTAATTCCATTATATAGATATAATGCTGCACAAAAAAACATGTAAAATTGTTTTATATCAGTCAAAACTAGTTTATTTATTTTAGAGTGTCTTGGGGAAGGGACAGTAGGTGACTGAATTATATAATGCAGAGTAGACAAAGCTGAGCCTAGAGGACCTTTCTGGAGGTTGGCTCTGTCGCAGACAGAAAAATTGATTAAGAAAGATAAAAGAACACTTTTCTAACACTTATGTATTTCTGTTTTATACGTATGGAGCCTTTTGTTGCATGCATACAAGTACACCACATGTGTGCCTGCTACTCTCAGAGACCAAAACAGGGCATCCAATCGCTTGGAACTGGAGTTACAGATGGTTGTAAACCACCATGTGGGTGTTGGCAACTAACCCTGAATATTCTATAAGAGCAGCATATTATCTTAACCTCTGTGTTGTCTCACCAGCCCCCAGATAATTTGTTGTTAGCTGCTCTATCTCCCCGGTAATTTTAATAATAAAGCATATTTACATATATCAATACATTTAGGCATTGATTCACTCATTGTGAGTGAGAAATGTACATGGCACACATATGTAGGTCAGAGAAACACTTTGAGTCTTTCTTTTACCTCGTGGATTCCACAGGTCAAACTCAGGTAGTCACTCTTTGCAGCAGGTAGCTTTATCTGCTAAGTCATCTCACCATCCTAGTAAAGTATATTGTGATACTATTGAGAATGATTCAGAGAAGACCAGGTGCTTGGGCTCAGTGCAGAAATTAGTTTTGGAAAAACAAAGATGACAAGGGAAGGTACTTACATCCCTAAGTTGCAAAGAAAATTCTCCCAGAAACTAGGAGGGAAAATAGTATTTTTGCACAGGAGAAAGGTATTTTGGTTTGGGTAGAAAGAGGAATACATACTCCCCTACAAGTCTGTTGTTCTCATCACCTCAGTACTTTGCTTATTCCCAACTGTCTTACTTTCACAGTGAAAACTGGAGGTCCAGAACTGAATAAACAGGTGAGGGAAAGTTGGATTGAGAAGAGAGAGAAAATCTCAACACATAGCAGTAGTAGTTCTTTTAAAATATCATTGGTTAGTCAGGTTTCCATTAATGCAGCAAACATCTGAGATAAGCAACTTTGAGAACATTGACTTAGGCTCCATTGTTTATAGCAGTGATTCTCAACCTTTCTAACACTATGACCCTTCAATACAGTTCCTTATGTGGTGACCCCCCAACCATAAAGTTATTTTCGTCGCTACATAACTGTAATTTTGCTACTGTTATAAACTATTGTGTAAATATCTATGTTTTCTGATGGTTTTAGGAGACTCCTGTGAAAAATCTAATGAATATTAGATCCATAAAGGGGCCATGACCCACAGTTTGAGAACCATTGATTTAGAGGGGTTTTTGTCTATTATAGAATGGTCCTGTTTGGGACAAACCAGCATACCATGTTGGGAACACACAGTGGAGCAAATCCTCACCTCATGGTGACAAATATAGAAGAATGTTACCTGTTACTGCTGTTGCTGTCAGAGTGAACCTGGGAGTGTGGAGCCTAAAAGTGAGGCAGGTGCAAGTCTCATGCAATAGCCAACTTTATTAAGAGCATCAGACAATCTATATTCTGAGGGCAAAGCAAGGTCATCTTAGCAAAGGTCACGTGAGTTCTGGCTGTATACAGTCATGAGAACAACACATGCTTGGAAACACCATTCTGAACAGGTAACATGATAGGCAATCTAAAGTAAACCCACTCCTATTACTACACCTTGGAGAGGCACAAAAGCACATTCTAAGAACAACCCACATTATGGAGTAGCAGAGACCACAACTCATCTTGTTTACTTGGAGTTTTCTCACCAGGTCCCGGAAATCTCCCTACACAGCTTCATTCATGGGCCTTGCTCTGACAAAGAGAAAGAGTCCAGGTCTCAGGATTTAATTTAGAAGTACTCTGAAAGACTCAGAGATTTTCCATGAAGCATCATCTTTAGAGTTTCCATCAACTCTCAGCAAAGGAAAGCTTGGTACTAAGTCTTTAAGTATGTGGACTTCTGGGAGATGTTTCCAATCCAAACTATAGTATTTGTGCCTAAAGAATAAAGTGGTAGAATTCAAAGGAATTAAAGATTAGAGGCAACAGTGAAAAATTACTGAGAGACACACTTGATGATACCAAGCCTTCCCACAGTGTTTTATGTTCCTAACTTGTATCATTTTGGTTTTAACAAACCATGAATGAGGTGTGATTTCACCAGTTTTCCAGTTAAGGAGTGCTGACACTCAGTGATATGAAGCAGTTTTCTTCCTTTTTCTTCAAAATATTTTTATTGATTATTTGGGAGTTTCACATCATGAGTCTTAAGTACTTCCCCGTCTTTCTAGGTCTGGCCCCTCACCCTTGGGAACCTTCTCTCTCTCTCTCTCTCTCTCTCTCTCTCTCTCTCTCTCTCTCTCTCTCACACACACACACACACACACACACACACACACACACACACAAAGTCCAATTTGTGTTGCCCATATACTCACTGGAGCAAGTTAAACTCCCGGTGTCCACCCCTTAAAGAAACCTGAGTCCTTTCCCACCTGCATCCCACCAGAAGCCCTCAATTAAAGAGAACTACACTTCAGTATCTTTTACAGAATTTTTAAGAGTTCTCTTTGATGGCTTTCTGTTTAGACTGTTCCTTTGAGGGGAGTTATAGTCAGGTAGGGGTTGTCACAGAAGCCTTCTATGTCCCTCTTTCTCAACTGTGAGTCTGCAGTCAAATACCACAACAAAAGTGGCTTCCTTGCCCTTGAAAGTCAGTGGGGATGTAGATCATGGGCTTCCACATGCTGTCTGGTGACAGCACAGACCATGGACCTGGGAGTATGGTGTCCGGCAGCAGTACAGACCTGGAACATCAACACAACCCTCTGCCCCTGCATATACCAAAGACCCAAGGCTAGCCCTAGGCAGCAGCACAGACCACGGACGTCCACATAGCCTTTACTGGTTTCACCAGCTGTAGACATCAACACACAGACCCCAGCTGAAGTAGAGACCACAAACACAGACATGGCCCTCTCAGTGGCAAAACAGACCTGGGCATCACCATGGTTTCAAGTGGCAGTTCAAGTCCTACAGATCAATATGGACCCCTGGGGTTTGGGGCCTGCCCCCACCTTTTCCCCTCAGGTACTCTTGAGGAGTGGGTGATAAAAGATTTAGATAGAAATATAGAGGGGGAGAGAGAGAGAGAGAGAGACAGATAGAAACACAGGATAGCCTCAGGAGAGCCTGGATTCTAATCCACCGGGCCCCTTCTGTCACTTTTTTTAAAGGGATGCCAAGGGGTGGAGCAAAAAGACTCACCCTTAGCACAGCCAAGTGCAGATCCTTCCAAACACCTGGTAACCATACACATGGTCAATCCATCCCCTAATGTATCTCTGCTGGGTAAAGCAAGCTCAGATCTCACTAAGAAACCTCTGTGGGCTCCCACACTGGGACAGCACAGCCTGAGAAAATCAGTGTGGGTGGCTTCAGGCTATAGTGCAGACCACAGGCATCCATATGGCTTCTGATGGTAACACGGACCACAGACATGAACACAGACCCTGATTGCAATAGGAGCACTGACCAAGACATGGCCTTCCTTGGCACCATAGATCCAGACATGAATATGTCTTCAAGTGGCTGCACAGGCCACTCACATCAGCTTGGCCCCAGTGCAAGCACAGTCCATGGACATTATCATGGTGGTCCAGATGTAGCCTGCACCCTGGCCTTGAGTAGTAACTCTAACCAGGAGCCTCACCATGACTCCAGGCTACTGTAGGACCACAGACAGCCCCATGAACCTCTGGCTTCATCACTGCCTGAAGAAGCAGATCATGAATACCAAAGTAAGCTTCAGGGTGCAGCACAGACCACAGAGATCTTTCATGGAGATCTAAACCAGAAAATGGACTGCTCTTCACCTCGGACATCCTGTCTTCTCAAGACCAGGGTGATTCTGTGACTGGGCAGTGTGTTCAGATGCAATGTGTTCTGAGTCAGAGTGGAAGCTACAGGCTGCTGCACACCACCCTGTTGGCCCTTCTCAACCAGGACATGTTCTCTGCCCACTGCAGCCTTCTCTCAAACCTGTCTTCTGGTTCTGTCTCTAGCTCCACCTCTTTTCACCACCTAGTCACAGTTCCATTCCCCTGCTTTTTCTACCTCTCTAGCGAATATTCGTTCATCATAGTGGCTTTAGAAATGACAGTGTATCACATAGACTTTTGATTTTTTGTTTGCTTGCTTGTTTGTTTAGTTTTTTGCCCAGACAACTTTGCATACAAATATTGGTCTGGTTCAAGGTTTGGGATTTCTGAAGCACCATAAATACTGATTTGTCTCTGATATCTTGCTCTTGCCCAGTCAGGGTGATGTTGCAGCTAGGCAAGACATCTTGGAAGAGGTTTTGTGAGAGCTCCAGGCTTCCACACACCTCCCTGCCCTATATGTCTGCCACTCTGAGGCTCTTCAGGCTTGGATCCTTGTGCTTGTAGCCTGTAGGCAGTTCTGCTGTTCCACACTCTGTGTCTTTGAGCAGGAAAAGCAGTACAGGCCTCAGCCCTGGCAGCTACATGCTAGTAGCCAGACAGCAGGCCTAGGGACAGCCCTACCCAACAATGACCTGTTTCTGTGGGACCTCCAGGGAGCTACACATCTATCTCCCTGTTGTGGGTGCCATCTGCATGGGCATGACCATTGTCATACCTGATGTTCCCTGCCCTCTGTCTTCCAGCAGAGCAAGCAGCACAGTTCACATCCAGAGCAGCTCCATGATGGGAGCTTGCTGGTGGGTCTACAAGGGCAGGCCCCACTCAGCAATGACTGTTTAGATGGAAGCCTTACCTCTGTCTATGTATACCCAAAAAGGTTGGAATGTTGGAGATTTCTAGCTAGAAGCCCCCATTCCATGCTCTGGTCTTGGTCCTACCATTCCAAACCCCACCCTTGAGAAAGCCTATCAAAAGCCAGCCCCTCCCCTGGGGCTGGTCAAGATCACACCTCCAGGCTATGAAGTAGCCATATTTTCCATGTGACTCTTCCCCTGCCTTTCTATGAGTCATCCAGGATTGCTTTGCTCTGTTCATTAAACCTGGATTTAATAATTCAGTTTGATTTGGCTTATCGCATCAGTGATGGCAGAGGAACCAAGCAACTGGGGATGCAAAACTTATCAGTAATCTATTTCTATGAGATCCAGAGAGTCTCAGAGCTCCCTGTTGTCCATGGGGGCAGCCCCATGGCTCATTAGGAATGGCTTTTGTGCTTGTAGCCTGCTAGCTGAGACAAAGCAGTAGCAGGTACAGATTCACCACTTTCTTCGTGGTAGCTATGTTCTGCCATCTTTCCTTCCTGAGTCCACTTTTTAAAAGCACCTTCCCATAAGACTTGTCTATTTTCCCCCTTAGTTGTTCTGAAGCTACAGTCTCTTTTTGCACCACCACATCACCCCTCCAAGCCCTCATGGGTCTCTCCGTGTGTCTCTTGGGTACCTCAGGCCCTGTAGTGTGTGCTGCGGCCACCTCTTTCTTTGTTCACCTAAAACCAATGAGTAAAAAGTAGGATGTGATCCAAAATCAAGTTTAACTTTAATGCAGAAGTTCTTGCCCGTCTTTTAGACACAGGAAGCTATTCGACATCTTAATTTAAGAAAGACATATATAGAAACCTATTTGAGAGAGGTAATTCTGATAAATGCAAACCTGAATTAGAAGAACAGAACCACTAGGAAGCAAACCAGCTTCAAAACTGTTGCAGTTGACAAGTACTTGATAAAATAAGAAAACAGTGTAGGACAACTATAGGCCAATATCTATTGGTATGCAGGTGGATATTGAGAAGATAGACCCAATATACAGCTGTTCCATCCCTGTCTGCCTTGTCTGATTACTTCTGTCCTTCAGTGGATTCATTATCAAAAGAAAATTCACCACTATATCTCTCTTCCTTTGTTTTTCCATCTCCCTTGACTTCAGGAAAGGGAGAAGTGACAGAGGAAGAATGTAATAGAATAAGGTGGCATAATACAACCTGAAGACAAGATCAGTTACCTTGTCTCATGAAAATCCAAGACAGAGTCAGTGTAGGCACTCTGATATTATGAAACATTAGGAGGAAGGAGCTCAATCTTCTAGGATGTATGAGGCAGTGAGTTCAAAACCAGCCTACCCATGGGCTCATGGTTTTCTCAAATCACATTACTCTCTTGACTTTTCATATACTTTGTGTATGTAAGGAGCAGGAAAAGCTGAAGAGTATTTGAAAGAGAATAATCCAGTATTAATTTTAAAACAATTACCTTTTGTGACGATGGCCTCAATGTTCACCAAATGTTTGCAATAGGCAGAAGCATTCTCTGAACAGGTGCTGTTTCCCCAGTGAATGTCACAACAGGCATACACACAGCATTTTATGTATGGCTGGGTCATTGAAACAAAGTACAAAATAATGAAAATATATGACTCTTCAGATGCGTTTGGAAAAAGTCATTCACCCGGTGGTAAGTAATGCTTATTGAAGACCAGGGAACACGAGGGAAAAAAATGTGAATCACCCCATATTTCTGTTGCAACCTGCGTAGCCACCAAAGAGGCAGAGCTTAATAAAATGTGAATTTGTCTTTAGGGTAGAATATAATTTCATGTACTTTTTTGTCTTGGGGATCCTTTTATTTGTTTTTCACAAACAGTCTCTTTGGGTTTTTTGTTTGTTTTGTTTTGTTTCTTTAAAATGTGCAGTACAGTATGCATTATTTCTCTTTCTCTTTCTCCACTTCTCGGTAAAGGAGGAAAATCCCTGAACAGATGCTGTGTTAAGATTGCCAAACTCATTTTGCTTTTGATGTTTTGTGCTCAAAGCTACTTTTTGGAGAACACATTGGTGGAATGAGCTCCACCAATATACTGCACATTTAAGAGGAGAAAGACAGTTGGAAAAGGAATGTAGCACCGCTATTAAAAACATAGGTGTCGTTGAGTACTCAAAGATAAGCAGAAAGGAGAATCTGGCAAGGTCCCTGTAAGGAGACATACAGGCTGCATATCCAACACTGTCCTTATTGTGCTAACTATTAAGAATAATGTTTTATTTTTAAAATATAACCATAGTAGTAAGATGCTCATACAGGGAGAAATTTAAAAGAAGCCCAAAGATGCATCTTGATAAACACTAAAGATTAAAACAAACTGCACACACAGAGGAAAAAAAATGGTTCAAACAAACAAACAAACAAACAAAAGATGGCAAAACTCCCCCCAAACCCACCTAACAGTAGAATTACATGGGCTCAGCTCCCATCTGCTGAACATAAACATGCAATTCTTCCTGTTGAGTATCCTGTACAGTAAAGCAGGATGCTATAACAAAGACTTAGAGAAAAATGATTCTCTTCTTAAAACATAGCACCTCCAGCCTGGCCACAGATAACCAGAGATGGTGATGTGCTGGTAACAGAAAGTCAAGAAGCAGTAGGTTAGGATGCCTCCATGTTTATGAGGAAATGTCTGCCACATCTCTGTATGTACTGCAGAAAATCTGTATCAACAGAAGATGATGCTGGGATCTGTGGATCTCTGGGAAGCTGTTGAGAGAGAACAGATGGTCTTTCTGAAGTGCAAACTAATATCAGTATGTACTCTTGGGTTCATTGATCTGCCATGCAAAGTGCTACAGACTTGGGGCCTTTAACACTAGAATTTCTTGTAGAGTTCTCAGGTGAGAAGTCTGAGATCAAAGTGTTCCACAGATAAGACTGGTTTCTTTTTGAGACCTCT
The DNA here is from genome assembly GCF_903995425.1 of Onychomys torridus. Lineage (NCBI taxonomy): Eukaryota > Metazoa > Chordata > Mammalia > Rodentia > Cricetidae > Onychomys > Onychomys torridus. The sequence continues at coordinate 66,917,339 of NC_050457.1, read as the reverse complement.
GCTCTTGTACTGCAGGTGGGCATTGTCTCCCTCTGTCTAATTCTCTGTCTCTCTCTGTCTCTGTCTCTGTCTCTCTCTCTCTCTCTCTCTCTCTCTCTCTCTCTCTCTCTCTCTCTCTCTCTCTCTCTCTCTCTCTCTCTCCCCTCTCACCATACATCTGTATTCCAACCTTCTTTTATAAAAACATCAGTTTTATTGTATTGGAAGAAACTGATGACATTTGATGTGATCTCAAATCTTCATAATACTCCTGATTTTCAAACTATAGTTTATTACTTCATGGACAGCCAGCTTTGTGTTCTTTCTAGTTGTTATTTCCCCTAGATTGACATGACACAAGAATAGGCACATAATCAAAGAATTACATGCTTCTTTGAAGACCCTGTCTCCAAATGAAGTCAAATACAGAGATATTGAAAGTTTGGTCTTTGATGTTTAATTTTTAGTGGGGGAGGAATACAGGTTTCAGCCCCTTACTCACAACATAAGCTAACTCAACACTGAGCACTTGTTTACTTCCCAGAACTGAGTTATGTGCTTGGAATACACAGAGCAGTCTCCAGTCTTTGTCCTCTGGAAGCTTATAAAGAAGTGTATATACCATAAGCTATACTATAAAACCCTATTTTAAAGCCTTCCAGGCATCCTTCACAGAATAAGAGTACACAAACACACACACAAAAAAAATACAAATGATTAGATAACTGAGTCTTTTTTTATAAAACAAAGCAAGAAACAGAGCATATGACATTTGAGTTATGATCTGAAATGTATTCAGGAACTCATGGACGTAAAATTGATAAGGGGAGTGTCAAATACAGTCTGTAATACATGCCACAGATATAGACATTGTAGTGAGAGTCAGTCATGGCTCATGATGTCCCCAAGGAGCCATCAAAGCACAAGCCAAAGAATCTGAGATGAAAGTCACTGAAATGCTTCAAGAGCTGTCATACGTTCCAGAGAATCAAAGGAAATTTTTAATTATGTATAAAATTCAATTTTAAAATTGAGTCTATATGGATTTTCATAACAAATTTTTGTTCTGACTTCAGAGTCTAAAAGGAGTATTCTAAACATCCCAACAAGAATCCCCTTAAAGCTACATTGTTGCATCACAATGAAAACAACTGTAACTCAAGCATGAGGATCAGAGTAAAAAGACATAAAACAAGACAAACAAGTAAACAACGAAAGCCTTAGAGTTGATGTAACTTTGAGTGTAACTTTGGTAGACTTGAGACAGGGTGATACCTGACTCACTAACCAGCTGAGCTAGCCATCTGTCACTGGGTACTGTGTTCATAACCTATCTCAAAAGATAGAATGTAGAACAATCAAGGTGGATACTTGATATTGACATCTGGCCTCAACACACACACACACACACACACACACACAGAGAGAGAGAGAGAGAGAGAGAGAGAGAGAGAGAGAGACAGAGACAGAGACAGAGACAGAGACAGAGAGACAGAGATAGAGAGACAGAGAGACAGAGAGAATAAAGACAGAGTGACAGACAGACACAGAGTGACAGAAAAAGATAGATTATCATCTAAATCCCAATCTTCCAAGAATTTATTACCAAAAATACAATCAAATGAGAATTAGGAGCACACTAACATTACATATGTATGTGAGACATGAGGGAGTTTTATGTGCAGAAAATACACATTTATCAAGGGCTTTCCCCACATATAGAAATTACTCAGGATGGCTTGCCATCATTCATCTTAGAAGAGAATGCTCAAGGTTTTTTTTATGGCTCAGATAATAAAAAAGATATATTTTTCAGTAAGGATAGTTAAATCACCACTGTATGCAACTGTGCATTGTGTGCAGTCATCACTTGAGGACACAGTCACTTTTCAGGAGGATCCGTTGCAACTTAGCTTATTTCCATAGTCAGCTCAGTCACATAGTCCTTGAAATGGCATTCATGTAGCACAAATGGAATTCAAAGAGCTGAAAAAGAAGAGAGCTTTGTGCTAAGAAGCAATTACATTTGACTCTTACCTTTACTCTGCCTCTTAATCCCTCATATTCTACTTTAGTCTCTCAACACTACTGTGCTTACTTGTAACACACTTTATGTTAAACATTCAAGGTGAAAACAAGCCTTGTTAACTAATGTCTAAAAATATCTACCTTGTGATTTATCTATCTAGAAGCATGCAATGTGTTTGTAATGTGCCTATTCTTGTGTCCTATCAATTTAGGGACAGTAACAACTAGAAAGATTGTGAAAACAGCTGTCTATGAGGTAAGAAATTATAGTTTGAAAATAGTAAGTATCATGAAGATCTGAGCTCAGTATACCATCAAGAATGTACAATAAATTCTCATCTTAGTACTGAGGCTATTTTTTAAAAAATAGAGCTAATAGAAAGGCTTAAGAGCTGCATATTTTCTTTTTTCAAAGTCCCTTGCTGTTTAAGATACAAGATTCCTTGTTTGGGAGCAATATATTGCACTCCTAGTTTTTGAAAATGCATTTGACCTAGATGTAGACTTTAGACTGCTGGACAGTGTAGTTAGAGTTTTCCTGCCTGGCCCAGTCAGGACAAAGCTCTCTTACCCGCCAGTCCCACAGTCGCTCAGACCCAACAAAGAAAACACACAAAAACTTACATTGCTTACAAACTGTATGGCCGTGGCAGGCTGCTTGTTATCTACCTTTCCTATCTTAAATTAACCCATTTCTGTTAGTCTATACTTTGCCACATGGCTTGTGGCTTACCAATGTCTTTACATGTTGCTTTCCATGGCAGCGGCTGGCAGTGTCTCCCTCCAATCTTCTACTTCCCAGAATTCTCCTCTCTCTTGTCCCGCCTATACTTCCTGCCTGGCCACTGGCCAATCAGAACTTTATTTACACAGAGCGAGATATCCACAGCAGGACAGTTACACACTAACTGTGTCAAGAGAACTTTCTTCCATGCAATGACCTCTATAAGTTAATGAATGTGGTTGTATGATACAAGGTGCTACTATTCTTCAGCTCTCTGGACATTGATTTCTTAGACCTGGCAAAAAGAAAAGAAGACAGGAGAGTTGCTTAGCCATAAGGATCAAGGGACAATGTTGTCAAAGATCTTAAAGTCATTGCTGTTTCCTATATGCCTCATTAACTACGTCGCCAGAAATATTGTAACTGGGGCTTTAATGGTTGGTTATTTTACCCATAGTCAGTGATGTATGCAATCCCCAAGATTCAATATATTCAGTAAAGCAGAGATTAATATTTTTAACTTTGGATATAATAAGTCTTGATGTCTATCACAAATAGAAACATTCCAAATATTTTCATAGTAGCCAGGTATCCCTGCACTACCTTGTCTTATCTTTAGGCCAACATAGGACATTTTTTAATGTTAACAAAACTTTTGGCAAGCATTTCAGCTGCTGTATAACATCCTGCAGAGATCTATATATACACAGTTAATTATTTACTTTCAAAATGTGATATTAATAGTTTTAGTGTCCAGAAAAAAATTCAACTTGCTAATTAGAAAAATTACAGACATATGTAGAGTATTTTTTTCAAAATTGACAGTTACTAAAGATAATCAAGGATAAGTGCAAATTAACCATTAAGTATTTAAAGGATTATTTAAGAACATGAAATAGAAATTGTAATAACAGCCAAATTGCCTGTGTTAATGGTCTTCTGATTTGTGCTATTATCCATTCTTGTTAAGCATTATTCTAAAGCTGCATTTCCACTTAAAAAATAAAAGAAGAAAAATGTGCATACATGTAAGCTGAATTTGATGGGAGAATTTCTAGTTTCTAGTTGCCAAGGAAACATGATCTTCTGTGTGCTGTGTTTAAATGGCTTTCTATTCGGCAAATGGATCCTGGCCTTGTAACATTTAGGAAGAAGTAAAAGTTGCAATTAAAATGTTTGAATATATATGAATCAAATGAACAACAAAATGCTGTTCTTTCAGATAGTGAACATGTATAAGTGAGATAATTCAATATGTTGACTGAATATACATGTAAGTATATGACACTCCTAAGTAAAAACAATATCAGTACAGGCAGTGGATAAGAATAGAATGCAGAGGTAATACTGGGTAACATGAATTAATACAAGTGGGAAGAACAGAAAATTTCAAAACATAATTAAATCTCACTTTTATACTATATATGTACTGACTTTACTTATTGATTAATTCATTAATGAATGTGAGTTACTACTCTGTAGAACTAATGATTAATGATGTTATTTCCTTTATTCATCCTCAACTTTCTACTGAATAAGCTACAGTGAAGAAGAATCTGGCCACACAAAGTCACTATGAGCATCACTCACTACAACATAATAAATAAATGCCATGCTTATTTTTCATGGGGTCAGGCAAGGAAACACAAAAAATATTTAATAATATAAATAAAGTCTGTCTGGTCATTTTGTGGATGTTTGTGATTTTTCTAGGTAGATGACATGACTTCTGAGAGTATGCAAAATGAATTACTATGAAGAGCAGAGTCATCAATAAAAACTTTGAACACACTTATGTATAGCATCTAAATGGCTATGTGGTGCTTCCTGGCAGGAAGTCTTCTGAAGGCTGGATTAGTCAGGCTTGTTCATTCAAGTCCAGATCTGCTCTAAACAGTTCTTCTACTGTAACGCCCTTTTCCAAAGGCACCATCTGCTGTATTTGACCCATCCTGCTTGATTTAAGCATAAAATTTGTATTTATTCTCTGTTTACTTCTGTTTATTTAAATTCTACTTTTTTTTAACCTTCCTAGAACTTTATTGGAAGAGAAAGGGGGAGAGAGGGAGAGTGGGAGTGGGAGAGGGAGAGGGAGAGAGAGAGAGAAAGAGAGAGAGAATAAAAGAAAGACAGAGAGACCTCGCAAAGGGAAGAGAGCGGAAAGAGAAAAGGGTTAAAATTCCACTTTTTAAGAGAAGTAAAAAGTGGACTTTCACATGACATAGGTCTGCAGTAAGAGGTTTCCAGAACTAAATAATTCCCTGTAAGTGGTCTCTGAACTTTGAGAATCTTCATTGTTGGGGCACATCTGCCTAATCTATGAAATGTTGCTATCCAAGATATGGATGGAGTTCATTTTAGATCTGTCCTGTTTATACTGACAATTGAGCTTCCTTGTTTAAAAGACTAGTTTACATGTTTTGAAGGCTAATGTCTTAGTTACATGATGTTAAGTGAAACTTTGTAGTTAATTTTATAATTAATGGTAGGGCAAAGAAAGTAATTGTCCATTTAGCAAATACTTTTTGAGGCTGTTTATTAATATATATTAAAGGGTTGATTTAAATAAGCTTTAAGTTCTTGTAAAAATTAAATTACATTTATGTATACAGAAAAAGATGGAAATGAAAGGAAAAACAAAAGTGTTTTTTTTAAAAGAGGCAAATTACAGAGAACAAGATTATCCATGATTCATCTACACAAAGAAAAAATGACCTTATATAGTAAGATTATTTTTTTGGTTTTGATTGTGACTTGGAAATATCAGAAGGAATTCAGAAAACAACTTTGCAAGTAAAAAGAAAGGCCTTTTTTCAGAAGCAGATAGTCGTTCATTTTTTATTAGTAGTAAGAGATTTTCTATTCATTTTACACACCAGCCACAGATTCCCCTGTCCTCCCTCCTCCCACTCCCCAGCTTTCCCCCAACCAACCTCCCATTCCCACCTCCTCCAAGGCAAGGTCTCCCATAGGGAGTCCACATATAACTTTTAATCATGGAATTTTCACAATATTTTGGTGAATGGAAGGACCTGGAATGATGAAATATGACTTGAACATAAAAGCAATTTAACTAGAGATGCAAAATACCACAATGATATTTGTGAGAAAAATAAAGAGAACTGAGCTATGGGAAACAGCAATTAGTTGAAGTGTAATTTATAATAGCAATGCTGTCAACCATGTAGGCCCCCCCATACAATCTTTGTGAAGGTTTGTTTTACTATTCCCCTAATTGTGCATTTTAATAACAAGCTAATTCTAAAGCAAAAAGTATGGTGTGTTTCCATAAGCCATATTTAAACAATTAATTATGATGTTTCAAATAGAGTTCCTATGGAACTACAGTTGCTTTTCAATAATGCTATGGCAAAAACCAAAGTGCTCTGTCCTGCCCTTGACAGGAAGGTAATTATGGAACAATCAGAGTGACACTACACTGCCTAAGAGACACAAATCACTCAAATACAAGACTTTGAGGAAGAAAAATTGCTGTGAAAATCCCTTCTCATTCTAACACCAGAACTGTTCACAGTGATGACACACCAGAGTACAGTGCCTAGGTTAGTGGGAACTGAAGAGCATGCTTGGCCTTTGGACACTACATGCTTCATCTGGAACAGTAGGACTTCTAGATATTTAAAGACTCTCAAGGTATAAAGGACCCCCATACTCAAAAGCCAGGCCCTAAACTCAATTCAAAGTTCCAGGAAGCCAGCTATTTGGAGATTACCAAAGAAGCATGTTTTCCCTACCCCAGACAACGGACCCTTCAGTTTAAAAAACCAACTTGTCTCCCATCCAAGTACTAAACTGAACACAGAAAACATCCATGGGCATGTCAAACTGCACAGAGTGTGCGAAGCACATGAGGCCTTGGTCTTACACAAGGACTACAGGCAATTGAGTAAAGCTGGGATCCGGTGAGGTGGCCCTCCCCAAAGAAGAGCACAGAGATTGGTTGTCCAGTGCCCAAAAGCCACCTTTGAAAACATTATGCAAGAAACATGATATGAAATCAGCTGGCTATATTTGGGGATATATATATGAATACATAAATACATACATGCATGCAGCAATGATTAATGGAAAAGAGGCTACTTGAAGGAGAGTAGAGATAGGTGTAAACAAGGATTTAGAGGAAAGAAAGTGACAGGAGAAATTTAAGTAAAATGCAATCTCAAAAAATAACCACTGCAAAAGTGTCTTTAAGAAAAACACCTAACCATTCTGTTCCCAGAGAAACCACCCCCCCCATCCTGTCCTTAGCTACAAAACCCCAGCTTGATGGAAGTCATCTGCATTCTCCTGAACTCTGATCATTGTGTGTCTTGGTCCTGTGTGCTCATCACAGTGCAACCAAATTGGGAGGTGCCACCTACTAGGCTTTAAGTAAAGCTGTTCTAGCTGTTGAGATCTTCTAAATTCTCATCTTTCATTTTTTCCTAAAAACTTAATTCTTATATATTCTTACAAGGTCAAGTTAAATAAGACATACGTCTATATCTATCAACATTTGGTAAATGTCCAATATACTTTGAGTTAATGTAGGAAATTATTTCTTTCAATGAGAATGTCTATTTGTTGTTATCTATTATAAGAAGCTTATTAAATAGTAGGTTTTCACATGGTTCTTTATGACAATTTATTCCTTGCTCCACCCTCTTCTCTTTGCTACCCTTCCATCCATCCATCTCTCCACACAAACCTCCCTCTCCATTATTCCCCTTTCTCCTTTCTGAAGCATGTAAATGTTTTATAGCTCAGCTATGAATTACTAATTTATGGTTTAATTGCCTGAAAAATTGAAATACTGGTTACTGATTTTAGAATCTCACAAGAATATGTTAATTTTTCCATTATTTTGAAAATCCAGTACCTTGAACAGAGCATATGACACAAGATAGAATTCTTGAGCTGTCAGTAACAGCCTTAGGAATCCATTAGTCTCACTATTGAGGAAGAAGTACCATTTCATTTCTCCAACTTTAGTTTCATTCCTAATGGAAAATACAGTCTGGAGTCACCTGCACTGGTGTGTCACCCTGGTCTTCTATTTACCATCTGGCTAAAGTCAGAGATGTTGCCTAACATACCCTAGGTTCAGTAGCATCAGAACCCATGACCCTGAGATTAAGAGTCTCATGCTCTACCAACTGAGCTAGGCAGGCCAAGCTTTATTTATTAAAGAACAAATAAAATATCACCATATATTTTTGTTTCAGTTATAGATGGAATTATTGTATTAATGTCTATCTTAGGGTTTCCATGCTGTAAAGAGACACTATGGCCATAGCAATTCTTTTAAAAGAAAAACATTTAACTGGGGCTAACTTACAGTTTCAGAGGTTTGCTCCATTGTCTTCATGGCAGCATTGAGACAGTCATGGTGCTGGAGTATGAGCTAAGAGTTATACATCTTGATCCTCAGGCAGCAGAAGTGACTGTGTATCATACTGAGCTTAGTTTGAGCATAGGAAACCTCAAAGCCCACTGCCACAATGACACAATAATGTCACACCTACTCCAACAAAGTCACAACTAATAGTGTCACTGCCTATGGGGCCATTTTCTTTCAAACCACTGTAATGTGTGTTCAGATAATTTGCTATTGGCTTATAGTGACAATGTTAAATTTTTAGGTAAATTTTAAAATTCTGCAACTTTGCCAAATTTACTTACTAGTTACAACAGTGTGCCAGAGCCTTTGGGATTTCTCTAAATATAAAATCTTACCATCTTAAAAGGTGATGCCGTCGAGTCACTTCAGATGCGTAAACTGCTGCACATCTAAAAAGTCTAAGAAAGCATTCTAGAAACATGGGAGCGATTACCTACAGAATGCATTTCAGACTAATCATGAATACTGTCATAAATAAAGTTTTAATTAGGACTCAAAAACCTTTCAGTCAAAGCAATTCTTGTCAAATTCTATGGGGATGGTAACTCAAATAAAGTAAGGAGAGTATGTATAATATATATTTATATATATATAATATATATAATGCCATTTTTCCATTTCCAATGACTACACCATAAAATGTAAGCAAGGCTTTGGGCACTGTACCATCTCAAGTCCTCTGTAATTCCTCTTGGACATTTTTGCCATAATTGTAAAAGGGTAGTTGAATTAAATAGCATCACCATTCTTTGCTGTGTGGCACAGGTTATAAACTTAAGTGGAGTTTACCGGCAGCATCAAATGTTTCAGCTTTAAAAATAAAAGTAGGTTACAAGTTACATGTTTAGTTCTAGAAAATTTGTGCAATATGTTCATAACGATGGCTGTGGTTGCCATAAAGTGCCTCATTTACCTTTAAATACTGTTAATGTGTCATGCATGCAGACGGAAGGGGTGGAACTGTGCACTAAACTGGGGCTTTTACTGTAGTATTGGCAGAGTTGCCTTCTACCTGCTAGTTCAGCAGTTCAATCTGTTTCATACAGAATATATATACTAAAAAATTGAGTCTGTGAAATAGCCTTACTCTGATTCAGTCTCTTCAGATACTCTTGTGCTGTGCAGCAGCGGCTCTGTATGTAAATGCTATGCACTGAGGATACACAAGTATGATGTGTACAGGATAATGTCTCATGCCAATCAGACGTCCTTCTGTTACTGTGTTTGTTAACAACCCTTTATCTTAGTGTTATAAACTCCACTTAAAACTGATTAAAGTCTCATTCTTGTAAAAAAAAAAAAAATCTTACCATCGCCTACATATGGCAATAGTGGCTTCTTTTGCAACTTTAAATGGCCTTTATTATCTTAGTCATTGCTTTGGTCTGAACTTCCAGAAATTTGTTGAGGAAGAACAGTAAAGGTGAACATCCATCCTTCTTGTTCTAGATCGTAGAAAGATTTCAGCTTCTTTCCACTCAGTATAGATTAGCTGTTGGGCTTGACACCTTGTATACTGAGTATAATTTAGTTTAGTAGGCATTATACCTTGACGTATTTTCTCCAGGTAGCTAATTTGTTGTTTTGAATCATAAAGTGAATTTTGCCCAATACCCTTTCAGTATTGGTTGAAATGATCATAGTTTTGTTCCTTATTCAGTTAACGTGGAACAACACATTTATTGATTTGTACATTTTAACCCACTTACTTCACTGTCTTGAGTCCTACTTGGTCGTGATGAATATATTTTTAATGGGATGCTGAATTCAGTCCAGTAATCATTTGCTGAGAATTTCTGCATGCACATTTATCAGGGAAATTTGTCTGTAGTGGCCTCCCTGACTCTCCTATCTTTTATCATGTCTGCTTTTGGTATCTAAGTAATGCTGACCTTTTAGAGTATACTAGGAAGAATTTCCCTTATTCTAATTTTTAGAGTTGCTTGAGTTGAATTATTTACACTTTGAATGATTCGTGAAGCTGATGAGTCCTATACTTTGTTTTTTTCTTTTATGTGAGAATTCCTGTGGCAGGAATCTTAAAAGGTCTTATTAATGAAATCAAACCCGAGGCCAGTTATTGGGGTGGATGCTGGAAGATCAGAGAAGCAGAACAAGCCACAACTATCTCACCTAGCTAGTTCCTCAGGTGATCTTGTTTCCTCAGGCTGGAAGCTTCTGAGTCCTCATCCCAATGGCTCTCAGCTGAACTGTGTTGCTCCAAAGCCTGAATGCTTAATCAACCAAATGCTTAACTAACTACATGCTTTTTTTCTCCTTTAATTCCTGGTCCTCATGCCTTATATACTTTTCTCTTTCTGCCCCCACTCCTTGGGATTAAAAGTTGGGTTTCTGGGATTAAAGGCATGGGTCACCATGCTTAGCTGTTTCTAAAGTGGCCTTGAACTCAGAGATCCACCTGGCTCTGCCTCCCAAGTGCTGGGATTAAAGGTGTGTACCACCACCACCCAACTTCTGTTAGGGCTTACTCTTCCTATTTTCTAGCCACCATTTTTGGCTTTGTTCTAGTGGCTGGCTGTTCTCTGACCCCAGATATGTTTATTTTGGGGAACACACAATATTTCAGGGAACACAATACCCACCACAATTTCCTATTACTGATTAAATTTTACTAATTGTTATAGGTCCACTCAGGTTTTCTACTTCTTCATTAGTCATTCTTGGAGAAGTACATGTGCCCTGGAATTTGCCTATTTCTGACAGACTAGCAAACTCATTGAAATAAATTAGTTCAAAGATGCATTATATGAATTCATTCATAATAATATCTAATGACCCTTTATATTTCTGCTAGTTATAATGCCCATTTTCATTATTATTCTAGTCTAAGTTGCTGTAGTTAAAAAGTATATCTATTGCAGTCATTGTTTCAATGAGCCAAATCTTTCATTCATTTTTTCCCTATTGTTTCATTTATTTTATTATGACCACTTAATTTCTTTCTTTCCTTCTATAACCTGGAATGGAGTTTCTTCTTGCTCCTGTAGTTACTTGATATACAGAGATGTTTTTCACTTGATATTTTTGTTGTTGTTGCTGTTTGTTCTTACTCTGTGAGTGGTATATGTATGTGCAGAGTGAGGGTGGTGTCTGTGTGTATATTTAGGTACATGTGTGCACACAGAGGACAGGGGAGAACATGGGGTGCCCTGCTCCCAATGGTCTAGTCCTATGATCTTAACAGGGTATATCTCACTGAAACTGAAGGTCACCTTTTGAATAGGCTGGCTGGTCAGTGAGTTTTCAAGGTCCATCTGTCTTTGTCCCTCAATGCTGGGGTTACAAGCGTTTATATTCATGTCTAATTTTTATGTAGGTGTTGGGGATTAAAACCTGGTCTTCATGCTTACCCAGCAATACATAAAACCATCTATCTAGTCCCCAATTTCTGCATTTTTCATGAAGAAAAAAAAACTATTCACTAAAGCCTCCCTTTAATCAGTTTTTGTTATGTGTTGTAAATTTGGGTATATTATTCCTCTGTTTTCATTCACATGATTAAATGTTTTTATTCCCTCACAGATTTCCTCCTTGATCTGTTGATTGAGTGTTCAAAAGTACTTTTTAGTATTTGTAAAGCTTTCTAATGTTTCTTGTCACTGGTTTCAGTAGGTGTTTTTTTGTTTTGTTTTTGTTTTACTTTTATAATGTAGTCCAACATATGATGTGACCTGGAGAAGGTTCAGCATGCTGAAGGAAACAGTATGAGTTCTGTAGCTGTTGATAGAATTCTCTCTAGACATCTGTTAGGTCCTTTGGTCTAGAATGAAAGCCATTCCTTTGTTTGTCTATGATATGTCCTTTGCTCAATATGGGATTTTAATGTCCCCAGTTGTTATTGGAGTATATGAACCCCTCTTAAAGTCTATTAGTACTCCATTTATGTATCTGGATATACCAAGGTATATATATATATAAATTTACTCCTTTATCATTAAATGATAGCATTTCTTGTTTCATTTATTGTTTATGATTTAGATGTTATCTGATTAAAGTATGGCTACTTTTGCTTCCTTTATTATACATTGACATGAAAACTCTTATTCATCTCCTTCACATACATTCTGTACATGTCTTCTGAAGTGAAAAGGGTATCTCATAATTTTATATAATTGAGTATTTTTTAAATCCAATCCAGTCACTCTGCTTGTTTGCTGTTGTTGTCTGTTTTTTTGTTTTTTTCTTTTGCCCTGAAGAAACTATTATAAAGACAATGATATTCATATTATGGAGTGAAGTTGCTCCTACTTCTGTAGCTCAGTAAACTTTCTGCAGAAAAATAGTTCACAGTTCTTTATGTTGTTTATGGCTGCTATCCATCAACATTTTGGATTCCTGCTCTCTCCCATGCACCTATCTCCAATCCTATGCACCACTAAGACATGCACCACACTGTTTATTCATCTCCTGCAAGTACAACTTAAAGCCATCCAGAACCTTCACTATTCTCCATTGGCTTCTGGATACTGTACTCATAAATGTCGCTGTATCATACATCTTTCAGAAGAGGTACTGGGACAACCAACAGCTGCTCCTTCTAAAGCAAATGCAAATTCAGTGATGCGTTGCTTGAACTTGCTGCGCTGACTTATTCAATGTTATGTTACTCAAACACAGCTCTCAGTGTAATGCTTTCCACACTTTTCTTTCATTTACATAATAAACTACCATTTTTCTTCTTAAAATGCCACTAATATTTAGGAACAATGTTTAGATTTTTATATTTCTTGCTTGTATTCAGACAAACTAAAACCCATCATTATCACTGTACCTAGAAGTTTGAAATTTTGTCTATAGTTTTCTGTTCATATCATGTCTTTTTTTCATAAATACTTCCTAGTTATCCCAAAGTAAATCATTATTACTTTTCTATAAGACAGCTTATAACATGTTGTCTGACATTCTCATTATTTATACCCTCATCTTTAACTTCTCTTACATGATGAGCTCTTTGAAGGAAAAGACAGCATGATCCATTTCTGCTTCCTTGGCAGTATCTAGTCAAATGATGGGAAGATATTTTATTAGTTCAGAAGTTGATTAATCAAATAAGATATAGATCATCTGGCAATATTCACAGAAGCCAGGGTTTTCTAAGGATTTGGAACCCAGGAGCATTGCAAAGACTAGGTGAGGAAGTGAGGGGCAAATAAACTAATTCTGACTTCTCCAGTGGGTATCTATGCAATCTGTGTTTAATCTTCACCAACTTCTCATGCCATCAGTCACATACAAAAGACAATGCATATATGCGTAGAAAACACATATAAATACTGTCTGGTATAAATGATTGTGTCAAAGATTATATGCCTCCTAAAGTGTCTTACCCCAAATGTGTAGCTTCCTATCTTACTTTTGCATTCTTAACCACAAAGTCTTGGGATTCCCAGAGTTAGAACTAAGGAAACAGTCCTAGTTTTGTGGTCACAAAACCTGTGGCACTCAGAGGCTCCTTTTCCTGATGAACACAGAAAGTACCCAGATGGTGAGGCTGCAGGCCCTGTTTCTTCTCATGCCACTAGACTTCAGACTATAGCAGTTGATGACTATAGCCAAGTGTGATGTACACATGGAAAGAAAATATATCTGTCTTCATTGAGCAGTGCACAGAAACATTATGTCCCAGGAGACATGGGATACATAAAGAAAGGATATGCCTTTTCAGCAATCAGCTTAGTGGGGAGTATAGAAAATAAACCCTCAAAGGGCTTTCATAGTGTTTTCTGTATTGATTTCCCTCATAATGTCTAAACAGTCTAACAGACAGTGCAGAGTTCCTGGGAGATGATAAAGCAATGGAATAATACTAACTTGGAGCATGAAGCAGGGTGAAAAGAGGAAGGAGTTATTTCCTTGTCTATAAGAAGACTCCCATTAGAACTGCTTTTGCTTTCAATAATAATGTTAACCACCCAATATAAATGCATCCTGTCTACAATGTCATTGTAAAATAGAGATGTAGGCAGTGTTTATAATTATATAAAATTGCATGGCTGGGAGTAGAAGAGAACTAAGCAGTCTTCACCCACAACAGAAAAGCTTGGGAATGACATGTTAGAAATCAAAGATGTCCCTCATGAAACACAAAATACCACACTCAGGAACCAAAACCCAGTGATAACACAAGTTAGTGACCCTATTGGAAAGTAGCTATGTGATTTTCTTTTGAATATGAAAATGTCACTCCTCTGACTGAACTTTCAAGATGTCACTTAAATGAGTAGAATGTGCTATTAAAGTAACAATAACCCTGATATCCATTTCCCCAAACAAAAGATTTCTGGAATTGCTATTAATACATTTCCTAGCTTGCTTTGCTGAATAAGAAAAGGCAATCTAAATGAAATTGTCAAATAACAGAAGAGATGGCTAAAATTAGGGACACTTGAGGGATACTATGGAAACCTAATACAGCAGAAATTTCCTAAATTATGTACATATATGAAGGCAATATAAATGAAGTCACTAAATAATGGGACAGACAGAGTCCCAACTGGCCATGTCTTGTCACCAAACAGCTTCCAGTACCAGAATTGGATTACATCTAACTGGGTTGTTGGGCAAAGGGGTCTCAAGGGAATCCCCAAACAACCCAGTCTATTGCCAAGACTGTACGTTGCTCTCCAAAAACTGATAACAAGATCCCATTGCTGAAGTAACATCTACACAAATCACTGACCATGAAGAAGTCAGGCAGGTACCTACAGTGAGCATAAACCCTACACTCCAGTGCATTGGTATAGGAAGGCACTCACTACACTGTCAAAAGAGAAGCAAGCACCAAGCCAACCACCACACTTTTATCTACAATGGTGCACTCCCTGCAAGACAGACTAAGGAAATGGTGGCCCAAACCTTCTCTGGGAGAAACTAACCAATAACTGATCTCACTTAAGGCCCACTCCAAGAGATAGAGCCCATACCTGACACTGCTTGAATGATCAAGAACCTGAGCTAGATAGCCCAGGGACCTAGGAGAAAACCAAATAATAATGGCATTTTAAAAATGGAAGAAAAAAGAAAAAAAAAAGAATGCAGGGATAAAATGACTCCTGATGATATTCTACTATACTCAAGTTGCAGGATATCTGATCACACTGTGACCCCTGAGATTGCATTATTTACTGGAAAAACCTGTATCTAGTTGTGGTATGGCTCAGCCTTAGCACACACCTTTAATCCAAGAGCTTTCTGACGGAATATTGTAAACAGGATTAAATAAAGTCAACCATAGGTTAAGAGGCAGAGTAAGCAACCAGTGGACAGAAAAACTCCACAGAGAGTAAGAGGGAGTCAGGAGGACAGACAAAGATGCATAGGAAGTAGAATGGAGGGACATTTGTTTGGGGAGTTTCATTTGCGATTATACAGGAGAAAGTTTTGTCTCTCTGAGGTAGCAGATTTCACCCCCGCATCTGGACCCTGAGTCTCTATTGGTAAAATAGACCAATAGAGGCTTATTTAAAAACAACATACACATGGTTCATGAGCTGGGTTTTTTGGAGACCATTACCTATGGTGGGACATCTTGCTCAGCCTTGATGCAGGGATGAGGTGTTTGGTCCTGTCTGAACTGAATGTACCAGGCTTTGCTGACACCCTATAAGAGGCCATATGCTTTCAGAGAAGGGGATGGGAGTTGGATTGGAGGGGGAAGGCTGGAGTAGAGGAGCAGGAGGAGAGATTGAGAGAGGGATCTGTGGTAGGTATATAAAATGAACAAAGAAAAATTCTTGAAGAAAAACACCCAAAAATATTGGTGATATAAAAAAAAACCTAACATATTCATATATCAGAACCTTGCTCAGCCATCATTTCTCATCAGAGAAGCTTCCTCATATAGTAGATGAGAACAGATATAGAAACCCACAGCTAAACATTGTGATTATGCAGAGAGTGAGAAACCTTGGAACGCTCAACCCTAAATGGGATATCTCATTCAAATTCCTCTCCTCAAAGTTCAAGGAACCCTGTGGAGGAAGAGGAGGAAATAGTGTAACAGCCAGAGGGAATAGAGGACACCAAGAATACAAGGCGCTCTAAGTAAAGGAAGCAAAACTTATATGACATCACAGATCCTGAAGCAGCACAGGTATGCACCAGGTCCTTTGCATGTATATTATGGCTTCCAGTTGAGTATTTGGGGGATTCCTGAGTATACAAATGAGTGGGTCTCTTATTCTTATGCCTTCTCTGGAGTTCTTTTCCTTCTGTTGGTTTGTCTTGTCCAACTTTCATGTGATAGTTTTTGCTTTATCTTGTTATATTTGATTATACTGTATTTTTAAAAACTGAATCGATGGATGGAAAAGGTTGACAACTGAATTGCCATTTATATCTGCTGGTGGAGGAAAAATCTGTTTCCTCTATTAGAGTGACACTGGTGTATCAACTCTCCAAGGCTGGCCTCATGTTCAGGAGTATCTGACCAACATATAATGGACTCCAGAATTTGTGTGTGTGCTTCTATTTGGTTACAGTTTTGTGGATTCTGTTTTGTTTTGTTTTGTTTTATTTGGGGGGTGTTTGTTGTTGAATTGGATTTTTGTTTGTATGTTGAGAAAGACATTAAAGTTGGGTGGGTAGGGAAGGGGACAGGATCTGGAAGGACATGGAGGGGAATTATGATCAAAATATATTTAAATTTAACATTCAGCACAGTATTTGGAATGTAGCAGATGATGCAGGAAGTTGTTGATGTCCATGCTACATTTACAGATTGAGTTACCTAGGGAAATGAACAGATTCAATTACAACAAAACTATTAATGAAATAATGTCAAAGGCTTAAAATATCTACTCCTGTCCAATAGGAAAGAATTATATTCTTAAATAATAAAGCCTTATAAATAAAATGAGTGATGAACAATTCATGAATTTGATAAAAGCCTGTTTCTATTCTAACAGTTTTGAGCTCAGTGAAAGCTAGCATCCAAAAGTCCATGTATTTTGCCTTCTAAAAATATTCCATAATGATGTCTGAGTGAACAAAGAGACAGAAGCAATGTACTAACACCCTTCATGAGTGCTGTGAGCCATAGACCAGGCTATGAATAGCTATAAAGACCAGGGGTGGATTCTTTTGTTTAGTTTTCTGATACTTCCAACATTCTAGATTGGAAGTGTCATATAACAAAATAGACAAGAATTATTTCCATTAGACTATTATAAAGAAATGGACAATGAGTTATAAACAGAGTAAAATGTTTAATCAGATAGTGAGTTAGAAGGTAACAAATACTGTGCAAAGTAGAGCTGTACAAGTGTGGCCAGAATGGTCAAAGTTGGATGCAATTATCACTGATATGGCCAAGTATGAGGTTTATCTGTGTGTAGGAAGTATCTGGAGTTATTAACTTATAATCTGGCCTGCAATTTTAAGAATTCCATATCAGTGAAATATTGATTGGATCCATACTTGAGTAGTAGAATATACCAGAGAAAACTCATTCATCTTTTGGCCAAGAAGCAAGGAAAGAAATTTTTTAAAAAGGAATCATTAGACTTATCCCCAAATAAAACTAAGCCCTAGAAGGAAAATCATTAAATTCTAAAACCCTATGTGCAGCTGGTGTTGGGAAATTTACTCTCAAGAAATTGGTCCCCTTGACTCTGTGGACAAGTTTACTCACTGTCTGCATCCTTCAGTTTCAGGCCTCACACAGTGCTGGAACCAGGACCTGCAGAAGTCTCCAGTGCTCCAGCTTCACTCCATGGTTCTCTACATCAACCTATTGGGCAATACTTCCCAAACTGCAACACAACTACACTTTGCTGTAACAGGAATTGTTACATGTTCTTATTAATAAAAAAGCCCAGAGGCAGATTCTGTGGTAAAATATGAAAGATCAGAGAAACAGAACAAGCCACAGCCAACCTCACCTTCCAACTCCTCAGCTGATCTTATTTCCTCAGACTGAGAGCCTCTGAATCCTCACTGGAATGGGTCTCAGCTGAACTACTACTAAAAAGCCTAAAAGCTTAAAAGCCTCTAGTTCCTGGTTCTCTAGCCTTATATACCTTTCTGCTTCCTACCATCACTTCCTGGGATTAAAGGTGTGTGTATTTCCCTACAAGACATGAGATCTCAAATCCTGGGATTAAAGGTATGAGTTGTCATGCCTGGCTGTTTCCAATGTGGCCTTGAACTCACAGGAATCCAGATGGATTTCTGCCTCCCAAGTGATAGGATTAAAGGCATTTGCTACCACTGTCTGCCTCTATTTCTAATCTAGTGGCTTGTGCTGCTCTCTGATCTTCAGATAAGTTTATCAGGGTACACAATAAATCAACCACACTTTGCCTGGCCACTCAGACAGCTCTTCAGTTTAGAATGCCTCAAATACAAACATAACACAGACAATTCCAAGACAGCTGCCAGCATGAACTGTGCTTGAGCCTGCAACAACCATGACTGTGGGGACCTTTAAGTGCCGAGACCACTGAACACAGGGAGGCAAATCTCAGGAGCCCCCACAGTTCTTTCCTAAAAGCATTCTTTCTTGCATTTGTTTTAAATCAAGTATACATTTGAACATCTCTGAGCCTGTGATGGCTATAGCCTTTCAGATTTCTATGATGCCTTTGAGGCATCTTAATTACTGTGTTACAAAGCAAAGACATTCACCTCATACCCACAAAGCAATAAAGGAAGTTGTCAGAGATTGGGATTACATAATCCTGTGGTGATGTTTTAATTGTGGCTGAAATGTTAATTTATTTGTATGTTAATAAATAAAGTTTGCCTGGTGATCAGAGGTTATTAGCAAGCCAGGAATAGAAGTCAGGTGGGGGTAGCCCATACCCTTAATCTAACCATATGGAAGGCAGAGTCGCTGTGTGGTCAAGGACACAGCCAAGCTGATGACCCTTGAATCTTTAATCCCAGTACCAACCATAGAGACCAAGATGTCTGTATAGACAGGCAGTGACGAGAAAGTCATATGGCTGGGCTTAGAGCCAATGAGAAGGCAGAACAGGAAAGCAATAAAACTCAAGACACACAGGAGGAAGGTCTCTCTTTCAGGGGATGAACAGCAGTGAGTGATAAGATAAGGCATCTTGGCTCTTCCCTGGTGCTTGGATCTCAGGGCTTTTCACTCTGTATTTGGCTCTTTGTTTCTTATTTAATAAGACCGTTTAGAATTTTGTCTACACAATCTCTTTTGAAAATAGGCCCCAAGTGCCTAAGAACTTATCACTATGGCTGATTTAATAAAGATTCCACCATCCTGTAGTAGCACCACCCTGGAGGGTATGCCTTCTATATGTGAGCCTAAAAAACATTCAGGGTCTAAACCATAGCACCAAGTCAACCTCTTAAGGAATTCACTCATAAGACCAGCACATAATGTGCTGGTGATTAACAGATCTTAAAAAAGAAATGAGCAACCACTATGAGTCCATATGTGCAGCATGCCTCTTGGGTCTGGAATACACTATGCTATTGCCAGCAGGTAGATTCCAGAAGAGGTAGAGTCATTTTTCTTTCGGGGTGTGACTCTTGGTAAATCAACCATACTCTAATGGAAGGGCATATATCCAAGAATACATGGACAGCACAAATTGGATGAATGCTGCAAGATATTTGGTTACACTGTATAACAATGTCACTGTAATTTGTTTAATAAAAAGCTAAATGTCCAATAGCTAGGGAGGAGGTATAGGTAGGACTTCCACACAGATAATGTTCTGGGAAGAAAAACGGAGGAGTTGCCAACTGGATACAGGGGAAGCATGACATGTAGAAGGAGAAGTAAAGGCCATGAGCCATGTGGCAGCATGTAGATTAAAAGAAATGGGTTAATTTAAGTTATAAAAGCAATTTAGAAATGAGCCTAAGCTAAGGCCGAGCTTTCATAATTAGTAAGAAGTTTCCATGTCATTATTTGAGAGCTGGCTGGTAGAATAGAGAAAGATTTGTTACAAAGCTGGTGGGTTTAAACAACAACAGCAAAAAGTGGGAGGACAGAGAAGTGTGGATGGATATGCATGGAGTTATGGAAGAGGTGTGTATATGATCAAAATGATTGTACACAACTCTCAAGGAACTTTCAATGAAATTTCAATGAAAATACTTCCAACTAAAAATATGAAATGACTATTTTGATTTACATATAGTTATATCTTGGGGAACTAAATGATTATCAGAAGTAATACTCAGAAAAGGAAATAGAGGGCATTGTAATGATAAAGCCCAGAGGGCACTCCATCTATAAGACATTACCTAAGGTGACATCATGAAGGATATGAAATGGTTATTTCTTTGCATCAGGCTTGCAAGACGGAGGACAAAGCAATATGCTTCTTCACTTGGCTTATACTAATTGTCCTAGTTAGGGTTTCTAGTGCAGTGATGAAACATCATAAGCAAAAACCAAGTTATGGAAGAAATGGTTTAATTGGCTTACACATCTACGTTGTAGTCCATCATTGAAGTAAGCTAGGACAGGAACTCGAACAAAGCAGAAACATGAGGGAGGAGCTGGTACAGAAGCTATGTAGGGGTGTTGCTTACTGGCTCACTCCTCATGGCTTGCTTAGCCTGCTTTTTTTCATAGAACCCAGGACCACCAGCTCAGGGATGGTGCTACACAAAGGACAGAGTGACTCCTCCATCAAGCACTAATTAAGAAAATGTCCTACAGGCCAGATTTTATGGAGCCATTAATTGAGGTTCCCTCCTCTCAGGTAACTTTAGCTTGTATCAAACTGATTTGAAACTACCCAGCACAATCATACTAATTCAACAGTTTGAAAATTATTTCTGAGTTCTCATAAATAGTCCAAGTATCCTAGTTGCTATTCTACATATTAATTACAGTAATAAAAATAAAGCTACATGTTCTAGGGAAAAGCAGTGTTGCTGGAGGTCAGTGATTTGAATATGCACCAATTGATTTTGATGAGCCTCAATCCTGGGATTTAGGTGATTTTCTCCATCTGTCCTTCCCAGCAAGCAATGGTTTGCCTCATCTATCCCCTACTTGGTTGTGTTCCTGCACTGTTCTATCAGTAGTCAATATTTCCTTCTGTTGCTAACATTTTGAGGTTCAAATGACACTCCAAGGCTATTCTTAACATTTTTTTCACTTTTCATAAGAAGTGATAGATGATTATGTCTAAGTGAATGTAGAATTTGAATATTGTTATTTGGGATCACTTAAGAGTATTTTTAAAATTGTGAGAGACCACAAGTCAAGTAAAGGAAGAAGACATGACAAAATTGCTCTTAAATTTTGAGTATCCAATTTCAGGGACCAAGGGAACAGATTTATAAGGCAATTTACTTACACATAATACATTTTGAGAAGTATTAATAACAAAAAGCCCAAATATAACATGTGTTCATTGAGAGAGCTATGAACAGTGTGGAGAACTGGGAAGATAGCCCAGTCAGTAAAGACTTGAGTTTGACACCCCAGATTCCATGAATGGAACAGTTAGAAAAGAGAGAGCAAAAAAGCAGCTGGGTCCTGGCCATGAACTATGAACCAATAGTTGAGGAGCCCCCAAGTGGATCAGGCCCTCTGGATAAGTTGATTAGCATGGACTGTTTGGGAGGGACCCAGGCAGTGGGACTGGGACCTGTCTTTAGTGCATGAGCTGGCTGTTAGGAACCTGGGGCCTATGCAGGGACACTTTGCTAAGCCTTGGAGGAGGGGACTGGACCTGCCTGGACTGAATCTACCAGGTTGAGCTGAATCCCCAGGGGAGTCTTTGTCCTGGAGGAGATGGAAATGGGGGGTGGGCTGAGGAGAGGGTGGGAGGAGGGAGGACAGGGGAATACATGGCTGATATGTAAAATTAAATTAAATTATAAAGTAAAAAAATATACAAAAAAATAGCCTGGGTTAACTAGCCTGTGAGCCTAATCTAAGTTAGTGAGAGCTCATTGATATAGATATACAGGATATAGATAGGATAGTATAAAAGAGTAGATTGTTAAACCTACTTTTAAAGAGCATTCAACTTGTTTGAAAATGTTTTACATTGCTATGGGTTTTAGTTTATTGATACAAATTTCAAGTTAATTTTGTTACACTATGTGTGTATTTCTACTCTTGTTTAAGATATTATGTTTGTGTAACTCATTTAGATTGTAATAAATAATTAAAAATATAGATTAATAATTAGTCTTCTATGATAGTCAAACTTATAGTCATGTTACGTTTTCAAGGTATACATAGATATAATTCAATTAGGTAGGTAATCTTCAAACACTTCAAAGACCTACAGAATATGGCATTTAAAATGTTATAAAAATTTAGAGATTCTAAACAGTGAGACATGTCTGCTCCTGGCGGCCCGATTTACTTCAGAGAGAAGGGTGGACATTGAAGACACTCTATATGAAGTTTATCTTCTTCTTGGCAAAAATAGCCATTTGTGCAAGAAACTATTCTTGCCTGCTTGATTGACTGGACATGCAGGGCCCATAGGAAGGTGACCACTGAACTTTGCTTGGCAAAATGATCCTTCAGGTTCCTGCTTTGCAGAGGAAACGCCAGACATTCTACAGGACACAGAGAGAAGTGACTGAGAGACTCTAGGCCTCTGCACTGAAGACAGATGGCCCAACTTTACAGAGGAACTCTGGATAACTGTCCAGTGAGAATCCATGTGGGAAAATTGAGCATGACATCATTTCATGCCATTTGCATGATTCGGCATTATTTATCCTTCATTTATTGCCAGGGAAGAAACAACAAAATTATGAACTGACAATGCAACCTCCTATTTCCCAACACTTTCCCTAAGCCTAACCTAGAATTATTTCTACAAAATGCCATTATTCCATTCAGCAGCATTGAGCAGATTACAGCTTATTCTAAAATATATTTATTACCCACATTCCCCTTCCTGAAAGATTTGCGACCTTTAGCTGCCAGGTCCTTTAGTCTTTTTCTCAGATACAAAGAACTTCCTTAACTAAAGGACCTGGAGATCATCCTTAACTCCTTAAGTAGGCCTTGGCATGCATAGGGAATATCCAGACCAGGTTCGGATCTCTCACCAAATTCCCTTTGCCCTATTGCCTTTATGGAAAGTGCTCTAGGACTATGTCTGGTGTTGATTACAAAGTCTCAGCAGAATTAGAGATTCCCCCAGAGCATCCAGGTTCTGCATCTCATGAGACTACATTCAATTAGCTTTTGAAAATTGAAAAGTCACTGCTAACTCTATAATTTAAGTAATTGAGCGCCTGAGGAAAGAAAGGTCACTGCAATGGAAAAGGAATTTGGACCTTCAAGATACTTTGACAGTTTGCACAGTCAATACTCTAGAGCCAGGGAAGTGATGGTATACATCCTTATTACAATGAGTGAGTAAGTGTGGGACCCTGGTCATGGATGATAAAGTCGTATTGGTTCACAGGGTACAAAATCAAGTCCCCTAGACTCCCAGTGCTGACCTCATTTTCTACCTACTCAATGGGAAATGTAATACACTCTCATCTTCCAAATTAATCTACTAAGTCATTAAAAAATAAATTTCATGCAAGCAGATCTCCAATGTAATGACAAAATTAATTGGATAGGGATGAGGGGGAGGAGTTCATAAGATCATAAGAGAATAAAAGAGAAAGGCAGTATGCCAAAGGCAGCAAAATACATATAAAGGAGTACTCTTGTAACCTCAGTTTATAATCAATCAATGGCTGTTAGCACATAGAACTCTTTTTATATATTAACCAATCAGTTCTCACAGCATCTTTGCCATGGACACCATCTCTAAACAGTTTCTACTTCCCCACATGCAAAGAAAAGCTGGGTGCTCGAAACAGAGCCTTATAATGCTATTCACTGGAAATAGGAACATATGATATAAACTGAGATGACCTGGAGCCTCCAGGAGAAAGCTGGTTCACAGTATTGCAAAGGACATCACTGACTACAGAGTTCCAGTTGGATTTGTATCTGCATTTTTCAACTAGTACCAGTATGTTTAACCTATTTGTTGGTGATTCAGTCAATGAGATAATATGGGTCACATATATATCAATGTCAATAGAGATGGGGAATGTGCTGTTCTGGTATAAAAGGACACTATCAAATTTCATCACTAAGATACAAAATTTTTAACAAAATAGTAAATAGTAAAAAAAATTAATGCAATATTTAAATCCACAATAGTGATTAAAAAACAAGTAACTCCAAATGTTAGTGTCTTGGACAAAATATTAGTAGACCTTTACTCTATAGCTTTTCTTAAAAAAGTAAATGCTTGTAATTGGAGACCAAATGATAGGCTGAACAGCATTGGTCTGCACATTTTTTATAAACTCAAACATTCATTATCTCTTTTCTAAACTACCATGTTTTCACACCATACAATTACTCAAAGACTCCAAAATACTTTAAAATTTCCAAATGTCCAATCTAAAAATGACAGTAGAGATACATTTATAATTCATAGTTGTCTCCTGTCCCAAATGATGTCATATCTAGTATAAACACAAAGAATGTAATTGTATAATGTATTGAATAATAAGCTGCAAAATGCTGTAAACTCAAAAATACATATTATAAATAATATGATCAAATTATGGTAGCTTTGGAGCCTGTCCTGGAACTCACTTTGTAGACCAGGCTGGCCTCAAACTCACAGAGATCCTCCTACCTCTGTCTCCTGGGGATAAAGGACTGAGCCACCACCAGATGACTCAAAATGTTTTCTAAACATCATGGAAACAGTAAGAAAAAACAAATGACCACATTAAAGTGAGTCTCCATAAAATTAATCTCTTTTTCATCAGGAATCATAGGAGAAAGAATACAGTGTGGTGACCTAGTTAAAATCTTGGAAGAGAGTGATTATCATTAAAAAAATAAAAAATAAAAAATAAATAAACTATGTATTGTAGTAGGTAGCCATTCCAGCCTTGGCCTGGAAGTTCCAACCCCCATTGAGGCTTCAGTAATGGTCACGCCTACAATGCAGGGCTGAGAGAGGACACTGAAGACCCAGGATCAAAAGGAGAGGCTTCTCTTTGTTCCAGGACCCTGGACGCTAGAGGTAGACCGAGCAGAATTCTCCAGAGAACACCATGGGACTGTGCAATACCTTTCCTAGACCCTGCAACCTATCCCTTCATTTGTAAGCTACCCTACAAAATAAACCTCCCTTTTAACTACGTGGAGTAGCCTTAACAATTTTACCAATAATGTCTGTTAACAAAATTATTCTTCAAAACTTAAGCAACATTATTTATATGAAAACGCCAGACAAACAGTCCTTGCCCATTTCCAAAAAAATTATTCAATATAGTACCAGCATGTATTACCTTAAAAAAAATTGTCAAGCCCTGGGAGCAATACCCTGCACCATTAGAGCAAGGGGAAGTACAAATGATTCCTTGGCACATTCCCAAACAGATATTGCTATAATTTTCTTTTTAAAAATTACACTGAGAAGGGATAGATGATAATGCATTTAAGGATGTTGGATACAGTTTTTGAATGAACAAAACATCTAGATTCTTAAAAACATTAAATACAGAATTTCTAGATTCTTTGAAATACTGTCATGCTTCTCCTCTTAGAGTATGTTTATACATGAGACATATGCAAAATGAGGTCCTCACCAAATTCTGTCTTACAGTTTACATATTGAGTCCATGGATTCATGCTGAAGTCATTTCCCCTATTTACACAAGCATAATTGGTACTGATATATTTGAAATTTGAAGTAATTCACACATTGGACTACTAGTCTCTGGAATCAAAGACATCTGAAACTGCAGCATACATATGGCAGTTTAAATGAGAATGAACCCACAGACTCATATATTTGAATATTGCATCCTCCAATGGTGGAACTGTTTGAAAAGGATTAGGAGGTGTAGCTTTGTTGGAGAAGTTGTCAATGGATGAACTTCTAGGTTCCAAAAAAGACTCCTGAAATTTCCAGTTCTCTCTCTCTCTCTCTCTCTCTCTCTCTCTCTCTCTCTCTCTCCCTCTTTCTCTCTCACTCCCTCTGCCTCCTAGTTGTAGATATGATGGGTTTTCAGCTTTTCCTTTATTCTACCATGGTAACTCTAACACACTGAAACCATAAGTTAAATAAACCATTTCTTTTATAAGTTGTCTTGGCCGTGGTGTTTTATTACAGTAATAGAAAAGTAACGAAGATAATGCAGTAGCAGATGTTATGATGAAATATTAGGGTAGCCTGTTATAAGTGACAATAAAATAACTGCTCAGAGACAACACACTGCATGGAGTGAGTAGAGTAGACACAATGAGTCAGAGCCTTTTATCTCGTGCCAAGTCTCCAATAAGAAACATGCCTGAGTGGGAGGCAAGAATGATCGTGTTTTTCAGTGATCCACTGGATATCCTTTACTCCTCCCCCTACTTTAACTCTACTCTCTACATAACTGGAGATGTTGGATCTAATGGCTTTAAAAGCCTACTTAGCAAAGAATCAGGAAGGGTGCTATTAAACTACAACCAATGGGTACAGTCAGGGAATGACTAACTCCTTGTGCTCAAGGACTAGCCAGCAAGTAGATTTCCTGCTATTCAGAGATGAACATCTCTGAAGGGTAAGAGCAAGAACTGTTTCTTCATGGTGAAAAAATAAAGAACATTTAGTCCTATGTTAGTGTCCTTTGAGACTTTTGTTCAGTTGTGACTGTGATAAATACATGTAATCATCCAAACAGGAGACAGGGACAGTTTCTAGAGGCTCAAGTCTCCCAGAAATCAGGATGTAAAGGCATATAAAGGCCAAGCAGTTTAAATAATATAAGTGTCTGTGTGTTCATTTTATAAGTGGGCTACTAGATTGCTAGGGCTTAGTGGGACCTGGAGAAAAGCTTTCCAGCTACAAATGGCGCTCAATGGCTCGAGTTTCCACCTTAAACCTGATAATATTTAATAATCAATTCAAAATGGAACTCAAAACAGCTTCCTAGTTATCTCTCTAAAGTTGGCAGGTTCCTGTATGGCGGGAATGAGGCGTTTACAAATGACACATTATGCTGCATGGTGGATTTAGCCTTTACTAATTAAAAAAAAAAAAAAAAGGTTTCTGGGCTACACGCTGCTTTGATAAAACCATAGAACCACTGTTTCTAAGAGTTGATGATGGCTCCCAGAGCTGGTGGTAAACATACCACCGCCATGTTGGGAAGCTGAGGTGGGCGTAGCCAGCAGCCAAAGCTGCTCTTTTAGCCCTAGTAATGCTGCAGTTTAAAACAGTAGATTCACAATAAAACAGATTCAGATAAAACAAGACCTTAAATGCTTTAAAATGTTTGTAAAAATGTGTGTAGGCTTGTAAGAGAGAGAAAAAAGTAATATATACAGTTATATAAACAAATAGATAGTTTTTAAAATAAAGTCTTTAAAGAGACAGTAAAGATAGTATAAAAAAATAAGCCACGTAAAGATGGATATTACACAGAGAATCTAGATTGTGTTGTCTTTGGGATTTTTAACTAAAGAGAGATATTTGATTGTAAAGGTAGAAGAGTTAAGCCAATCTGTATATTTTAAAGAAACATTGACTTCAAAATTTAGATATAAGGATATGTTGCTTTGGAAAAGAGTCTCTGCTTTTGTTTGCACAGAAAGCCAGAGGCTATGGATTTGTTCCAGATTAAGATACATCAGGTTTGATCAGCCAAGACCACCTGAAAGGTCTCCAATGACACCATGGCCCAGATGATCCAACATCCAAAATAGTTTCAAAGCAACTGGCTCAAATGATACACCCTCATGGACTACTCCATAATCCTAAACTTTTCTTTGTGTCCCCATAAGACACAGTGCCCCTCTCCAGCAGGAAGTAGAAAGAGAAACTACACCCAAATTCCCAAATATATCAAGCTTGCTTTGGAGATGGAATTGGTTCACTCCATCTCTAAACCCAAACATGTTGATTTTTAAAAAAAAAGGTTAAGAGATTCTTGTGTTCCCAAATTAAAAGAGCCTCTGGTGTGGGACAAAAAAAAAATTATTTAAATCAGGTTGATTATAAATGCAATCTCTTTCTAAAGAAGAAAAGGGGATATGTATAGATATAATAGGATGAAAGGGTAGATTAATGAACTTACATTTAAAGAGCAACAACTTGTTTAAAATGTTTTACATTGGTATAGAGATTAGTCTATTGGTACAAACTTAAAGTTAATTTTGTTATACTGTGTGTATATTTCTGCTCTTGTTTAAGGTATTATGTTTGTACAGCTCATTTAAAATTGTAATGGATAATTAAAAATAGATTTATAATTAGTCATCTATGATACTCATACTTGTAGCTATGATAATTAAGTCTTCTAGGTATACATAGATATATTCAGATAGATAGGTAATCTTCAAATACTTCAAAGACCTACAGAATATGACATTTAAAATATTTTTAAAATGTAGACTTTCTGGACAGTGAGACATATCTGCTCCTGGCAGCCCGATTTACTTCAGAGAGGAAGATAGGCATCAAAGACACTCTATATAGAGTTTATCTTCAACTTGGCAAAAATAGCCATTTGGGCAGGAAACTGTTCTTGCCTGGACTGCTTGATCAACTGGACATGCAGGACCCATAGGAAGGTGACCACTGAACTTTGCTAGACAAAATGGTCCTTCAGGTTCCTGCTTTGCAGAGGAAACTGCCAGACATTCTACAGGACACAGAGAGAAATGACTGAGAGACTTTAGCCCTATGGGTTGAAGACAGATGCCCCAACTTTGCAAAGGAACATTGGATGACTGTCCAGGCTGCCAGATGTCTCTGTCTGTTGTTACAAGACTCCCAAAAGTTGCTTGCATCCTTCTCCTGTTTCTCAGGTAATATCATATCCTTCTGAGGTTTTTAATATAGTTGAAGCTAGATAGTTACAATTTTCCTTAGTTATGATAAAAGATAAGTTAGATATAAAACCTTAAACTTACAAATATAAGATAGATATCTTCTTTAATTTTGCCAAATACACTAGTTATTATAAATAGATTAGATATTATAACAGTAATTCTTGCTTGATAATTGTTTTGTTATCTGTAATTTTACAATATGAAAGTTAAAACCTTCCTTTTTGAAAAAAAAAAAAAAGAAAAAGGGAAGTGCTGTGGGATGTTCTGTATGCCAAATGCTTTCCTCTGATTGGTTAGTAAATAAAACACTGATTGGCCAGTAGTCAGGCTGGAAGTATAGGCAGGACAAGCAGGGAATAGAATTCTGGGAAGTGAAGGCTGGAGAGGAGAGACACTACCAGTTTCTGCCATAACAAGGGAGATGTGAGGCAAGCCACAAGCCACATGGCAAAGTATAGATTATTAGAAATGGGGTGAATATAAGAGTAAGAGCTAGACAATGGTAGGCCTGAGCTAATGGCCAAGCAGTTTAAATAAAATAAGCATCTGTGTGTTTATATTATAAGTGGGTTGTCAGACTCACAGGGCTTGGTGGGGGTTGGAGAGAAGGTCTCCAGCTACAGGTGCTGGTCTTACTTGATGTCACCTCACAGAAAGATGTAAATAGATCCACATCTATCACTCTGCACAAAACTCAAGTCCAAGTAGATTGAACACCTCAACATAAAACCAGATACTCTGAACCTGAGAGAAGAGAAAGTGTGGAATAGCATTGAATACATTGGCACAGACAACAACTTCCTAAACAAAACACTAAGATCAACAATTAATAAATGGGACCTAATGAAACTGAAAAGCTTCTATAAGGTTAAGGGCATTGTCAATAGGACAAAAAGACAGAATGGGAAAAAATTTTCACCAATTCCACATCTGACAGAGGGATAATATCCAAAATATATAAAGAACTCAAGAAACTAGATATCAAAAAACTAAATAATCCAATTTTAAAAATAGGTCACAGATCCCAATAGAGAAATCTCAAATAGCCGAGAAACACTTAAATAAATGTTTAATATCATTAGCCATCAAGGAATTGCAAGTCAAAACAACTCTGGGATTCCATCTTACATCTGTCAGAATGGCTAAGATCAAAAACACAGTATGTAATTCTTGTCAACATAGCAGCCATTGAGATCAGCAGAATGAGAATAAGCATTTAAAGGTGAACTCAATTGAAAAAGGAAGAGATGAATGCTAGTTTCAGGTCTGATATCAACTTTAGCAAAGGTAACAACAGTTTGACCCATGCATGTTAAGTAAGAGTGAGAGTCCTCTACAGCCAATGATTGTACCAGGTTCCTACTAGGCTGATCCCTAAGAGTTACACTTTAGCTCAGGCACTCCTTTTTATTTTCCATCTCACTTTCAAAGTTATCATGCAGAAACTACAACAAAAGTCTGTCTCTACTCATTTTCCCATTCATCCCATTGTCTACTGGCCTATTGTGCTTCTAACTACAACCTGATACCTCCTTCTAAGTGTTAAAATCTAAGAGAACACAACTCTTTACAATGAAAATAATAAATATCAGGTAAGCAAATTGAACAGAACTGTAACTCCTAACAAAATAAAAACAGAAATTAAAAAAGCAATTTGAACAGACCTATCACTCCTAATAAAGTAGAAGCATTCACTAAAAGTCTACCAAACAAAAAATAATGCCTGGGCCAGGCAGTTTTACTAAAGAATTCTGCCAGACTTTAAAATGGTTAATGCCAAAACTAGTGAAATTATTACACAAAATAGAAACAGAAAAATCATTGCCTAATTCTTTTTATGAGGCTATAATTACCATGACACCTAAAACCACGAAAACACCCAACAAAGAAAAATGATCACAGAACAATTTCCTTTAAGAACATAAATACAAAGATTCTCAATAAAATACTTGCAAACAGAATATAAAAACACAACAAAAAGATCATCTATCATGATCAATAGGCTTCATCTTAGAGATATAGGCATAGTTCAACATATGTAATTCCATAAATGTAGTCCACCATATAAACAGATTGAAAGACAAAAAAAAAAAACATGATCATCTCATTAGTCCCCAAAATAGCCTTTGACAAAACCTAAAACCTCCATAAAGTAAAACTCCTGGAGAGAGAGTGATATAAGAAACATACCTCAATGTAATAAAAAAAAAAATTATAGCAAACCCATAGCCAACATCAACTTAACCAGAGAGAAACTCAAACCATTTCCACTAAATTTAGGAATACAAAATGTTGTCCCCACTCTCCATTCCTATTAAATATGGTACTTGAAGTCTTACCTAAAGCAATTAGACAACTGAAAGAGATAAAGGGATACAAAAAAGGAAAGGAAGTAGTCAATATAGCTTTATTTACAGGTGACATGAATATATACATATATGTATATATATACATATATATATTCCTAAAAATTCCACAAGGAAACTTCTACAGTTCATAAATTTCTTAAGCAGAGTAGAAGGATACAAAATGAACTCACAAAAATCATTGCCCATCTATATACAAATGACAGACTGAGAAAGAAATCATGGAATCAATACCTTTCACAATAACCTCAAATAATATAAAATATCTTGAGGTAACTCTAACCAAGCAAGTGAAAGACTTGTACGATAAAAACAAAATTGAATGGTATTGAAGAAGATATCAGAAGATGGAAAGATTTCCCATGCTAATGTTCAGTAGGATTAACATAGTAAAATTGGCCATTGTACCAAAAGTAATCTACATATTCAGTGTAATCCCTGTCAAAATGCCAACACAATTTTTCACATTTCTTGAAAGTGTAATTTTCAGTGTCATGTGAAACACAAAAACCCAGACTGGTTAAAACATTGCTGAATAAAAACAGAACTGCTGGTGGTATCACCATCCCAGAAACTCAAATTGTACTACAGAGTTATAGTAATAAAAACAGCATGGTGTTGGCACAAAAACAGACATGTTGATCAATGGAATAGAACTGAATCCTCAGAAATGAGTCAACACACCTATAGATAGCTATTTTTTAATAAAGAAGACAGAAATACACACTGGAAGAAAAGAGAGTATCTTCAACTCTTCAACAAATAGTGCTGGTCAAACTGAATGGCTTCATGTAGAAGAGACCAAATAGACCAATACTTTTCACCCTATACAAAATCATACTCCACATGGATCACACATATCAACATAAGACCAGGTACACTGAATCTGATAGAAGAGAAAGTGGAGAATAGTCTTGAACTCATTGGCACAGGGAAAGACTTTCTTAACAGAAACCTAATGCAGAAGCACTAAAAACAGTTAACAAACAGGACCCCAGAAAACTGAAAATCTTCTGTATGGCAAAGAACACTATCTTTCAGACTAAATCACAGTTTATAGAATGGGAAAAAGAGTTGTACCTATTATGATATCTGATAGAGGATTGATATCCAATGTATATAAAGAATTCAAAAAAACTAGATATAAAAAATTAATCAAGTTAAAAATGAGGTTCAGATCTAAACAGAGAAATGTTTACCATCACAGGGAAAAGCAATCAGACACAAGTCAGGGTGTCCAAGGTCATAAAGACAAATGACAGCTCATTCTGGCCAGGATATGGAGTAAGAGGAACACTCCTCCATTGTCTTTGGTAGTGTAAACATGCATCATCACTGTAGAAATCAGCATGGAGTTTCCTTTGACAGCTGGTAACATATCTACCTCAAGATCCAGAGGCCTGCCCCTTTCTGAATGGAGATTGACAAAGAGTGGATGGGGAAGGAGATAGATGGGAAGAGGGGAGGACCTGAGAAGAGGAGGGAGGGGAAACTGCTGTCAGTATGTAAAACAAATAAAAATGTTATTTAAATAAAATAAAATTTAAACAAAAAGATCCAACTATACTACTCTTGGGCATATACCCAAAGTATACTTCAGCCTACTGCTGAAATACTTGCTCAACCATGTTCATTGCTGCTTTATTCACAACAGGCAGAAATTAAAAGCAACATAGTTGCCCATTACTGGGTGAATGGATAAAGAAAATGTGGTACATTTATGTAATGGAATATTACTCAGTGATTAAAGTAAGTGAAACTACATAATTCACAAATAATGGATGGAATTAGAATAAAAAATCCTGAGTAAGGTGTCCCAGATCCAGAAAGAGAAATACGGTATGTAGGTATGAAGTCACTTGTATGTGGATGTTAACTCTTAACTCACTGATAAGCGAGTTACAATCCATAAAACTACAGATGTTGTGTATAGAGTAAGAGACTGGGGAGGAGGGCTGGATATCCCTAGAGAGGGTAAGTAGAACAGATAGTTGTGGGTGGATGGGGAGGGGTTAGAACATAAGGAACAAATAGGGAGAGGGGAAGAAGAGAGGGGTGTGGTGGGAACATGAGGAGGGACAGATAAAAGTAAAGGACACCCTAGGGATCAAATAGAAACCTAACACAGTAGAAGCATTCTAAAATACATACATACAGTGTCAATCTAAATGTAATTGCCAAATAACAGTGGAGGCAGAGCCCCCACTGGACATCACTCATCACTAAATAAAGCTTCCAGTACTAGGAATGAGTTACATTTAATCCAGCTGTGGGCCAAAGGAATCCACTGGAATCCCTGATAACCCAAGGCTCTTGCTAAGGCTATTATTTGTCCTCCACAAACTAAAGGCCCTATTATTGAAGACAACATCTACACAATTCATTGAACATAGAGAAGTGGAGCTGGTGCCTATGTAAAGCCTTTGCCTCTGCAGGCTAGTTCGTGGTAATAGAAGATACCCTGTATGCTACCAAAGGATAAATGTAAACACCAACCCAGCCACAAAAATCTTTGAATTACAATGGTGACTTGCCTGCAAGACATGCTGGTGCAGTAGTGTCACAGAGTTTCTGCAAGTAAATACACAATGTGGTGGTACTGTGTTCCCCAAAATATTGTGCATGATAATAAACTTATCTGGTGTCAGAGAACAGGATGGTTATAATATTAAACATAGAGGATAGGCAGTGGTAGCACACACCTTTAATCCTAGCATTCCAGAGCCAGAG
Source organism: Onychomys torridus (assembly GCF_903995425.1). Lineage (NCBI taxonomy): Eukaryota > Metazoa > Chordata > Mammalia > Rodentia > Cricetidae > Onychomys > Onychomys torridus. Next base: position 66,883,269 of record NC_050457.1, on the reverse strand, counting down.
ATTTACCTGAATCTCTGTGTGTTCGAGGATACAGCCAGCATGGAGACGCACACCTTTAATCTCAACACCAAACATAGAAGACCTGGGGGTCTGTACAGACAGGCAGTGATGAGGAGGTCATGTGGTTGGGTTTATAACCAATGAGAAGGCAGAAGAGAAAGTCTATAAAAAGGAAAACACACAGAAGTAGGTCTCTTGCTGAAGGAAGGACAGGAACAGCAATGAAGAGTTTATAGCTCTTAAACTATTGCTCTGACCTCTTGGCTTTTAACTCTGCAGTTGGCTCTGTGTTTCTTATTTAACAAGATGGTTACATCTACAGTATTTGATTGAAGGCCTATTCCATGAGAGAGAATCCCTACCCACCATTGCTTGGGTGGCCAAGAATCTGAGACTAGATAGGCCAGGGACCCAGGGGAAAACAAAATACTTCTGTTTTGCTAATGGAATAGAGCAATAAAATTACTCCTAAGGACATTTGGTTGTTCTCCTAGGCCAATGCTTTTGTCAGCCATCATCAGAAAAGCTTCTTCCTGCAGGAGATGGGAGATGGGAACAAATAGAGATACCCACAACTGCCCAATGTACAGAGAGTGAGATACCTTGGAACACTAAGTACTAAATGGGATTTCTTCATCAAATCCCTCCCAAACTACAGAGAAGAGGAGATGGAAAGAGTGTAACAGCCAGAGGGGATGGAGGACATCAAGCAAACAGGCCTTCTGTGCACAGTATGATGAATACACATGTGAACTCACAGAGACTGTGGCAGCATGCACAGAGCCCACATGGGTCTGCACTAGATTCTAAAGCTACAAGAGAAGTGGACACACCCTCCTTACCTTATGCAGACACTAGCTCCAATTGATAACCACATGTAAATGAAAAATTAGTTTTCTCTAAGGGGGTATCACTGGGGAAATGAATCACCTTCAAGTGTAGGCCCCATGCCCAGCAGTAGGTAGCCAAGACAAAACAAAGTCAACAGCATCTTTGGAGGTTCTTTTTCTCATAGTGTTGAATGAAGGATTTTTTTTTTTTAACCTTGCAGGTCCTTTGATTATATAGCATGGCTTCCAGTTTTGTGGGTTTGGGGCTTGTTTGGTTTTTTGTTGTTGTTGTTGTTTTGTTTTGTTTTGTTTTTGAGATTGCTATGTGTACAAAGTATGTGTCTCTGAGTTTATATTTGTTTCTTGTGCTTTTGCTTTGACTCTTCTTCTGTTTTTTTTTTTTTTTTAATGTCCTGTTCTGATATTTTTATTTCCGTTTTGTTTTGTTTCATTATTATTCCTTAGATTCCTGTTTGTTTTCTAAAAAGAGATAGCATTATTGGTTAGAGTTGGAGGGGAGATGGGGAGAAAATGGGAGGGACTGTGGGAGAAGAAACTGTAATTGGAATATATTATATGAAAAAAAATCTCAGGTAAAAGAGAAAAATATTTGTAGAGACAGAGGGAGTTACTGTAAGTGACGATGGCATGTAGAAAGTTTGGAGAAATGGCAACAGGAAGGTAAGAAAATGACTCAAATTCTTGTATTAACTAAAACAACATCTCTTTAAATCTCTTACTTGTATGCTTATTTTATTTGGAGATGTAATTAAAAAACTGATATGTCAATTTCAGTAAGGAAAAAGTTTTCTCAAACATTTCTGTAGGGTTTTTTTGTTTGTTTGTTTGTTTTTTTGTCTTAAGGGGAAATTTAAAACTGGTAAACATTTAGGTTTCAATGGAGAATTTCAAGCCATTATTGTGTAAGAAATAAGAGCTAACATTATGATTCTCAGTGGAAGCTTGCCAAAAAACTGCTGGGTTTCCCTGCGTTGACACAATAACTGTGCTAATAATAATCAGATCCTGACTCTGTGTCAATGAAGAATAGTGCTTGTCTTGGGTGTGACAGATGTAGATAATGCCCAGTTAGTGTCAAGGAAACTTGGTTAAATTTGGCTTGGGTAAAAGGGCACACGACCCTCCAGGGCAGAGAAGGTCTACAGCAGAGGTTCTCAACCTTTCTAATGTTGGACACTTTCATACAGTTCCTCATGTTGTGGTGAGTCCCCAGCCATAAAATTAATGTGTTGCTACTGTTACAAATTGTAATGTAAATATCAGGTATGCAAGATATCTGATATGTGACCCTGTAAAAGGGTTTTGACCTCCAAAGGACTTGTGACCTACTTATTGAGAAACGCTTGTCTAGAGCTGAATGTGCTGGCATCTTCAGGCAACTCTTCAGACTCAGATTAGATGTAAAATCTTTTTCCAAGCAGACCCATTTAACTAACTGGATAAACCTTAAGCTTTGTTTTATTAACTTTATTATGTGGCACAGAAATGGAGAGAGGAGAGCTTTGATGCTAAATATGTTTACTTATATGGGAGTTAACATAATCATTCTTTGCCAAGGTGCCTGCCACCTTGAAGACTTATCCAGAAATTTCTGTGTAGTAATTAGCACCTGCTCTGAGCCTTGGGGAATGTGTAAGGTTTGAAGGGGTAGAAAACAGATGGGAGCTTCACAAAAGAGAGGGATAACGTGGGCAAATTCATAGTTAGGGAATCAAGAATTGGAATTCTGGATGAGGATAAAACAGGATTAAGATATGTGATTCAGAATAGAAATATGTTTGTCAATTAGCTAAATATGAATGTTGTAACACATATTATCCTGTTTAACTTTATTTAACATGTGCAGCTAAGATAAGTAATGCCATTTCATCTCTCTCTCTCTCTCTCTCTCTCTCTCTCTCTCTCTCTCTCTCTGTGTGTGTGTGTGTGTGTGTGTGTGTGTGTGTGTGTGTGTGTGTGTGTGTAACTGGGCTTTTGGAGGCTAATAAATAGATCATGATTGCACTGCTAGAAAATAGACAGGCTGGAGATAAAAGTTCAGGTCAAATAGCTAACTGTGCCTCATTCAGATATATAAAATAGAGAAAAGAAAAGAAGATTAAAAGAAAATTCAGAGAGCAATAGAGAACTTCCTTCTGAAATGAACACAGTGAGTTTCATTCTGTGAGCAGATGTGCATTGCAGAAATGCTATTTGACATGTTTCTGAAGGAAGGATGGGGAGACAGCTCCATGGGGAAAATGTGAGTCTTGAAAGCCTGAGGACCTGAGTCTGGATCTCCAGCACTCATGTAAAAGGCTGCACACAACAGTGTGCACCTGTAACATGTGTGCACCTGTAGCGTGATCACTGAAAAGAGTTCCTGAAGCCCATTGCTAAGCAGACAGCCTAGCTGAATTGATGAATTCCTGGTTCAGTGAGAGACCCTGCTCAAAGAATAAAGTAGAGGGCTATAGAGCCTGATAGTGACCACTGACCTGTATATGCATGCAGGTCATGTATATATATATATATATACACACACATATATATACATATATATATGTATATATATATATATGTATGTATATATACATCTACCTGTGTACATATGTACCTTGATAAATCACACACAAATGAATAAATCGGTTCTGATGGAAAACATTTGGGGGGGGGTTTGGATTGCTTGGGGGTGAAATTATAGTTCCCAGATAGAAGGCTTTATCAGAACTCCAGTGTCCACCACTTGTCTTGTTGATTCTCCTGTTTTGTTTATCATAATGAGTCAATGGAAGCATCAAACATGTCCCTGAATACACAGACCAGGGGAAATTTAATTTCTCCCTAACTTTCTTTTTATTGCTCAATTAGACAAATAATACTTTTGAGTTACAGTTTTGTCTTATCTACTCAACCTATACAAATCATCTTATTGTTTTTTTAATGTTTCTAAATATTATACCATGAGCTAGAAACTTCTTTGTATTACATCACAGGTGTTCTAAACATTTGAAACACAATTGTACAAAAGAAAAAGTTTACAACAGCTTTATTTACAATAGCCAAGAGGTGGAAGCAGCCTACAGGCCCACTGGAGTTTAAATGAATAAAGAAACTATAGTACATACTTATAATGGACCATTACTCAAATTTTAAAAGTGAATCTTCTAACACAACAGCACAGATGAAAATGAGAAGGGATCAAGTTAATAAAGGCCAAACACTGTAAGAAGCAAAATGACAGGTACCAGAGGGGTGGGAACTTGTTCAATGAGTAGTGAATTTTACTTCATAAAAGCTAAAGTTCTAGAGATATGTTCAACATTCTGTAAGAACATAATTCATATTACCAAACCATGCAGTTACATCTTTTAAAAATGCAATTGAAATAACGTTCAGTTATTATATTCTTGGAAAAAATGATAATTTCCTTCCTTATCAAGCAGCTCATAAAGAGCACTTAATGATCAAAAGTAACTAATAAAATGAAAACAGCACCAAAGGAGGTGCTGGTTGGTGTAGAGTTTTGCACGTTCCTTGCCTGTAGGAAAATACCTCATGGTGGCCCCAGGTATAAAGAGTGCAAGCCCTGCAGCCCACAGTTCCAGCAATAGGTTAACAGCCACAGCACTCATGGACACATCAAGCAAGTCTCCACACTTCTGTTTGCTTTATTGCTTTTTCTTTCTCCCTAGACCCTGAGCCTAAATGCAGACATGATGGATGCTCTTGTCACATTGAGTACTGATAACTGTCACACTTCTCCTCCCATTCTCACTATAATTTTCTTCAGGAGGCTTGGCTTGCTACTGCCTGAGTTCGAACAAAGCCCATTTTTGTCAAGCTTAAGAAAAAGGAGAGAAAAGAAATATGGATTTGTGAGCCCCATATAAATGAAGAGGTAGCACTTTCCCTGGAAATATTAAATTAGAAGACATGTTTCAGACTTTTGGGTCTCATTCTAGCTGCTAGCTTTCACTTAAGAAGAGGGCTTGGCAAAGAAAAAATTGAACATAATTATGATGCCATTATTTAATAGAACATTAGCATGGAGAATCATTCAGGTGCTCCAGTGAGACAGAGTAATATCACAAAATGTATTTATTTAACATATCAAATTATATTGGTTACTGGGGAATCTGGAATCCTTGACTATGTATGTGACCATTTGGGGCAGATTAATCAAGAGATGTTTCCTGTTTGGAACAATCGCAAACCAACTGAGAACTTCACAGAAGGGTGTACTTGATAGGACCCAACCTAACCAGAAGTTTTAGATCAATCGATTATGGTGAATAATGGAATAAGGCTAGATGTTCATCAACAATGAACAGATAATGAAAATGTTGTGGTACTTACAGTGGAATTTTTTCAGCCATAATGAAAAATAAAATTAAGCAATTTTCAAGAAAATAGATATTATTTGAAGAGAGGCAATTTAGGTTTTGAAAGACAAATAACACGTGTTCTCTCTCACATGAAGCTCCCAGATTCTAAGTTGTGTATCTATGTGAATGAGTGAGGGTGGAGGCCATGAAGCTATAAAGTAGCTGACCAGAGAGGAAACAACAGGTTTTAAGAAAGGGAATAAGTGGGGTAATAGGACACATGTGTACTGAAAGTAGAATGGGAAATGTTGGGGGAATAAAGGTGAGGAGAAAAAAAGGGAAATTGAAGCAAGGAACATGGGAGGAGGAGATGATGCAGCGTTTAAGAGCATGTACTGCTCTGGCAGAGAATTGGAGTGCCGTTCCTAGCACGCTCATCCAGAAGCCTACAACCTCATGTAACTCCAGCTTCAGCTTCAGGGATCCAACGTCCTCTTCTGGGTTCTGTGGGCACTATAGTCATGTGTGCAACATACATGCACAGACATACACACAGAGATATACAATATATACACACATATATGCATATATCCATGCATACTAAAAACAAAGGAAATCTTTAAAAAATACAAAGTAGAAATTAAAACAACAAAGACATAAAATAAAATAAATAAGGGCTCCTTACAGCATCTGACAATACAGAAGAAAGTGAGTTGTGTTCTGTTCTTAGTATATTCTGACAAAAAAAAAAAAAAATCAGATGGCCAACATCAACAGATGCGTATGAGTGGAGGTACAGCTACTATGATAGGCATTTCTAAGGAAAGCTAACCAAAAGGACAGCTAGGAAGTCACCATTCCAGTTCAATAATATCAGAAGAGCTCTTGTTTCAAACCTCAACATATCTTACTAACTTGGGGGCAGCAACTTCCAGGCAACTGAGGCGAAAGACATTGGTCCCTTTAAAGGAGTTCTGTTTCAAGATTCAGAATGTGCTCAGATCAGGTCCTGTGGTTACCATCTTAATCATTTTGAAGAGATAAATGAGCCTGTGAACCTAAGCAAGGAAGGGACCTCCTGAATAGGACCTGCTTCCCTTTTGTTAAGCCCAGTTCACTGTCTTAGAATGTTAAAGATTTTTCAGTCAATGTGAGCATAACACAGAAATACCAAAGATTTAGAGGGAAAGCAACTTTGCTTTAAATTTCTCTTTGGCCTTGGAATATTGTTGCACTTTAGTTAAAGACTGTATCTAAAAATCAAGCTGCAACTTATTGTTCCCATCTCTTGCAAGGCCACAGGAGGCTACAGTCTAAATGCTATTTGCATTAGAATCGTGTTCAAGTTAAGTTGCCACATACAATAAGAGGTGTCTGGGTGGTGTTTACCACTCTTTCTTAATTTCTAAGTATACAAGCTGTCCATCAGACCATAAAGCTGTCATACTGTAGCCAGAAGTTTCCCTGTATCCTGCAGCTGCCTGGTCCCAAATAAACACTCAGAGGTTTATGTTAATAACAAATTGCTTTGTCTATGGCTCAGGCTTATTTCTAGGTAGCTATTACAGCTTAAATTAACCCATTTCTATTAGTCTATGTATTTCCACATGGCCATGGCATTACTGGTCCACTGGCATCTTGTTACTCCTTGGGCAGCTGGATCTTGTCTCCTTGACTCCACCTATCTTCTCTCTGTATCTTTGCTTTAATTTCCCACCTGGCTCTAACCTCTCTTGCCATAGGCCAAAGCAGCTTATTTATTAGCCAATGGTAACAACACATGTTCACAGCATATAAAAAGACCATCCTGTAGCAGTCATACCTCATAGGCAAGCAAGCTAAACACAGTATCAGGGCCTTTAGGGGGGGGAAAGGAAAACTAAGAGTTTCATTCAACACTCAGACTTCAGCATTACCTATTGGGAAACACATAGACATACGAAGTAAGCCTGTGAACCAAACACAAAAAGGGGGATCCAGGACTTGTTTTGTTTTACTTTATCCTGAACACAGAAAATTACCTGAGACCACAGAAATTGCCATCTTTGAAAGACAGAGGAAACCCTCACACTTGCAGACAAGTATATGTGTGCATAGTTGGGGGGGGGGGGGGTGTGGATTTATGGATGATTCCTCTCCAATTTCAACAACTGTAAAATGCTACATAGGTTGGGTTTTTTTTTCTATTAAAAAATGCAGGTAAGCAAATTAAATATAGTTGTCACTAAGCCAGGATTCCAGGGCATAATAAAGCTTTCTTTTATAGATCCAAAGTAAGCGGACAGTGCTTGGTAGCACTGTGATGATGCTGACCTCATAAATTAGTTAATGGCATCCCTTTATCCTTAGCACTTTTGCTAAAGTCTTTTTAAAGACTAAATAATGTGATTTTAAGAAATTATAGGAAACACACACACACACATATGTATGTATATATATATACTGGGAACTTACAGTACAGTTTAAAACATGTCAAAGTGGTCAGAGAGCTGAGATCTTTGCAAAAGCTCATTATTTAGTGTTTAAATGCTCCAGTCTCTGGGCCTCTGCATGGGCTGCACCTTTCTCTGGCTGTCTGTACTGAGAGTATCAGTAAGTTCCCCCATTCAACCTTTTTGGGTGTTTGCCCACCACCTTATCAGAGGCCTATATATGACTTTATAAGGAGAATGTACCTGCATTGACTTGTAATGGATATGATTAATAGATACAGTTGACATTAAATAAGGATTATTGATAATTGAAGTGGGTCTAATTATGTCAGCTGAAGACTTTTTCTTTCTTGTTTTGATTTTTGAGGCAGGGTTGGCTAAGTAACCGCAGCTTTCCTTGAACTCAAGAGTCCCCCAGTCTTCCCTCTCTGCTTTCTCGAAGATGCATCGCCAATTCCTGCCCAAGTTTTCAATGTGCCCCACAGACTTCAGACATAGTAGTAGCCACCAAATTTCTAAAGTGTGTTTACTATTCCTTAAAACAGTGTATAGCTTACACACACACACACACACACACACACACACACACACACACACGGCTCTGTTTATTTAGAGAATTCTGACTGCTATAGCGTTTTCCTCCATCTTTTTCCTATGTCGTCATTCTTCATGAAAGTTATCACATCACTTCTCAGATATATACACGTTTCTTTTTAGTGATGCCCATCACAGCAACTTGGATTAGTAGCTTCAACACGCAGGCGTAGATGGGGCACTCTCACTAGTCACTGCCTTAAAGGCTTTGCATGGATATTCTTATTTCCTAGTCTTAATTAGACTGTAAGGTTGATATTCTGCCTTTTTCCCTTTTTATAGGTACAGAGCTTGAACCCTCAAGTCCACAAAGTTGGCATGAGTAATATTGTTCACTGAAACAAGGCAGCTGGACCTTGGAATCCAGGCTCTCAAACATTGCATCTTAGAGCCTATTTCTGACTTTTCAGCTGTACCAAAAAAACATTTGCAGAGAGAATCTTCTTTACAAAGCTAGAAGAATTATTCATATACAACAATGGGTTAAATTTTTCTTCCAATCTATAATCCTGTGATTTGGAGGAACTCAGACTAAAACAATAGATTTTTAGCTTAGAAAAAAAAAAGAGAAAAAAGAAAAAATGAAGGGACACTGAATATTGTGAAATGTTAATAGAGTTTAGTTAAAATAGATCTCAAAAAAAAAAAAAAAAAGTAAAGTTGAGCAAATTGGCCACTGCAAAAACTCTAAAAGGAAACACAATTGAAAGATCAAGGGAGACATTTGAAAATGAAAACATGTCTACCATCCCACATCATTCTAGTGAGGAGGTAACTAAAAATGCAGGGAAAGAAACCAGAAAAGGCAGACATTTGGAGCGGTCCTCTAGTGAGCCCCAGAATAGGAAAGAATAGGATCTTTTCCCTCTGGCTGTACCTTCCCACTAGGTCCTAGAGTCCAGCCCAGGCAGAGTTTCTGGGACACTGTCCCCACCTAGAGGCCAGACAGCAAAGAAAATGAGATAAGTTGAATACTGAATCACAAAATTCAACTGACAAATTTAGTCAACAGTGGCCATACATCACTAATGGAACAGCTTTTAAATGTCCAATAAGAACTTACCCAAAGAGTTGGCAACACCAAAGAATAATCATTAATGAGTTTTCAGTCATAGTGGTCTACCTTAAAATATTAGCTGAATCCCCAGGGGGTGTCCTTGCCCTGGAGGAGATGGGAATGGGGTTTGGGTTGGGGGAGGCGGGAGGAGGGAGGACAGGGGAATCCATGGCTGATATGTAAAATTAAATGAATTATAAAATTTAAAAAAAAATTATTCTAACCAAGGTTAAAAAAAATACTAGCTCTAATTTTAGCAATATTTTTTTTAACAAAAATTGCATAGATAGTCTGGGGGAGCATTATAAAGAAACATAACTGACTTACAGTCACTTAGTCTGAAAGAAGATTCAGAAATAGTACACAAATATTGTGGATTACATCCCAAGAGAACAGCATTGTGTTTTACTAGAAATAAAGCAGAAGCTATAATCATGGTGAAGCAATGTGGTACCTGGCTGGGAAGGAGCACTCTATATTACCTAGTGGCCTCCTACTCTGACATCATCACCTCCATCTTCCATGGTCTATGTCTATGTTCTGCTACTGGGAGAAAGAAGAATGCAGTCTGGCTGTGTAACAGAATAGGTTGCATGTTTGGACTATTCCTAGTCTCTGCAGATGGCCAGCAACAGAGACCCAAGAAGTCAAAGCCGGTTCCCTTGGATGATTGAATCATGTATTTGATTTGGCCAAACCTTGAATACACCATGTTATGCATGCTTGAAAATAAACTTCATTGTGCTATGGCTGTGAAATTCTGAACTGCCTCTGTCATTTCAACACTCCTTGACATTCTACTCAACTACAAAGCATGAATCCTATTCTCTTCTCTTCAAAAACAGTTTGGGAAAGCAGAGAATGGCTCTGGAATGGGTGATATCAGAAAGGGACTGGCATTTTAGGACTGGCATTACTTGAATTTGGATCATTTTTTTCTATTGTTTTGGAGGTTTAAGGTGGGTTCTAGATCAACTTTCTAGATCACACACACACCATCACAAACTCAAGTCCAATAATGTATTTCTCTCAACTCTCTCTTACTGAGAATGTTGACTATTCATCTGATGTGCACTTTACCAAAGCTTTAGAACAAGCTGAAAGTAGGCTTTGTTTCCCTCTGGTGTATTGCTTGTGATTCTCAACTTGCAGTGATGAAGATGGAACATTGCTTATTGCCATGTATCAGGTTGAATATTTAGTCTTTTATAACTTCAACACTTCAGCATGCACATGAACCAAATGATGGGTGGGGTTTTTGTTTGTTTGTTGTTTGTTTCTTACAGTGCAGACTCTGACAGCAGAAGGAGGTTAAGAGCATAATATTTTGCATCCTTATCCGGCTCTAGATCAGCAATTCTCAACCTGTGGGTCAAGACCCCTTTGAACATCAAATGACCCTTTCACAGGGGTTGCCTAAGATCATTGGAAAACACAGATATTTACATCAAAATTCATAAGATTAGCAAAACTACATTATGAAGTAGCAATGAAAATAATTGTATGGTTAGGGGTCACCACAACCTGAGGAACTGTATTAAAGGGTTGCAGCATGAGGAAGGTTAAGAACCACTGCTCTAGATGATGCCTACATGAAGTCTATATCACTAATCTAAGGCATATATTTTGTTTTGCCATTATGTCTTAATTTTAATAAAATTGATTTACTATAAATAACTTGCATATAAAACATCACACTGTGGTGGTATTGTGTTCCCCCAAAACATTGTATACACTAATAAACTTATCTGGGGTCAGAGAACACAACAACCACCAGATACAGAGGCTAGAAAGTGGTGGTACTCACAGCTTTAATCCTTGCATTCCAGAGGCAGAAATCCATCTGTTCAAGGATACAGCCAAGCATGGTGACTCATGCCTTTAATCCCAGGGAGTGAAGGTAGAAAGCAGAAACGTGTGTGTATATAAGGCGTGAGGGCCAGAAACTAGAAGCATTTGGCTGGTTTAGCATTTGACTGCTTAAGCATTCTTGCTTTTGAGCAGCAATTCAGCTGAGATTCATTTGGATAAGGACTCAGAGGCTTCCACTCTGAGGAAACAGGATCAGCTGAGGAACTAGCAAAGTGAGGTAGCTGTGGCTTGTTCTGCTTCTCTGATCTTCCAGCATTCACCCCAATAACTGGCCTCAGGTTTAATTTTATTAGTAAGAACTTTTAAGACTCGTACAATATCACACAGCTAGAATAAGGTTTGTGAGCGACCATTCTAACTATGCTCAGAATTTGGGACATAGCAAGAATTTGAGTGGCTACCTTAACCTATCTGTGTGAAGGCATACATTTTGAATAGTAAGACTTTAAGCTCAATGAAATTCAAGCCAGCATTCTGTTTAAATCACTAGGATAGCTATAAAACATAACAAACACTGAAACTTGGTTCTCAGTTGCAGGAATCCAATGTATCTGGTGTCATCCAGATGAGTAAGTCTGAAAAAGTAATTTCTACTTCTCTGCATTGGATTTGGAGGTATTAGGGCAAGGAAAGTTAAAACAGCAATTGTATAAAAGAGTCAGAAATTATTCAAGGAGCCAGGCACAACTGGGAAATGATTTGCATTTGTTAATCATAAAAGGGAGGACAGTGAAGCACTAATATCTGTTCTATGTTACTCAAGTGATGGGGCTCTTATGATAGCGGTGTTATAACATGAAACCCACATTTCAATTTAAACAGCTGTAAGTACACACATGTTTCCAGCAGTCTAGTCAGCAGCACCATGAGGAAAGGTCAGAGAGGACAACGGACACATTGTGATGCATGAAAGAGAAGACATCAGAAGGAAAGACATCGATGATTAGCAAAAGTGTTGAGGGGTGTTTGTGTATGCATGTGTGTGGTCTTTGAGGACTTACGGACTGTCAGCCATAGCTTCTTCTCCTGACTTGGGTCAAGTCATTATGTGCAATGAATTATGTAGTTAAACATGTCATCTTTCTCTTTTCAGTTACCATTCCTTATAAAGAAATGTCCGTGCCTACCCTCTGGTGTTAGGCAAATCCCTCCTCATTCACTTGCTGTTTCAGTTCTTACCATCAACTGTATGTTTGGTCTGATCACAGCAAGGACTAGAATCTAAAGTCAAAATAACCACCATCAAAGTCTGGGGTGGATCCTTACTCTAAACTGACTCAGGGCAAGTACCCCTTACTCACAAAAGAATCATGTCTAGCCACATCCATAAGGGACAATTTATTTTCCCAAAGTGAATTCATCTCTCTCCAAAGAGTCTGTTTATGAATAAGACAAACCCACACATACTCTTTAATTTCAGAAGGATCTATTCTCTATGCTTAATTGTATGAAAAAAAAGCTTTATACTGTTTGGTACCTAGTTGATGTAGGTATGAATGGTAGCAAACACACTACTCCCTTCCATTTTCTTTCAGTTGATATTATCTAGCCTTCAGCTGTTCTTTATCTTTAAACAAAATAGCAAGTAAATGAAGTTAGTCTTCTTTTAACATCAAATACCCTCACTTGATCTCATAGTCTGCAGATCTCAGCTATATAATTTTCAAAGACCTCAGCTATATGTAATGGCAATTAAGTTAAACATGGCCATGCTACAATCCACAACCGCAGAGAAGCTAGGTAAAAAGGAAGACCCTAAGAGGGACACACATAGAGGGCCACAGGAAGGGAAACTAGTTAAGATCTCCTATGTAAACTGGGAGGGGAGGTAGAAGGGAAGGGATGGGGATGAGAACAGGGAGGACTGAAATGGCTGAGTGGAGGGAGGGACTGAAATGACAGTGAGGGAGAGCAATGAAAGAGATAGATATCTTGGTAGAGAGAACCATTACGGGATTAGGGAGAAATCTGGTGCTAAGGAAATCCCCAGGAACCCACAAGGATGACACCAGCTAAGATTCCTAGCAATAAAGGAGAGGGTACCTGAACTGGCCTTCCCCTATCATAAGATCAGTGACTACCTTAATTGTCATCATAGAACCTGCATTATAAAAGCAAGTGAAGTCAAGATTATAATGAGGCAAACCACAGAGACAGCTGACGCAAACTGGAGGGAGCTCATAGACTCTGGCCTGTCAGTTGGGAAACATACATCAGACTGCACTAGACCCTCTGAATGTGGCTAGATGTTTGGGGAACCCCTGGCAGTGAGACCAGGACCTATCCCGGGTGCATGCAATAGCTTTTTGGAACACATTCCACAGGGTGGGATACCTTGCTCAGCCTTGACAGAGTCAGGGAGGTGCTTGGTTCCGCCTCAACTTAGTATGCCAGACTTTGTTGAGCCCTCAAGGGAGGCCTTACTTTCTCTCAGGAGTGGATTGGGGGTGGAATGGGGGAGGTGGGGAGTTAGAGAAGAGGGGAGAAAGGGTACTGGGATTGGTATGTAAAATGAAAAAAAAATATGTTCTTAAAATAAAAAAAAAAATGTTTTTAATGTTTATGCAACAATGCCTTCCAAAAGCAAACTCTGAAAAGCACACGTTAGGAGGAAATTGGCATGCCATAAATAACACTCAATGGGTAGTTATCCCGAATGCAAAAATTGCTCTTACACAGAAGAAATGAATATGCTTGCAGGAAACTGGTAAAATGTGAAAAATTGATATATAGAAGAAAAGGTGTAAGTGGAGACAGACATAGTTCTTATAGTTCAACTTACCAAACCTATGTTTAGTGGATCATGTATGTACTTACTTGTTTAATAATGTGAAAAAGTGAATAATTATATGCTACAAGAGGAAATGATACTTGCTATATTATTTTCCATAAGTAATTTATCAATGTCCACCAAACCCCACAAAATATACTACTAATTCAACTTGTAGGAATTTGATATAAAAAAAAAGTTTCAAGCATATGAATTCATTTATTAATAAATATGTTAACCACATGGTTTTTATAAAGAAGAAAGAAAGAAATGTGTAGCAGCCTAAATCTAAAGCATATGTGTGATATAATATCCTAAGCAACGGATATGTCATGAACCGAAATTTATATCAGAAGCCAGGCATGGTCGCACACACCTTTAATCCCATCACTTCAGATCTCTGTGAGATTGAGACCAGTTTGGGCTACACAGTGAGACCCTGTCTCAAAAGAAATTTATGTCAAAATAGCATTTAATGAAATAGATGAAGAATAAGTGAGAAAATTATAGACTCTGTAATATATACAATTTTAAATAAATTGGGGGATAAGTGGGTATGTTTATTATTAAAGAGAATTATATGTACACTCATCCAGTGTGATATAGGAGTGGCAGGATAGGTTAGAAGATTGAAAGACAGGAAGAAAAGACCTGAGGGAAAGATGGCCGGCAGACACAGCAGGTAACAGAACACACAGGAAGTGAAAGTGAAGGGGAACACTGTTTAATGCAATAAAGAAGCCAGCAGTCAGGCTGTGGAGAGATGGAGAGAAAATACAAATCAAAACAAAATATAATTATGTACACATGAAACTGTCTTGACAAAAACTTTCGCTTTTGTCCCTAATTCAACCTAATGCGAGCGTGGTGTAGCTCAACATGAGGAAGCCAAGTTAAGAGAACAACTGTGAATTCCAAGCCAGCCTGGGCCACGTGATTAGACTTTGTCTCAAAAAAACAAATGAGAAAGGAATAAAAACAGCAATCAAAGTTTTTTTTATTTATTTACTTATTGCATTATTGTGCATTCTCTCTATTGTGGTATCAAAGGTAATTCAAATGTTCTACATTCATATGTTTTGTCTTTATTTTCCTTTCAAAATCATTTTGAAAATATATTTATAAACGGACAAGTAAACATTGGGCATATTTCTGAATTGAACATGAAGTCTAACATAGTAGTTCTGATATTTATGGATTCATTTTAGTTTTTATCTGTTTTTTTACTTTATTGTGTATTTATTACCTTTTGTGTTTGTGTGTGGGTGGTGTGTTTGTAGGCGTATGGGTGCCACGGTATTTGAGTGCAGGTCAAAGAGTAACTTTGGGAAATGGTTTCCTCTCTCCCTTACTACGATAGAGGGCCATGAGACTGAACTCGGGTCCTCAGACTTGGTGGCAAACACACAGTGAGGCACCTCATCAGCCCTCATTTTCCATTTCTAACTAAAATTTGGTGCCCTTTGAATAATAAATACCCAGACTTCCCATATTCCACCCAACCTCTGGTAGGCTATTCATCTTTCTCTGCCTTGCTATGTCCTTTAGTATCTCCCAGGTCCACTTTTAGCATAATTACAACATATCTAAGTTTTTAGGATAATATTATCACTGTGTGTGTGTGTGTGTGTGTGTGTGTGTGTGTGTGTGTGTGTGTGATTTCCTTTATCTCCTCACTCTCTGATGGGATGCTTTGATCAGCATTTGTGAATGGACAGCAATGAACCCAGGAGTTCAGCTCCCTCTTTCAACAAGCTGATGCAAATTCTTTGGGACTCCCTCAAGCAATACAAGTTATTGCCATTGCTCTTAGTTACCCACTATAACTTCTTGAGTTACAGGACATGGCAAAATCAAGCTGGTAGTGACTTGTAAGATCCTTTCCTGCTGTCCAGTTTTTGTAGCACCGGAATGTTCAATACAGGCAGCTGAGGAACAAAAGTTATCAGTTGATACACCTAGCTACACAACACCAAGAGCTACAGTGCTGACTAGACTGGCCAGATGTACCCACTGATACAACAGTGGCATGAACATTATAAATGTAAGCAGCAGCTCTCTTCTTATATCTAAGGCTTACTCCACAGAACAGAAACCATGTCTGATACTATAAACCTGGCCAAGAACCCATGGCTGTGCAGAACCTGAGCTTTGGGAGCAAACCTTATACTATTATTCTAATAAATGGGCATAGTATTAAACTGCCTTCTAAGTGCCTGTCTTTATGTCTGTAGACTAGTGCATTCGAAAGTGGATGATGTTTAATGCAGATACTCATAACTGGTCTAAGTGAAGAGATTAAGCAACTGTGGGGTACTCACTCCTAAATAAGACATCTATATCATCCCATCTTCCCCTAAGACTTGGAAACATCACAGAAGAGAGAGTGTGGAAAGTTTATAAGAACCAACTACCATGAAATAGTGTCAAGTTCATGGTACTCATGAACTCACAATAATTACGGCTGCCCCAACAAGACCTGCCTGAGATCAAGTCACAGTGGGTAGCCTTACATCCAATTGCATACAGACAATAGGAGCTGGACTCAAAGAGTCAATTACCTCTTTTCTCCAGTCTAAGGTTTTATGCCTCTGGACCTGAAAGGTGAGGGGGTGGGGGGAGGCGCACAAGAATTTTCTGTGGTCAGTCTCTAGATAAAAGACAAAAGTCTAGACACACACTTTCCCCTTGGTTTATAAATCTGTGTTACCTGCCAGAATCTTTCCATATCTCCAAGAATAAAATAGAGATGTTATTTGTACACCCTTGCTAATTCAAAATCTTCATTATAAGCAGCAATTATACAATGGACAAACTAAGATTCAGATCTTCACATTACAAATGAGTTAATGTGATTGGCATCAAGTAAATTCATTTCTTCAAGCCTTTTGTTCCTCCCTTATATTCATCAAAATATCTCCTGATGGTTAAATGGCATAAGTCAGAGTTAATTTAGCACATGATGAAAAGTGGCCACTCTCTTCCTTCTTTTGCTTTTAGTAGTAAAATAAGTGGGTCGCCTGCACCTGTATGTAATATTCTTCACAATATTATTTTAGTACATTTATTAATTCGTTGAGAATGTCATACAGTGTACTTTGGCCATACCCACCCCAACTGCTCCCTTAGATTCTCCCATATCTGACCAATCTCTCTAACCCCCAACTTTTTGTTTGCTTTGATAACACATCAGCCTCAGTTTATGCTGTCCTACAACTGGCTGTTGGGCTATCCACTGGAGGATGACTGATTACCTGGAGCCATACCCTTGAAGAAAACTAACTCTTCTCCCAGGAGCCATCAGCTTAAGGGTGGGAGTTCCTCACTTTTCCTACTCCATGTTAGAATGTTGGCTGGCTTCATCTGGTCCAGGCAGCTGCAGCTGCAGTGACTTCATGAGAACAGTAGCACCATCTTGTCAAGAAGATACTGTTTATCTCTGGTTCTTCCAATCCCTTATTCTTAGACTCTGCTCCCTCTCCCATGATGGTTCCTCAGCCTCGAGGATGACTCTGATACAAGCATTTCATTTTTGTCTGAGCATTAATCTGTCTCTTGAACCTCAACCCTTAAATCATGGGTAAGAAGTACAGTATTCATGATAGATGATGGATGTGTGATGGATACTGGTCATACCTCTTACTACCTAGAACCCTGTAAGGCTTTTCCTATCCCTCTTTTATCACCCTACCCAGGATTATTTACTGTGAAGCTACTGTCTCAGCTCTAATCCAACCACTCTACTCTGATCTACTTTGTTCTATAGAGCTGGAATGGGGTTCTATAAACCAAGCCTAATCTGCTGGGGCTCAGTTAGTTAAGTTCTCCCAAAGGAAGGGTCTATAGTTAGATATAGAAGAAATGAACTATAACACAATAAAGAACATACAAGGCAAGACCATGATTCTAACATCAGGCTCAATGATGGAAGAAGTGGAAAGATTTTCTTCTAAAATTAAAAACAAAACAACAAAAAAAAAAAAAAAAAAAAAAAAAAAAAAAAAAAAAAACAGGGTATCATGAGACTTGAGATGTAAATTGGCAGTGTCCTCACAGTTGGGTTTCTGCTACTATCAGTCACTCAGCTTCATCAGCAAAGGTAATTAGTTATAATCATGGGAATGGGTTCCAGTTTACAGTTTTCCAAACACTTGTATAATAAGACTCAGAGTCAGTAACAGTAGCCAGAAAGAGTGCTTGGGAGTCTGTGCCCGGGTCAATATTACCTTTACTTTGATCATCTTTTTTTTTTTTAACAACTGTATTAAAGTTGTGTATTTATCATGTATTCTTTATTTTTGTTCTTTATTAAGAAATTTTTATTCATTTTACATACTGATGACAGATTTCCCCTCTCTTCCCTTCCCGCCAACCCATCCCCTATCCCCCTCCTCTGAAAAGGTAAGGCCTCACAGGGAGAGTCACAAAGCCTGACATTCATTTTTTTTCTACATTCAGCAGAGGCAGGTCCAAGCCCCTCCCCCTGCATCACGGCTGTGCAAGGTGTCTCACCATAGGTAATGGACTCCAAAAAGCCAGCTCATGCACCAGGGATGGATCCTGATCCTACTGCCAGGGTATCCCTTAAGCAGAACAAGCTACACAACTCTTTCGCTTATTCAGAGCTCCTAGTCCAGTCCCATGGAGGCTCCCCAGCTATTGGTCTAAAGTTCATGAGTTCCCACTAGCTTAGTTTGGTTATCTCTGTAGGTTTCCCCCATCATGATCTTGATGCCCCTTGCTCATAGAATCCCTCTTCTCTCTCTTCAACTAGACTCCTGCTGCTTGATTTCATGCTCAGCTGTGGATCTCTGCATCTGCTTCCATCAATTATTAGAGAAAGGCTCTATGATGACAGTTAGGGTATTCACCAATCTGATTACTGGAGAAAGACAGCTTAGGCACCCTCTCCACTATTGCTAGTAGTCTAAGCTGAGGTCATCCTTGTGGATTCCTGGGAACTTCTCTAGCACCAGGTTTCTCCCTATGATATCTCCCTCTATCATGGTATCTCTTTCATTGCTCTCCCCCTCTGTCCCTCTTCCAGCTAGACCATCCCATTCCCTTATGTTCTCATCCCCAACTCCCTACCCTCTGTTGCCCCTGCTCACTTCCAGTTTACTCAGGAGATCTCCTGTTTTCCCTTCCCAGTGTGATCCATGCATCACTCTTAGGGCCCTCTAGCACCAGTTGCATAGACACTGAGTAACAATTAATAAATGAGACATCCTGAAACTGAGAAGCTTCCGTAAAGTAAAGGACACAGTAAATAAAACAAAATGGCAGCCTACAGAATGGGAAAAGATCTTCACCAACCTCACATCTGACAGAGGGCTGATCTCCAAAATATATAAAGAACTCAAGAAACTAGACATCAAAATACCAGAAAATCCAATTTAAAAATGGGCTACGGAGCTGAACAGAGCATTCTCAACAGAAGAATCTCAAATGGCTGAAAGACATTTAAAGAATTACTCAACATCCTTAGTCATGAGGGAAATGAAAATCAAAGCTCTGAGATCTTACACCTGTCAGAATGGCTAAGATTAAAAGTAGTTAAAGCATCTCAATGAGCCAAATTTTAATAATTCCAATCTCTTCTGTTAATCCTTGAGCCCCAATGGCAGTAACCATTTCACCATATATTTATATTGTTTTTTATTATTGTTATGCTTAAATTATTTTCTATTCCCTCCCTAGCAATTTCTTACATCTATTTAGCAATTCTTCACATTAAAATAATTTTTTTATTTATTATATTTGTGTTTTAATTTTACATATCAGCCATGGGTTCCCCTGTCCTCCCCCTCCTGCCTCCACCCCCACCTTACCCCAGCCCCTCCCCTCCATTCCCATCTCCTCCAGGGCCAACACTCCCCTGGGGATTCATTTCAACCTGGTGGATTCAGTTCAGGCAGGTCCAGTCCCCTCCTTCCAGACTGAGCAAAGTGTCCCTGTGTAAGCCCAAGGTTCCAAACAGCCAACTCATGCACTAAGGACAGGTCCCAGTCCCACAGCCTGGATGCCTCCCAAACAGATCAAGCTATTCAATTGTCTCACTTATCCAGAGGGCCTGATCCAGCTGGGGGCTCCACAGCCATTGGTTCATAGTTCATGTGATTCCATTCGTTTGGCTATTTGTCCCTGTGCTCTTCCGATCTTGGTCTCAACAATTCACACTCTTACAGTCCCTGGTCTTTCTCGACAATTGGACTCCTGGAGCTCCACCTGGGGCCTGGCTGAGGATCTCTGCATCCACTTCCATCAGTTATTGGATGAGAGTTCCAGCACGACTGTTAGGGTGTTTGGCCATCTGATCACCAGACCAGGTCAGATCAGACTTTCTCTCAACCATTGCCAGCAGTCTACAGAGGATGTATCATTGTGGATTTCTGGGGACTTCTCTAGAACTCTGCCAATTCCTGTTCTCATGTGGTCATCATTCATCATGGTCTGTTATTTCTTGTTCTCCCTTTCTGATCTTGATCCAGCTGGGATCTCCTGTTCCCCTAAGCTTTCTTTACATTAAAATAAATTTATTAAAATTACCTGTGATTGCTCAGCTTTGACAGGATCCTATTTGAAAACCCTTATTGCAAATCCCATCTCTCCAAGGCAAAGGCTAGTACTTAAGTTTCTAGCAATCATGGTAGCTGGATCACAGACCTATTCTAAAAGGTATGACATATTCCAGTTTATCTGAGAGAGTTTTAGATTAATTGATTGGTTGATTGATTGATTGATAGAGACAGGTTCTTGGTATGTGATAAAGCTTACCTAAAACTCATAATCCTCCTTCTTCAACCCCCTGAGTGTTGGAATTACAAACACAAACCATCACACTAAGAGTCCCAGTATTAGCACTGAATTTCCATACAACAGAATTTCTTCAATCCAAGGAAAATCACACAGACATATCATGCTGTCTGTAGCCCATGTGTCACAAATCAAATGCATTTCAACATATTTAGAAGAAGAAAATACTCAAGGGAGTTCCATTTCAAAATATTTCAGTTAGTAAGATGACATAAAGAAAGAACTGAACTACTTTAGTTTTCAACACATTTACATACTACTTGTGAAATATTAAAAAATACAAACTGAAATTTCCACATTCTGAAAATATAAATTCTGACTTTGTCCAGAATTTCAGATTTGGGGTTTTCAGATTAGAGATTTTCTCCTATTGAGTTCTTATGCAGGTACGACAAAATCTAAAAAACTCAGAAATCTGAAGCAAATTTCACATGAATCATATCCAACATAATTCAATGTGTGTTTAATCTGTGGTAACAGATCCTGAAAAGTAAGCAACACTAATCTTTTTCTCATGCATTCTTTCATGAAAATATCAGAGTCCCCACTGGTGTCCCACAGAGTCCCACCCAGGGTGCTGACGAGAAACCATGACCCTGCCCAAGGTCATCTGGACTGAGCCACAAGGAGACCCACAGGCATGCCCAGGGAATTCCACCCCAAGTTCTGAGAAGAAAACACGAACTTCATGGTACCAGGCAGTCAGGCACTATTATAGTGAGCAAACGTATGGTGTGGTATGGGAGAGAGAGAGGGAGAAAGAATGGTTCATGTCCTGAGGACAGAGGCATATCTGAAGAGGTGAAAGTGGTGAGGAGTGAACTGATATGGGTGGCTTGATTGTCACCCAGGGCCATAGTGATATCTGGTGCCAGACTGCATCCAGGGTCCATGTCTGGACTTTTGTTTCCCCATCTGCCTATGCACAAACAACCAATAATGAGACTTAATATTAATTATAAAACCTCGGCCAATAGCTCAGGCTTGTTATTGGCTATCTCTTACATTTTAAATTAACACATATTTCTTCTCTACCCTCTGCCATGTGGCGGTACCTTCTTTCAACATGACATGTTTATATTGCTTCTCTCTGCATCTGCTTGTGACTCTGGCTCTGTCCTTCTTCCCTGCATCCTCCTAGTCTGGCTCTCCTGCTCAGTCTCTCCTGCCCAGCTATAGGCCAGTCAGCTCTTTATCGACCAATGGGAGTCATATATATTTACAGTATACAAAGATTGTTCCATAGAAGCCTGGGTTCATGGCCCTGTTGCAGCCACTGTCTGTATAGGCTGATGGGATAGAGGATAGGATTGTACAGAGTTGGCCTCACCCTCACTGGCTGCAAAACTAGGGAGAACTGGACCTGCCCCACACCGGCTGCAGCACTCACAAGAGTAGTCATCACACCTCACCTGGGCAGCACAATAAAGCCGACCCGATTTATGGGGCATGAGTGAGTTGGCCCTGAGAGTGGTGAGGATAGGAGAGGGAGAGTGGGTCCTATCATCTGCCATGTGGTAGTGTGGGTGAAGGAAAGATGCCCTCCCCCACTCACCCTGTCAGCTTCCACAGGCGTGGGAGCTGGCCTTCCCCTTTACCAGCTGTAGTACTCAAGAAACCATGTCTTGTACCTCATCTTGGCAGCACAGAAAAGCTGATCCTGTTGATGGGGGGAAGAGATGAGCTCTGAGAACATGAGGTTGGGAGATCTGGCCCTGCCATATGGTGGCAGGGGCAAGGGAGAAATACCCTTCCTCACCTCCCCCCAGGGTGGATGGGAGAGTTGACCCTGAGGTCATAAGAACAGGAGAGCTGGTCCTTGAGAGCAGGTCCTGCACCTCTCTTGGGCAGCATGGTAGAACCAACCTTTAGGGAGGGGGGCACAGGTGAGCTGGCCTTGAGGGGTGCACTTAGGAAAGCTTGCCCCACTGCTCATCTGTCATGTAGTAGTGTGGGTAAGAGACAGATTCCCCTGTTTAACCCCTTGCCACCTGTGACAGATGAAGGAGCTGACCCTTTACCAGCTGCACCACTCAGGAAAGTAGGCCCTGCTTCTCCCCTGGACAACACAGTAGAGCTGACCCTGTTGGCAGGGGCGTAGGTGAGCTGGCCCTAAGAGTGAGAGTGGGCTAGATAGCCATGCCTCCTCATCTCTCTTGTAGTGGTAAGGGGGAAGGAAATAAGCTCTCCTCCCCTTCACCCCTGCCACCTGTGGCAGGAGAAGCAGTTGACCCTTCTTTCTCTTACCACTTCAGGACTCAGGAAAGTTTCTTCCATGAGAGGTTATTTTGAAGTCACTATCACCAACATGTCAGCTGACATCATTGACCCATAAGAGTGATACATTTTTTTCCAAAGAGTGACCATGAAGTAGTTGTACAACCTTTTAACAAATCAGAAGAAAATTTCAATGGCTACATTTAAAGTCTAATCCTCATACTATGCCTTCAAATTGAATACCTTGACCTTGCTAAGACTAACTGTGGGTGCCTAGCTCAAGCAGTTCCTGGAATTACGCAAAGTGCCCATGGCTATTGTGGAAAATGCATTATTCTGATTACAGCCCTGCCTGGGTCTCATTATGAGACATTTTATCAATATGTGGTGACTCATTCGTTAATTCTTTTTGAGTTTTTCTACAGATGACAAGGGACAGCATCAGCTAGTAAAGGGGGAACGACACGTCCCACACAAATCAGAGATAATTCCCATCCCTGCTGGCTTCATGGGGCTTGAAATGAAAATGTGAACAGGCTAAAAGCATCAGAAAATTTAAGTTTGAGGAAAATCTTAGGTTGTGCATTTTGCAAGTGAGAAAATGTGATTAAATACATTTCTTAAATAGCAGAGGGAAAATGATGGTTTAATCGCATAAGCATTTTGCTTGTTTGTTTAGTTTGTGTCTGTCTTGTTTTGTTTCATTTCTGCATTTTTTTCCAGCATGGAGAAGTTGTCAACACAATTGAAAACAATTACTTCTCCCTAGGAGAAAATGGCTCATTAAAAGGAAAGAATTCATCTTAGTGCAGTGGCAAGAAGGAGCTGTGAATGCACCTTCAGGATATGACCGCCTCATGTGTTACCAACAGGAAGTTCTGACCAGTATGAATGTCACTGATCTCATAGCTCCAGCCAAGCAGGGGAAATTGTGACTCAATTACCAAAGTTCACAAGACAATGCTTCTGCAAAACTGTTTACTTAGCTAAAAATTCATCAAACTACAGGTCCTAAATATTAATTCTGATAAGAAAAGCAATGCAAAAAACAAAAACAAAACAAAACAACACACACAAAAAAAAAAACAGTCTTCTAACTGGCTTGGCCTCTTAGCTCTGGCTAACACAGCCAGGGTTTTTGAGGCCTCAGTTAAGTTTTCAGTTTCTCTACACACTCCAGCAACTGAAAGTGAGAGCAAAGGCAAAGGCAGTTTCTTAGTCCCCTGTCGTGTTTTTTCCTTGGCTGATTACATTCCTGAATCATGTAGGACAGATTTGTTATGAGCTTTACTGGGGCAGAAGTGTCTTGTTTTGTTGTATTCCCTTTTCTCTGTCCTTTCGCTCATTTATTACAACAGTTTCTACAGTGTATTGACAGTCTGCTACCTGCCACACTCTGTCACCAAATGGCAAGGTCTCTCTCCGATCTTCAAAGTTTGCATTCTAGCAGAGGATATAAATAGCAGGTGAACACATGCATTCCACTATCAAGTAGCAAACACCATGCCTCCTAAACAGGCCACAGTAGAGTAAGAGGAGAGTGTGATGAGGATGTTATTTCTCTCATGTAGGACATCAAGAGAGAACTCTAGGGTGCAGTGAGAGAAAAGCATGTGATCATCTGAAGAGCTGACTCGCAGGGCAGGGGGAATATCAAGTGTGTGGTTATTGGTAAAATTATTAAGGCAATTCCACATAGTTAAAAGGGAGGTTGATTTTGTGGGGCAACTTACAAGTGAAGGGATAGGTAACAGGGTCTGGGAAAGGTGTAGCACAGTCCAGCAGTGTTCTCTGGAGAAGTCTGCTCAGTCTACCTCCAGCATCCAGGGACCAGGAACCAAGACAGCAGGCCCATCCAGATCTTGGGTCTTCAGGGTACTCTCTCAGCCCCGCCTTGTAGGCATAGGTGTGACAGTTACAGAAGCCTCAATGGGGGTTGGAACTTCCAGATCGAAGCTGGAATGGCTACCCACTACATGTGGTACTAAGGAGCATTTGTGAAGGGTTGGAAGGACAGAGTAATAGTCAGAAAGGAGAAAAAGATAATGTACTCAGGGGACCAAGGAAATATATCATCTTGCCATTAAGAACCATGAACAAAATTTGGGGATTTACTACAGAGGTGATGGAAAGTCCTCACAGGGTACCGCTGGCTGAGAAAGGTTACAAGTAGAACACAGATGATCCCTAAGGAGCTACTCAACAGTCTAGACAAGAGTTTTCTAGAATAGAGTAGTTGGAGCAGACTGTGGGAAACAGTGGATTTGGGGTATATTTTAAAGATGCTGGCAATAAATATATGAAGGGATGGATGTTAGGGATAGAAGAAATAAAGACAAAAAGGAGGTTTAGAATAGACCAGAAGATGCTATTTACTGAGCTAAAAACAACCAAGAGAAGGATGATGCCTGGGAGAGGCCTCAGGTCTGTTTGAAATGTTCACACTAAGAGTCTTGTTAATTTTCAAGTATAGATCTCAAAGAGAAAATCTTATATCTCTATACACACAGAGATAGTATTAACAGTCACAGGATTGAGATGACCCATAATACACTCCACAAACTAGCGCATGGCCACATCAAGTCATTTTCATTCTTTTGTGAGAAGGATTTACTGAAAGAAAGCCAGAGTCATTCATTCGTGTATCATCTGTGGTTGTTCTATACCACAATGCCTGAATAGAGAGATTGTGAC
Source organism: Onychomys torridus (assembly GCF_903995425.1). Classification (NCBI taxonomy): domain Eukaryota; kingdom Metazoa; phylum Chordata; class Mammalia; order Rodentia; family Cricetidae; genus Onychomys; species Onychomys torridus. The sequence goes on along the minus strand of NC_050457.1, from coordinate 66,857,659 downwards.
ACAGAATATTTAGCTTGGGGGAAAAAAGTGTAAGATACTTATCTGATCATTTACAGTAGAAAAAAAATGTCAACGTACCCCAGAATTGAGTAGAAAATATCCAAGTCTGAAGACAGGGCTATGGTATCTTTGAATTTCTAAGAACCACCCCCTCATGTCATTGGAGTACAGTACATGCAATATACCACACAGAAGGATCAGGCAAAGACACATTGCTTCACACCTATTTCCATCACACATGGAACAGAGGCCACAGAGAGGATGCTCGGAGGATGCAGATGCAATAGCAAATTAATGAACGAGTGAAGGAAGGAAATTAATTTAAAAGTGAATAATTGAAGCATTTTTGTAATGCTACCTGCTAATGTGT